>NC_048264.2:28490239-28793269 GCF_005286985.2 Setaria viridis | reverse complement strand
ACACCAGTATTGTGTTCTGTCCACTGTGCCTTGTCGAATCTATTTATCTAGACAATTTAACAGAGACATAGAAACAACATCACACACAGAGAAGGTAACAACATCACAAAAAAAAACAGTCCTACTTCCTGTTTATTGAACTTTTGCAACTAATCATCACAAGAAAAAACAGTCCTAATTAAAAGTTTCTGAACTAGAGCCTTAACAATCACAAGAACAGGATGTACAACATCACAAGAACAGACAGTAATCCACTCCTAAACTCCCACTAACCATCACAACAACATTCAGTACCACAGATGATCACAAAAACATCCAGAGTGTTCAATTGGATGGATATCAGAACTAACCTTGGAGGTGGGGAAAATTGTCTCCACATTCTGTGGAGCACCATCTTCGTCGTCAACATCAACCCAATCCTCTACCTCGTAGGGTTCGATGTAGTCAGCAGTGGATCGACCTCCACGACCGCGAGACCGCCTTGCGCGGCCGCCCCCTCGGCCTCCGCTGCGGCCGCCGCTGCCACCAGCACCGTCGGCCAACGACGGTGCGAACAGAGGCCTTGTCACAGATGCACCGCCGCCGCCTGCTCTGCTGCCGCCGGCCCCAGCTCTGCTGCCGCCGCCGCCTGCTCTGCTGCCGCCGCCCCCTCCTCTGCTGCCACCGGCCCCAGCTCTGCTGCCGCTGCCGCCTCCTCTACCTCCACTGCGAGCCGCGCGTAAGCCGAGCGAACGGCTGCCGCGGCCACGGGGTGCTCCTTCTCCTCGAAGGAGGTCGGAGTACGAGCTGTAGTCGCCCCAATCTTCGGCCTGGGAGTTGAGATCCAGGGCTTGCAAGCCCTCGCGAGGAACTCCAGAGGATTCGGCCTGGGAGAGGAGGTCGAAGGCGGGGGCGGGGAAAGCTGGATCCCCCTCAGGGAACAGATCTTGCAGTCCATCGTCCCCGTGCCCGTCCATGAGCCCGTGTATGCGGTGGATCTGGGACGCGGGGTGGGGATAGAGCAGGGGGGAAGAAAAGGTTTGGAAGGGGAAGGTCACGGCGGAAGGCGACGAACCGCGGGCGGGAGGAGATGGCCGGCGGGAGGGGTTGGCGGCGGGCGCGGAGGAAGCGATGCGGAAGGAGATGGAGATGGCGGCGGGCGCGCAAGCAGCGATGTAGATGCGGGAGGGGAACGAGCGGGTGTAGATGCGGCGGCCGGGATGGATGGCCGGCGGGAGGAGATGGCCTGCGGGAGGAGACGGCGGCGCGCGAGGAGGAAGCGATGCGGATGGCGGCGGCCGTGGAGGATGCGATGCGGAAAGGGTGGGAGGGGAATGCGGGAGGAGGAGGCGCTGGCGGTCGGATAGGGGAGAGAGAAGAGGAGAGAGAGAGGGGGGCAACCAGGGAAAAGAGGGAGAGGGGACCACTTTTAACACATTTGCCACATTTTAACACCCCCTCCATGTGTTTATGAAAAGGGAGGTGTTAAATTTTAACACTTCATCTTTAACACTTGTGTTTGGCAGCCAAAAGTGTTAAAATCTGTTAAAAAGGGGGTGTTAAACTTTAACACCCCCTTCCCAAACAGGCCCTAAGCATAAATTATTTTGACACTTAATTGATCGACATGAACGGCGCCTCGTCATCAGTCAAGCTCTCTCCAATCCAGCGGGTGATGTATATATCATCGATCGCTTCGTGGCGTGGGGGATCTATGCCCTTGCTTGGTCCTTAAGTCAACAGGACAAGGACGCGGCCACTTTGCATGCATGCGACCTGCCGGCACGCATCGGCGCCTTTTTTTCACCAACGCCCACACACACCTTTTGGCGAAAAAGTTGGAGGATTCGGTGAAAGCCGGCACTGGAAACCTACGAGCACCGGACACGTACGTATGAGAATAAATTGGTTGGGACCTGCGTGCTTGGCGTCGACGGCTCATGCAATAATTAATACATCGGGATCGATGTTCTCTTCCCTTCCTTGATAGATCGACAAGGCTACTATAGCTTAGCTATAGGCTTCGGTGGTCGATCGTGAAGAGAGACGTTGTAGCTGAAAAACCATTTTTTGCCGCTAAAGAAGGCATCTGTTGCCTCAGAGAAAAAAAAGGGAGTGAGAGGCACACACGTATCGTAGACAAAAGCAAGACATCATGGTCCTAGGTCCGAGTGTGAAAGATTAGAGAATAAGAACGGCTTTCATGGGATCGGGATGCAACTTTTATACGCTACTGAAGTCATGCTTGCAAGAAAGAAACTTGACGTGTCCTTGTTGCACAAGAACGGTGCAAAACTTATCTTCGTTTGGAACATGAACGCACGATAGATGTGCTTCGTAAAAAACATATTTAGAAGTTCCTAATGTTTTTTCGAAAACGATGCACATCCATCGATGTACTTTGCACTTCAGACAAACCATAAATTCGTGCTTAGGTGATCCATGCTTTTCTTGATGGTTAATGAGCTTTGCAAACAACCATGGATTCTTGGCCAGGGAATTCGTGCATGCATGCTCACTTCACATTAGTATTCAGTTTAAATCTCTATAAGGCTTGAAGGCTCATTATATTAAGGGTGGTGCTGTTCATCAAATATCTAAAATATCACACTATAGTAACGGTATGTATGTCCGAATCTAATTCAACGGTCTAAAATAACGAATTGAGCGAAGGTCAGCTGGTAAGGTTCCTTGTGGTGGAACCTCCCCACTAGGGTTCGAGTCCTCAACTTGGGTTGCTCGTATTTTCATAAATTTAGCTATTCTTCAATTTTTTTCCCCCAAGAAGTGATTGCATTCCCATTCTTTCCTGTGATACTCTCATGCTCGTCATCATCGAATCCGACGGTCACAATCATCGCACTCGATATCTGTTCATTAAGCCCGAAAACCGGCATCACTTGTAAAACCCCGCCTAACCTGTGATGGCCTTACGGGTTAGGCCGGAGGTTGGTTGATTTAGGTGAGCCGGTAGAGCAACTGTAGATTGCCGATCCTATTAAAGTCGGTGGGTCATGCCAAACAAATACTGGATCAGGCGCATCACTGCGTGACTCCCCCGACCCCACCTCACACACACACACACCAGCGCAAAGCACATGTGCACACGACACCAGCCCACCCTAGAGAAGGAGGCGCTTACATGTGGGACCTACCTACATATAGGAGTTCCCTCCAGAAGAGGCCCAGATAAGAAGGTAGGCCTAAAAATCTAAGGGCCCAAGAAGACGAGAAAAATATTGTGTTCAAGGGGTTTCCTCCCACGGAGCGGGCCCAGAGGGGGCCCCACACGGTGGGTACAGGATGCCCCTGGGAGCCCCTCTCGGGAAGGCCTTCGGGAGAGTTCGCTTCGAGGCGAGGCGAACGGTGGTGTGCCCGAGCACGAGTAGGCACGACAGTTGAGGAGGGCAGGCTATCAGTCACCTCCTCCCTGTAAAAACACCATCATTATGGTTGATGGGACGCACCTGAGCGCCCCGGAGATCGGTGGCTTCATCCGTCCCGTTCAATAGGCGGCGGGCGTCGCCCCTGTGACATGGGTGTTCACCCAACTCCCAGCTGTCCTCTGCCAAAGGAGGGACCCACATCGTGACCTTAGGAAGCAGTGAGGGCCTCCTGGGAAGGAGTCCGGAGGCAGGATTCAACGCACCCTGCTCCAGGATGGTAAAACCGAGTTGAGAAGAGAAGGAGTTGGCAAGGAGCGAAAGGATTGCCCAACGTAAAATGCTAAAGAATGAAGATTGTCGTACGAAGGATCTGGTCAGACATCGTAAAGCCATGCGCATCAAGGTGAGGGGTGTCATGGCAAGTGGCCTGTGGTCAGGAGGATTGTAGCAAGGAGGGCAGCCATTGGGCCACCGCGTTCACATGCGAGGAGGCAGAGGGAAAGATTGGGGCGCAAGGCTTCCATCGGTCGACCAAGCCATAAGCCTAGCCTATAAAAGGCCAGCACTTGTACTAGAAGAAAACAAGCAATTCAAGTAACACAACACACATGACGTAAGGTGTTATGCTTTCGAGCGGCCTGATCCTTTCTAAAATTTCCTTTGTGTGCAACTATCCACAAATCTCCCCCACTGCCTCTCGAATCTCTTCACACGAACTAACCCCGAGGCCGGATCTCAAAAAGGGGGTCCTACCGGATCCCCGCTCTCGGTCCTTGACCATCGTCAGCTGGCACGCCAGGTAGGGGGATAATGATGTGTTGAGGTTTGAGGCATCCCTGCCACACAGAGGCAATGTGGAGCTATTTCGATTGTCGCCATGCTTACCGCAGTGAGTCGGACGGCGAAGCCAGCGGTGGACAAGAGCCACCTCATTGTCTTCCTGCAAAGCTAGTGGGCAAAGCCCAAGCTCCGTATGCATCGAGCGAAAGCTCATGTGTCCTAACCTGCCGGGGCAGACAGGGTTCCGGTTTGGCACGCCGCCCATCCCCATGAGTGGGGACGATGACACTGACCCTTATGGTGCCGGATGTTGAGCTTTTACGGCTGACCTACGCTGAGTCGACTGGCCAACGAAGTTCCAGCCTGACATCCCAGAGAAGTACTACGGCACCATCGACTCGGAGGAGTTCCTCCAAATCTACACGACTGCCGTCCAAGCTACCAACGGGGGGTGAAGGTCATGGCCAACTCCTTCCAAATCGCACTCCATGGGTCGACACGGTCGTGGTTGGTGAACCTCCCCATGGGATCCATCCATTCCTAGGCGGACCTGTGTGAGCAGTTCATCGCTAACTTCTCAGGCTCGTTCACCCGACCGGGGATTGAAAGCGACTTTCATGCCATCCGCCAGCGCGATGGCGAAACGCGACGACAGTGCATCCAACGTTTCAGCCAGGTCCGCAACACTATCCCTCGCATCACCCCGACCTCGGTCATTTTCGACTTCAGCTAAGGGTCACCGACCAGCGGCTGAGGGGGAAGCTGGGGACCCACAACATCAAAACTATGGCTAAGCTGTTCACCTTGGCTGATAAGTACGCCCGGGAGGCTGAAGCTCAGGCTTTGCCCCCTCCGAGGGAGGCGGCTACCAGCCGGGAGGAAAAGTCTTGCTGACCTAGTAAGGACCAGGGGGACAAAAGGAACAAAAGGAAGGCCGTCGCTAAGTTAGGCTTGAAAGGGCGGAATCGGCCCCTGTTGCCCGGGGGTCCAGGAGGTGACTAGAAGCGACCGACGCTAGCACGACCGGCGGGCGACAAGTGGTGCGAGACCTGACCGAGTGTCGACTGGTCAAGAGCCTCACCGAGAATCAGCAAAAGGAATGGGAGGACCACTGCCGGAGGGATGGTGACGGTGGAGAGCCCGGTGGGGGTGTGTTGATATTTCTTAACGTCACAAATAAATCCGCAAGCGCACGGATATACCGTTGTAGCATTTCACTCGAAGAGTATTTAGGGTATCGTTATTTATATTTTTCCAAAGGATGGCATTGGTGTAAAAGGATTTATCGAATACATATTCAGGATCATAAGCTTAAATAATAGACTAAAGTTCATACAGGGGTAAGCCAATCTCATGAATAAAGAACAAAAGGATAAACCTAAGGTTAGCGAGAGCAAGGTGTACAAGAGGTCCTAGTGGCATCTATCTATACTAGCAAGGGTCATACAAGCATAGAATTACAGCTAACTCTAGGCATATAGCATTACGGGGAGAATAACCGGTTCTGGTCTACCAAGGCAATATATCTTTCAGAACTCCTACACCATACCCGAACGTGGGGGACTACAAGGGACGGACAGGGCTGTCACTACCTGCCGCCCACCCCTCAGATCATGGGGCACAGTCATATTCGATGGATCCTAATGCGCCCGAGCACCATGCTCGTATACGTGATCACTACTCTAGCCCCTTCACAACCCCGACCATGATGATTGACAGGCACAGAACTAGAGCAAGCCCGAAGGCACAACGAAACGATGCAGTAACATAGATTCAGCCTAAGCATATGAGTATAACTTAATAAAGCACATGTCATGGCATAGCATACTACCGAAATAGCAAAACAACCATACTCTTTATAGGTAGGATACCGACGAGTCGAGTACAAAGCCATACCGAGAGCTGGAGGTTACGTCCCCAACCGACCTAAAGACTAACTTAGCACTACAAGAGTTTCAGCTCTAGTCTAGCTCCACTAGCCTAAGGATTACATGAGTAACAAGAGAGAGAGAGAGAGAGGGAGAGAGGCTTCAAGTGTGGTGTGTGTAGAGGGGGGGGTCTACTCCTCCTTTTATAGATGGTTGAGGGCGATTCTTGGGAGGTATCTTTGAGGAATCTTCTCCCACCGCCATCCTCAGTCAACCAGGCACCGCTACATGGAGGATGAGGGCGAGAACTGCCTATCTATGCTCGGCCGAACCCCATCGGCCAACGCTGGGCTAGGCTGGCTCTCCACCGCCTTTGCGTGGTGGGCTGCCGTGGTGAGCCTTGGCCTCTTCCCTCGTGGACCCACGCTGGATTGGGCTGGATTGCTCTGGCATGTGGGCCCTCTAATCCATTGTGTACACGTCAAGTGTTCTTCAGTGTGTTTCGTTCATGTTTGCGCACGTTTCCTCTCTTGTACAGACTTGTATCCCTGAAGTTACTTATTTGCCAATACATGTGGAACTAGGTTATCAATAACAAATATATGAGTAAGAAATATTAGTTTTTCTTTATTCTTTGAGTAGTGTGATGGTTGGATTTCTATCATAAGAACCGTTAGCAGGGTGGCTTGGGCTTCCAGGAGCCCCAGCAGGCTATCGCCACCATCTTCGGCGGGGCAAACGCCCCCCTCCCATCACGAAGAAGGACCAAGCTCCTCTGTAGGGAAGTGTGCTCCACCGCACCTTGCCCGGAGGGCACCTAGCTGTTGAAATGGTCGGGAATGCCCCTGACTTTTGATCGCAATGACCACCCTGACAACACGACGGGAGTAAGGAAATTGCCGGTTGTAGTCACCCTCACGATCTGCAACATAGGGGTGGCAAGGGTCCTCATCGATGACGGAGCTGGGCTCAACCTCCTCTCGCCTCAGGTCTTACACCTGATGCAGGTGGGCGCCTGGCAACTCATCCCGTCGCACCCGTTCTACAGGGTGACGAAGGGGAAAACCACCCCCCTGGGAAAGATTGAGCTACCCGTCACTTTCGGCGACCGGAACAACTTCTGGACGGTGAACATCACTTTCGATGTGGTGGAGTTTGATTTGCCGTACAATGCTATCCTGGGCCGACCGGCTTTGGCTAAGTTCATGGCAGCAGTCCACTACGCCTACTTGACCCTGAAGATCCCAGGACCATCTGGGATCATCTCGGTGAAAACCAACGTGAAAGGGGCCGTGTAGTGCGCTGAAAACCTTTTCGAGGCCCTAGCCGCGGTCGCACCCATCGAAGACGACGAGCGCCTAGAGCAGAACCTGCATCCCCCAACCAAGCAGCGCATCATCCCCGATGATGCCGCGCTTACTAAGGAGGTTCGGCTTGGGGATGGCCCCGACAAAATTGTCAAAATTGGGGCCCAACTGGGTGGCAAATAGGAAAGCGTGCTGATCGCGTTTCTCCGGGCAAACACTGACGTGTTCACGTGGGAGCCATCGGACATGCCCAGGATCCCCTGGAAGGTGATCGAGCACAAGCTAGCCATGCGTACCGACGCGTGGCCCATGCAGCAACAAGTACGACGGCAGTCTCCAAAAAGGCAAGACTTCATCCACGAGCAGGTCCGCAAAATGCTAGAGGTCGGCATCATCTAGGAGGTCCTCCACCCTAAGTGGTTGGCTAACCCAATCATCATGCCGAAGGTGAAGGGGAAGCTTCGGATGTGCGTCGACTACACTGACCTCAACAAGGCTTGCCCAAAGGATCCTTTTCCGCTACCCCGCATTGACCACGTCATCGATTCCATGACGGGATGCGACCTCCTTTGCTTTCTGGACATGTACTCCGGGTACCACCAGATAAGCATGGCGATAGAGGATGAGGATAAGATGGCGTTCACCACCCTGGTGGGAACGTATTGTTACGTACGCATCCCATTCGGCCTAAGAATGCAGGTCCCACTTTCTAGTGGACCATGCACATCACGCTGGGAGACCAGCAGGGCCGAAATGTTGAGGCGTACGTTGACGACATCGTCATCAAAACCTGAGATTAGGCTACATTGCTCGAAGATCTGTCCAAAACATTTGACAATCTACGAGCAACGCGCTTGAAGTTCAACCTGAAGAAGTGTGTGTTTGGGATACCATCTGAAAAACTCTTGGGTTTCCTCATCTCCAACTGAGGGATATAAGCCAACTCTGAGAAGCTGGAAACCGTCGAGCGTTTGCAGCCTCCCACCTGCTTGAAGGACGTGCAGCGCGTTACCAGTTGCATGGCAGGTCTGGGACATTTCATCTCAAGACTAGGGGAACGGGGGCTCCCCCTCTTTCACCTGCTCAAGAAGACGGGGCGTTTTGGGTGGACCTCTTAATGGTTGTTGGTATATTTAATGATCACGAATAAATCCGCAAGCGCACGGATGTACCATTGTAGCATTTTACCCAAGAGTATTCCCAAGGGTATCGTATTTCCCAAAGGAAGGCGGGTAGGTTAAAAGAGTACTATGGTCATGAGTGTATCTTAATTGAATAGACCAAAGATCAATTAGGGGTAAGGATAATAGCAGGGTAGTGTGACACACAAGAGAAACACAAAGAGATAGCTCTAGGTTCATATGTACTTCCTATATACTGCACAGCTCATACTAGTATGCATACACAACATACACACATTGAGAACCAGGCCTATGCACCCAGGCACACACGGGGAGACAGTACCCGTACCAGTTCTGCCCAGCAAAGTTACTACTAGTTTATGAACTCCTACAGTGTACCCCAACTTGGGGGATTACGAAGGATGGACATGGTTGTCACCACCTACGACCTAACCCTAGCAACTCGTGGGGCAAACTCATATCCAATGGAGCCAACAATCCAAGCACCATGTTTGCATTAATGAACAATACTCTAAACCCCCTAGGACTTCTACCTTCCGATGGCCGAGCATAGGGTTAGAACAATCCATAAAAATTATTAGACCGATGTTGTAGCATAGATCAACTAGCCTAAACATGCATTGCATATGTAACACATATAAGCCATGGCAAAGGCATATGACAATCACAAGAGCATATGCTGGGGAATCTTCCCTAACCGCCTTTAGGACGTCGGTTGGAGGCGACACGTGGCGGCTGGAGAACAGGGGTGTCACCAAGGGTTCGGCCGAACTGGGAGTTTGGCCCACCCTCGGGCACCTCCCTCGCACTGCCTTTCGTCTGGGACACTGCCGGATGGGTCCCCAAGTGGGTACAGTGTGTTTGGCGATAAGTCGAGGTGGTTTTCATCCTTGTTGTGGGCCTATGGATCCGTGTGCTGCCCCCGTGGCAATCTCTCACCGATTGGAGTTGTGTTTCTTCACCATGGGAGTGTGTTTTCTCCTTCCTTTTGTCTTATTTCACCTGCACTCAAATAATCTCCAAGGACATGTGTAACTACATTATTCGAAACCAAATATGCATGTAAGAAATGCTAGTTCTCCCTTATTATTGAGAATATTGATGGTCATATTTGGTATTTAACGACTGTCAACAACTCCCCCAAGCTAGATCTTTGCTCATCCTGAGAAAGTGCTAAGACTTAGGTTGGTTAATCAGGAGTTGCTACTTCGTTGTATTCCTAACTTATGCTATACCTACAACAAAATATTCTACCATGATTTGAATAAGTTAGCATTGATCTTACCTCTTACCTTACTCCTGTGGGGCATGTAGCTTCACCTTGTCTTGGACGGTTGAGAGATAGAACGGTTTTATAGAGCACCATTCACTCATCCCTTGCTCAGCTATTAATCCGGAGGTTTTGCAAAGTTTTTCAAAAGAAATAAAACTTGCTCAAATGATAGTCTTGGATCTCTCAATGTGTATGATTCCTCACCAAGGCTTAGGATTGCCTTTCTTTCACAACCTACTCCTAATAGGCATACCCGTTCCTCATGTATTGCTAAGTTAAAGATCGGATCCTTTGGAGAAGCAAGTCATACAACTTGATCAAGATGTGCATATGTGTGGATGGTGCATATGGTGAATGGTATAAGGACTCATTTTTGTATGAGCATGATTTCATGAGCATGTACTTTATTTATGTTTGCAAAGCCCAAGTCTCTTTTGCAAGGATAACTTTGGAGAGAAAGGTCATAGAATAACATGGAGCTTTATTTTGTGGATGGATGGATGGCATGTTTGTTAACTTCCAGTGTAGAAGTTTAGCATATGGTGGTGGCGTGTACGTGATCTTGATCATGGGAGTATGAAAAGCATCTCACTAAGGATCACAACAATTTGACAAATCTCAATGAGAAAACAAGTTGCATATGTGGAAGATATTCAATAGGATCAACATATGGCCTTGGATGAAAATTTCTCATCATTGAGGAACTTATTATTTTATCATTTTCAAAAATAAAACTCCGGATATCAAGTATCACGTAGAACAAGATCATAGCAGCTCTATTTTATCATCTCATATCTCACAACAAACTAGACTTGGATCATGTTTTTTGCTACCCACAAGTTTCAAGCTAAGGTTTAATCATGCAAGCCAACAAACTCAAAACTTGGTAGAACACTAAGTTGTAACTAGACATATGAGAGGAAATAAACGAGCAACTATTCATCATTTCAACCATGGAGAACTAAGGCATTCTTACCGCGCATAGGAAAGCAGTAAATATTTTGGGTCTTTTTAATTTTCAGATTTTTTTATGTTTTTAGCATGCATATTCTGAAAGCGGTAAAGATACAAGTTACCTCTCATGGGGTCCTCCCCCAAGCTAGCTTCAGGCTCACTATCCCTAGTTGGGGTTGTACCCCATCCAATGATAGTAAGCCCTCCACTCCTCCTGCTGCTGCATGGTATGGATGTCCAATCTTGCGATGCAGAAGTGTGAAAATGCGGGGTAGCATCCAAATGGGTCATGTTGTATAAAGTTACCCAAAGGTTGTTTTCCCCGAGTTTCAAACTCATAGCTAAGAACAAACAAAGGAAGAGAGTTTCGTTCCTTCTCTTCCCTAAGTGAAATTTGTTGAAAGATTCTAAGAACCAGTTCAGGGGAGGAGTGAATGGCATCGATGGACAAGACTCCTGTCCCCTTTGTCCCTTGTAGAGATTAGGAGAACAAATGGTCATATAATGATCGTGGGCGACGACTAGAAGCCGTTGAGGCAAGCGAGGCCTAGCATTGATTGACTCGGCCGAATCAGAGATTTGACCGACCCACGGTAGGTCTCAATTGCTACCCCTTTGGTGCAAAACTTCCTTGCAATCATGTGAGATCATGCAAGGGAGGTTTGTCCAAATTTGTCCTAGAAAATGACTCGAAAGATTTTTCGAACAAGATCAACTCAGTTTTATTTTCAGTTTTTTTTCGAAAGGGAAGAGGCCAGAAAGAATTCTGGCATGCAAATGTGGTTTTGGAAAATCAAACATGCTCATGCAAATGCAAGGGTTGGAAATCAAATATTTGGAAAGCAAATAAGCATTTGGGAAAAATTAAATATGAGATATCTACCAATTTACTTGTCGGCGAGGGCTCACCATTTTGAGTCCAACGAGCGGGACTCTTCTCCATCATGTTCAGCTTGTTGACGTGGTATCCAATCCTGGAGAAGTGGATTCAGATGATTTTCCTTCCTTGTCCGCCACACCCCCTATGGTTTTCTGTAGTTTTAATGGTGTGGACAATGATTCCTTGGACTGTGAAGGCTGTGGATCAGCTCGCCTGCCTGATCTCTTTACCCAACGCGTGGTTCCTTGAACTTGAACTCTTCTATCTTTCCATCGAGATGAAGATGAATGGTCTTGTCCCTCACATCGATCTTCGCCTTGGTGGTGTCCTGGAATGGTCGTCCAAGAATGAGTGATACTTCCGGGTTGACTTCCCAGTCAACAACAGCAAAATCCACGGGGAGATAGGTGTTTCAGATTTTCACCGGAACACCCCTTATGATACCCACGGGAGAGCAGTTTGACGAGTTGGCCATCTGCAGACACATTCTTGTGGGGCGCAAGGGAGGATAATAGATTTTTTTATCATATATTACCTTCAGCATGATGCTGACACTTGATCCTAGGTCACATAGAGCATCGGGAAGCCAGGATCCTTCTTCATTCCCTTGGGTCCCTTGATTGGGGAACACCTCTTTTGAATTGTCATGACTTTCTCCTCATGGAACTTCGCTGCAGTGTTAGCGTAGTGCGGGTTCCGAGAAGGTTTTTCCCACTTCTCGATCACCGCACTAACATATTCATGAAAAGATTTGGGTTGTCCCGGTATCTCTCCGGTCTCAACATAAGGAAAAGCAATAGCCAAATGAGCTTTCTTAATTTCTAGCATTTTATTGAAACTCAGTTGGTTCTTAAAAGCAGAGGGAAGGCTTTTCGTGGTTTTTTCGTTGGCAGCAAGCTTTTTAGAAAGGGATTCAATTATTTTTGCTTGGCCAAAAACAAGATCTTTCAAGGAGGAATTATTGGAACTGAATTATTACCTCTGTTACCTTCTTAGTAGTCGGGGCGTAGTTGATTGCACTCCTGGCCTCCTTGTGGACGATACCCGTTGTTGTTGTCGTTCATGTACAACACGTTCCGACGAGGTTGGAGTCGTACATCGCTCCACCCTTGGTTGGAAACCATCTTCTCAATCTGTTTGGTGTCATTTGCTATGGTCAGAGAGAGAAAGGCTCCTCTAGTAGCAGCATCAATGTGGTCACGGTCTGTTAGAGTCAGCTCGTTGTAGAAGTTCTGAAGAATAAGCCAATCATCCATCCCGTGGTGAGGATAGGCCAGGATGTAATCCTGAAGCCTTTCCCATGCCTCAGGGATTGACTCCATAGCTGCTTGCTGGAAACAGGAAATCCTTCCACGAAGGGTGTTGGTTTTGCCCAACAGGAAGAACTTCACGAGGAACGCCGCAGAACACTTTTACCAAGAGCTGATACTCTCCTGGTTCATGTAGAACCACTGCTTTGCTCTCCCGAGTAGAGAGAACGGGAACAGCCGGAGGCAAATAGCATTTTCACTAACCCTTCTAATTGTGAAGGTGTTGCTGAGCTCTAGGAATTGCTAGAGATGCGCACTTGCGTCCTCATTGGCTTTCCCACAGAATGGGCTAGCCCGCACCATGTTGATGAGATCTGTCTTGATCTCGAACTTCGTATTCCCCGTGTTGAACGTGGGTCCAACGACAACCTAGGAGGTCGAGGGAGCTGATAACTCGCTGAGGGTCTTTTGGGCCATCGCGTTGAATGTTGATGGTGCAACGAAAGCTAGATCGGCTGCTCAAAGGGTTATCTAAGGAGGGACGATACGAGATTGTACTCTTCCCTCCAATGACTCCGAATTCTCGATGAAGTTTGTCGGCAAGTTGAAACCAGTACACTACCTGTTTTCACATGAGAGAGAAAACAAAGCAAGGTTAACCTGTTTAAGCAGTGGCTACCAATCAAGGATACAATCACTAAACATTAGTAAAACTTTTAACTAGTGCCTTCCCCGACAACGGCGCTAGAAATACTTGTTGGTATATTTAACGATCATGAATAAATCCGCAAATGCACAGATATACTGTTGTAGCATTTCACCCAAGAGTATTCCCAAGGGTATCGTATTTCCCAAAAGAAGGCGGGTAGGTCAAAAGAGTACTATGTTCATGAGTGTATCTTAATTGAATAAACCAAAGATCAAACAGGGGTAAGGATAATAGTAGGGTAGTGTGACACACAGGAGAACCAAACTCAAGATAAGATAGGCTAAGGCTAGGGAGAAAGACAAAGAGATAGCTCTAGGTTCATATGTACTTGCTATATATTGTACAGCTGATGCTAGTATACATACACAACATACACACATTTAGAACCAGGCCTATGCACCTAGGCACACACGGGGAGAAATTACCTGTACCGGTTCCGCCTGGCAAAGTTACTGCTAATTTACGAACTCCTACAGTGTACCCAAATGTGGGGGATTATGAAGGATGGACAGGGCTGTGACCACCTGCCGCCTACCCGTAGCAACACTGGGGACAAACTCATATCCAATGGAGCCAACAATCCAAGCACCATGCTTGCATTGATGAACAATACTCTAACCCCTAGGACTCCCATCTTCCGATGGTCGAGCATAGGGTTAGAGCAATCCATAAAGATCATTATGCCGTAGCATAGATCAACTAGCCTAAACATGCATTGTATATGTAACACATATAAACCATTACAAGGGCATATTACTATCATAAGAGCATATAAGCCTAGTATACTAGTATGACAAGGGTATATGACTAGCAAGGTAGCATATGAGCCAAGCACAACACTATATAAAGAAGGTGATTCTATTGAATAGCATAAAGTCTTACAAGAAAATAAAGATACACGTGCCATACCTTCAGCTCCAAGAGGACTTGGAACCTGAGTAGAGCTACTCTAGCCTAACAGCACTAGCTTAGAGACTAAATGAGGGACAGAGTGATTCTTATTGGTGTATCTTGGAATGGAGCCCCCCCCCTTCTATTTATAGACCCATAGAGGCAGTTTCGAGGAGAAATATGCTGGGGAATCTTCCTAGCCGCCTTTAGGACGTCGGTTGGAGGCAATACATGGCGGCTGGAGACGAGGGGTGTCACCAAGGGTTTGGCCGAATGGGGGATCGGCCGACCCCCGGGCACCTCCCCTCGCAACGCCTTTCGTTCGGGACACTGCCGGATGGGTCCCCAAGTGGGTACAGGGTGTTTGGCGGTAAGTTTAGGTGGTTTTTGTCCTTGTTGTGGGCCCATGGATTGGTGTGCTGCCCCCGTGATAGGCGAGATCCCTCCCGGGACACCCAGGACCAAAGGGATTGACGGCGGGCGGAGGGCCCTCTCGGGGCCCCGATTGCGCCGTCCCGGGATGTACCAGGAAGGTACAACGCCCGATGTACTTCATTAGAAAAGTACTGCGGGATGCCAAGAAGCGTATCACCAAGCACAGAAGATGCTTTACGCCGTTCTGATGGCATTTCGGAAGCTGCAGCACTACTTTTAGGCACACCAACAATGGTGGTAACGTCATACCCCCTCGCCCAGATCCTCTGGAACCGGGAAGGCACCGGGCGAATGGTGAAATGGTCCAAGTTCATAAAAGACCTTGTGGCCTATTTCGGTGTGCCCAACAGAAGCATCACCAACAATGGGACGCAGTTCACTAGAGTCCTCTTTGGTGACTACTGCGAAGACATAAACATCAAGTTATGTTTTGCGTCCGTTGCTCACCCCAAGAGCGACGGGCAGGCAGAAAGGGCCAACGCGGAAGTGCTCAAAGGGCTAAACACGAGAACCTACAACGAGCTGAAGAAACATGGTACTGGGTGGATTGACAAGTTGCCGGCGGTGGTATGGGCTAACCAAACTATCCCTAGCAGGGCCATGGGAGAAATTCCTTTCTTGTTGGTCTATGGGGCAGAAGCGGTACTCCCCTCCGAGCTAACCCTAGGAAACCCGAGGGTGCATGCCTACGATGAACAAGATCAAGAGCACATGCGCCAGCAAGACGTTCTGTACCTGGAGGAAGCAAGGTGCAAATCGGCGTTATGGGCAGCTCGGAACTAGCAGGCTCTACGATGATACCACAAATGACATGTCCGACCGTGAGAGCTTCGGGTCGGAGACCTGGTGCTATGAAGCTTCTAGTCCCGGAAGGGCAAGAACAAGCTATCCCCCATGTGGGTGGGGCCCTTCTGGGAGACGGAAGTATGACGGCCAGGCGCGGTCAAGTTGATCAATGAAGATAGCATACCACTGCCCAACGTATGGAACATCAAACACCTCTGTAAGTTCTACCCATAGATAGCGTGGGAGGACCCAGTGCCCAGGCATCAAGGACAACTACCCCAGGATGTTCATCCTCGGGATAGTTGCCCAGGGGCTCCCACCTATGTACTGGTTTATCTATATATCAGTTTAATATCAATTCCAGGCACATGTTAGCATCCAAGCATGTGTGCTTTTTATGGCAATTTTAAAAACTTTTGTGTCAAATTCTTTAATCACAACTCACTCATATCGAAAGAACTAATCCCCGGGACAAGTGCCCTTAAGGAACGTGTTTGTGTTGTAAGATGATGGTTGCCGAGTGGCCGGCAGGTCCCAACGGTCAACGCCTCGCTCCCGGCCTGGTCCTCGGACCTCGGGCACGACCAAAACCTAAGCGGCCCCCAACCTCCACCATCCTGTCTGCCGGCACAAACACAAGTACAGGAAGCAGCAGCATCTTGGGAAGGAAAAAACAAAACAACACCATCCTTTATTCATATTCCTTGCACAACAACCTTTACGCAGCACGAAAGGGTATCCAAATACTCTAAGAAAAGTGGTTTCTTTTTTAGTGTTACACAGGGAGGTACACGGCCGTTATGGCCAAAAGAAAAAAAAATCCTACAGGGATGAAGGGAGCTCCGTGAGGCACGAACGTGAGGTTCCATGCCATGGAGAAGGGGAAGTCCACAAGTAGGATGAACTGCTCAGGGGCAGGAGTGGGCCGTGCAATCTGGTACCCCAGGCAGTGTTCCCTAGCGCGGTTGACTTACTGCCACAAGATGAGAAAGACGGTGAAGGAGATACCCCCGACCAGCAACAACAACGGCAGCAGATGAGGTCTTAGCCCCGAGCAGGAGGAACAGCTCCATGTCCACCTTGGACGCTCCGCCCTCCTGGGAGGAAGGCTACCAATGAGAAGCTGCCACGTCAGGCACCTGCGAGACGCGTGCCAGGTGTATTTCCCTAGGGCACATCCGTAATGTGACCTACATCTCGGCCGATGCAGGCGCAGCGCATCAATAGCATCCACCATGCACGGGGATGTAGAGATGTGGTGCCGCTTTTTACCATGGCATCCACCATAGCAAACCAGAGACATACGGGGATGATGGTGTCGCTACAGTCCAAGAGGAGGATGGAGGCTGCGACGCAGGGCTATTCTTGAAGATCTACCAGAAACTAGCCCTCAAAGCAGAAGCCCAGCCAACATCCCCCAACTACATCGGACGGACCAACCCGGCAGACCCCCGAAGAAGGAGGACGCCAAGCCAGCGAAGCAGCAGAGCAATCCCACCAAGGGCACCGCCCACTAGCGGCACCCTCATTGTTGGGCGGACCCTGGGGATGCCTGAAGCGTCCCCACATAAGTAGAGACTAAATGTGATACAATTATCAGTCCCAGGAGGCTGATAACACATTTATTCGACAGATAATTCAGTTACCGTACAACTCCCGAGGGAGTGGGCGTGAAAGCCACGCGGCGATAAACAGTAAATAAATAACAGCGGCTAACCAAGCGACTGCCAAAAGACAGCACTCGGGACTACACGGCAGCAGTAGCATCTTGGGCAGGACAACACCACAGGCAGCGTCAGGTGCGGACACAACCTCTACTCGAGGTCCTCGGCGATGAAGTCGGGGTCTCCCTCTGTAGTAATGAAGCAAGGGTGAGTACTAACGTACTCAACAAGTCCAACCCCATCCACGGAGGGGGATACAAGCAAGTTTATGCACAAGTATAACAAGGATAGGCTAGAGTTCATTTGCGGAAAAGCTAGATTTTAACACATGCGGGGGATCCTTTTCGAAATGGTTTTGTAAAATTTTCCTTTAATAATCGAAACATTGAGTGGGGTGGATCCTACACAAAGGACCCAGGTTTTTATCGCTATCGGACTCCCCGTCCGTCATAGCGCACGGCACAACTGCCGGACTCTTCCAAAATCCCACACACACACACGCGCGCGCATGACATTCTTGCCCAATTACTAGTTATGTGACCAAGCCGTAACTCGTCCAATGCCGTGGACATGGCTACCCGGATAGGTTTTAACTCTGCAGAGGGTGTACACTTTTCCCACAAGTAGGGTACCGTAGCATGACCACCTTAGTGGCGGTACGGATCCTATCAAAGCCATTACCCACCTTAGCTAAGACTGGCTAGTTCTCGCGGAAACACCCAAGGGGTTCACGGCTCGTCCCTGAGACCGTAACCGGGACCTAAGTCACCAAGATCTTACTCCTTTTCCATGGGTTCCCGTCGCTCACCAGCACACCTGAGGACTAACAGTTTAGCTAGTGGGATTTATGCTAAGCCGTTGCCCATACAACGGTCGAGTGGTTGCACGATAGTGGAATTAGGCAAGATGACACATCAACTCGGTCCTTAATCACGACAGGATGGATATCTCCCGACATTGCTCAACCACCAAGGTACGAGCACAATGACATGGCATCCCACACGAGGAACACCCATCCATCCCGTCTACACATCCGTTTTCCCTGAACCCAAAAGCCATTTTTCTTACTTGGACACACACACACACATTTATTTTCCGAAAACACCATTGTAATAATGATTGTAGTTGAGTAACAAGTTCCTAAGCGTTCTAGCAGTGGCTATCGTCTAAACAGAGCAAGTCGTATTTAGAGATAAACATAGGACAACAAGGAATGTTCATAACAATCAAGGGGGTGGCTATCCCACCATGTCTTGCGATAAAATAATATGCATTTTGTAAAACAGGCCAATAGGTCGTGTTTGAAAAACTAGGTATTAAGTATGCATCAAAGGGTGAGATTGGACTTGCCGTCTTCAAAGCCTTCCGGGAGTTCCGGCTCGCGGTATTGGTCCTCGGGCTCGGGCTCGCGGTCAAACTCCTCCTCGGGCTCCTCCTCGGGCAATCCGCGGTCTACGGCACACACAAACAGGCACACGAATAAATAAAAGAGGAAACGATTTTTAACCGTGAGTTCCGAACAGGAAACGCGAACGGAAAATAGGTAGAAGGATTATTTTTGGGAAATTTGGATATAGATCGGCGGAAGTATGCTGGAGGATGACGTGGTAAAATTTGGGGTTAAAAGGAGGAAGTTTGGCGCATGAAATGACGGGTTAAACACGAGTTAGGGGCTTGATCGGAGGCTTAAGGGCTGATTTATACTAACCAGGGACCTATTTGTAATTTCTTTCGGAGGTGGAGGGGCTTATCCGTGAGAATGCTTTGAGAGTGGTGGGAGGGCCTAGGTGCAGTTTTGGGAAACTTGGGGGGTCGGATCTAAAATCAAAGGCAATCTTCTCCTTCTTCTCCAGGAACTTGGAGAGAGAGAGGGAGAGAGAGGATGGGCCGGCGGCCGGCCGGCCGGGCGTCGCCGGCGGCGAGCCGGGGGCGGCGGGCGGTGGAGGAAGAGGAGGGGGCCCCGTTTTGCCCCTCACCTTGGGGGGAAATGGAGGGGAGTGGCCGGGTGGCGTCGGCCTTCGGGCGGAGAGGAGCCGGCGGCTTGCTGCGGCGGCGGCGGCTTGCGGCGGGGCACGGGCGGCGATTCCGGCGGTGGTGGCGAGCTGGGCGATGGGGTGCGGCGGTTGGAGTCCGGCGGGGTAGCCTTTTAGAGCCCGGCGGCGGGTGGGGGTCTGGGCCAAGGGGCGCCGGCGGTATGGCTCGGTTTCGTGCCGCTTGGGGCCGGCGGCGGCAGCTTGCCGGGGCAGGGAGGTAGAGGCCGGAGGCCCGGGGCCAGGTCGGGCGCACGGCCCGAGGGGGCGGCGGCGTGGGCGGCGGGCCCCTCCCCCTGGCGTGCGGCGGCCGAGCGGAGTGGCGCCAGTAGGGGGTGGCGCCGGGGTGAGTTAAGGAGCTGGGGCCGGTCCGGGTGCCAGGAAGAAGAAGGAGGAAGAGAGAGAAGGAGGGAGGAAGAAGAAAGGAGAGGGAGGAAGAAAGAAGAAGGAAAAAGAAAAGGAAAAAGGGGAGGAAAAAGAGAAAGAAAAGGGAGAGACCGGCGGCACTCGCGGCACGTGGTCGGAGCACGCGCTCGGCGTCTAACACCGGCACGCGGCGAGATTCACGGGCACAGATAAAAAGATAGGTGGGGGTCGGCATGGTACCGGGACGGCGAAATCGCCGGGGAGATTTTCGATTTCCGGGAGCTCAGCGGTAAAAGATTTTAAAGACGGTTTTTAACGGGTGAATTTAGTTAGTGATTTCTGCGGGCGTTACAAACCTACCCCACTTAAATTGAATCTCGTCCTCGAGATTCGACTGAGTCCTGAAGAGATGGGGAAATTCCTTCTTTAACGCGTCCTCGCGTTCCCACGTGGCCTCTTCTTCGCCATGCCTGCTCCATTGTACTCTACAGATTCGGACTGCTGTATTCCTTGTCCTTCTGGTGACAGTATCCAAAATCTTGACAGGTATTTCTTGATACCGTAGGTCCTTTTGCAGGTCTATTGTCTCTACGGGTACTTGTTCCTCCGGCACTCTCAAGCATTTTCTCAGCTGGGAGACATGGAATACCGGGTGTATATCCGACATTTCTTCAGGCAGTTGGATACGGTATGCTACGGCTCCCACTCTCTTTAACACCTGTTACGGTCCAATGTACCGAGGGGCGAGCTTTCCTTGCACCTGAAACCTTCGAGTGCCCCGAATCGGGGATACCTTGAGGTAGACAAAATCTCCCTCATTGAAGCACAACTCCCGTCTTCTTTTATCCGAGTAGCTCTTTTGTCTGGATTGTGCAGCCTTCAGCTTCTCTCGGATTTCTGCTACACGGTCTTCTGCTTCCTTGATAAAAGCTGGTCCGACCAGGGAACGCTCTCCGACTTCTGACCACATCAAAGGGGTCCGACACTTTCTACCATAAAGAGCCTCAAATGGTGACATGCCTAGACTGGCTTGGTAACTATTGTTGTATGAGAACTCTGCATAGGGTAAGCTTTGTTCCCAATCCTTTCCATAGGTGAGGACACACGCCCTCAACATATCTTCCATGATTTGATTTACCCGCTCTGTTTGACCATCGGTCTGAGGGTGATAGGCTGAACTAAAATCCAGTTTGGTGCCCATAGCCTTATGAAGGCTCTTCCAGAATCTAGAGGTAAATTGGGTCCCTCTATCCGAAACAATTCTGCTAGGTACACCATGCAACTTCACTATGTTGTCCACATAGAGCCGAGCTAGCTTTTCTCCACCGTATGTGGTCCGTACGGGTAGATAGTGAGCAACTTTAGTGAGTCAGTCCACTATTACCCATATGGAGTCATTTCCCCTCTGAGATCTGGGCAAGCCTACTACAAAATCCATGCCAACCTCATCCCACTTCCAAACCGGGATAGGCAAGGGTTGCAGCAAGCCGGCTGGCTTCTGGTGCTCGGCCTTGACTCTTTGGCAGGTATCACAACGGGCGACAAACTGAGCTATATCTGCCTTCATCCCATTCCACCAGTATTTCTGCTTTAGGTCCATATACATCTTTGTGGAACCGGGGTGAATGGAGTATGCTGAGTTATGGGCTTCATCCATGATGGTCTGCCGAAATTCTCCGTCCTTGGGGACACAGATTCTGTCCTTATACCACAAGGTTCCTTTGTCATCTATTCTGAAATCCGGGGCTTTATTTTCTCCGGTTTGCTTGCGGATCTTTGCTAAGTCTTGGTCTGAACCTTGGGCTTCTCGGATTTTATCCTCCAAGGTGGGCTGGACACTTATCCTACGGCTAGCATTCTGGGGAATGATGTGCACATTCAATCGGGCCACTTCCTCCCGTAGACGGGCATTCTCGGGTCCGGGCTGTCCATAGGACCTTCTGCTCAGGGCATCAGCTACAACATTAGCTTTGCCGGGGTGGTAATGGATTTCTAGGTTGTAGTCCTTTACCAGCTCTAGCCACCTCCTCTGCCTTAAATTCAGATCTGGTTGGGTAAAGATGTACTTTAGGCTCTTATGGTCGGTGTAGATTTCACACTTATTCCCAATCAGATAATGTCTCCAGATCTTGAGGGCATGCACTACGGCTGCAAACTCTAAGTCATGGGTTGGGTAGTTCTGCTCATGGGGCTTAAGTTGTCGGGAAGCATATGCCACAACCTTCCCATCCTGCATGAGGACACAGCCTAATCCTTGTCGAGATGCATCGCAGTAGATGACGAAGTCTCGCTGGATATCTGGCAGGGTTAGCACTGGGGCTGTTGTCAATCTTTTCTTCAGCTCTTGGAAACTCCGTTCACATGACTCGGTCCAGGTGAACTTCATGTCCTTTCTGAGCAACTCTGTCATGGGCCAGGCTATCTTGGAGAATCCCTCAATAAACCTCCGATAATACCCTGCTAAACCCAGGAAACTCCTGATTTCACTAACATTAGTGGGCTGCTGCCAGTTGTAGACGGCTTCCACCTTCTCAGGATCAACTGCTACTCCTTCCGCGGTCAAGATATGACCAAGGAACGCTACCTTCTCAAGCCAAAATTCACACTTGCTGAATTTAGCATAGAGTCGGTGGGCTCTCAGTTTTTCCAAGACCACCCGTAAGTGGTGTTCATGCTCTTGAACACTCTTGGAGTAAATAAGTATGTCGTCAATAAAGACTACGACAAACTTATCTAACTCGTCCATAAACACCTTGTTCATGAGATTCATGAAATAAGCCGGTGCATTGGTCAATCCAAAGGACATCACTGTAAACTCAAATTGACCATAACGAGTGACGAAGGCTGTCTTCGGGATGTCGCTCTCCTTGATCTTGAGCTGATGATACCCCGATCTCAGATCTATCTTGGAGAAATACTTGGCTCCCTTCAGTTGGTCGAACAGGTCATCTATTCTGGGGAGAGGGTACTTGTTCTTAATGGTGACTTCATTCAATGCGCGATAATCCACGCACATCCTCATACTCCCGTCTTTCTTCTTGACAAAAAGCACGGGGGCTCCCCACGGGGATGAGCTGGGCCTGATAAAGCCACTCTGTTGCAACTCTCCCAACTGTTTCTTCAGCTCGGCTAACTCTGAGGCTGCCATTCTATAGGGTCTCTTGGCTATAGGGGAGGTTCCGGGGACGAGATCAATTACGAACTCTATGTCCCTGTCAGGGGGCATTCCAGGTAGTTCCTCAGGAAAGACGTCCGGGTATTCACTCACTACCGGGACTTCTTCTATGGTCTTGGTCTCCATGCTGAACACCATGGGGTCTGGGCCACTTCCCTTAGTGTGACAGGTCACTTGCACACCATCTCGATTGGTCAAGTGCACCACCTTATCAGCACACCCTATATGACCGTCATGCAGGCTTAACCAGTCCATACCAAGGATCACATCTATCCCCTTAGACTTAAGTACTACTAGATCCGCTAGAAATTCTACCCCACTTAAATTGATCCTTACCCGAGAACAACCTAGTCGACACTGAATGTCGGCTCCAGGAGTCCGGGTTAATAGGGGTAACTTTAGTAGTACTCTAGGTATATGATGTTTTTCCACAAAACTTGAGGGTATGAAGGAATGTGATGCTCCAGAATCAAAAAGTACTGTTGCCAAGACTGAGCTGACTAGGAACTCACCGAGTACCACGCCCTGAGCGTCGCGAGCCTCCTGCGCGCCGATGTGGTTGACGCGGGCTCGACCAAATGACTGCTGGGGCGGCCTCATCTGCTGGCTGTTGTTGTTACTGGGGTTGCCACCGCTGCGGACTGGCACACGGTTGGCTCCTGACAATGCTGCCCTGGGCCCAGCTACTGAGTTGGACAAGGCTGATGCTGTCGGCTTGTTGGCATAGGGGCAGTTGGCGATGAAATGTCCTAGCTCTCTGCAGTTGAAGCATGCTCTACCATTGCTGGTAACCTGGCTGGCACTGCTCTGTGGGGCCTTGATAGGGTTCTGGCTCCTGAATGGGGCAGCGGTCTGATGCGAGCCAGATGCTTGGGACTGGGTCCGATAATGCATGGGAGCTTAGGATCTGGGCAAGGGGTGACCGAAGCTCCTTGGCTTCTGGAATCGGTCCTGCTGGTGTGCCTTGTTTTCCAGGAACCGACGCTTGTTGTCCCTCCGCTCCTCTGCCCTGGCCCTTTCAGTCAAGATGGCCATGTTCATCAAGGTGTTGAAGTCGGGGTAGATCTGGGGAGTGAGCAGGGTTCTCAGCTCCGCGTTCAAGCCTTTCTTGAACATGTCCTGCTTCTTCTTATCCTTGTCCACCTCCTCTGGAGCATAACGGGCCAGCTCCATGAACTGGAAGGTGTACTCCTCCACAGATCGGTTGCCCTGGCGGAGTTCACGGAACTCATCCGCCTTGCGCTTCATAGTGGCGGCGGGGATGTGGTAGCGACGGAATTCCGTCACGAACTCATCCCAGGTGATAGTAGAGGCATCCTGGGCGGCAGAGCAGTAGTTCTCCCACCAAGCTAGGGCAGTTCCAGTGAGCTGGTGGGCAGCCAAGAGAACTTTGTCCCTGCCCTCACAACCAAATGGCTCCAGCTTCCTATGGATGACACGCAGCCAGTCATCTGCGTCCAGAGGGTTGACAGACCCGCCAAAAGTGGGTGGCTTGGTCCGGAGGAAGTCCGTCAACTTCTCATTCATGTTCTGCCCGCGGGGCCTCTGGCGAGTAATGGTGTTGGCTAGAGCTTCCAGTAGAAGGGTCTGGTTGTTCATTACTTGAACCAGATCAATAACCGGTGGGGGTGGTGGCTGCTGTGTCCACACCTGACTTTCTCCCCTTCCTTCAGGCTGGCTCACTTCCTGCTCCTCAGGAAGTGCCGCCGGAGGCGGTTCTTGCCTTTCTGGCTGCCTCTCTGCACTGGGGGTGGCATGGGCCTGGCTTGGGGAAGTCCTGGTGGCACGCTTGGGCGGTATCTGCAGATTGAGTGAGACTTTCATGAGAGTATGATTTGGATTTTAGTGATCTTTAAAGTGGTTATTTCGTATTTTCGAAGAGACAGAATCCACCTCCTGCCGACAAACACACAGACTAACAAGCAACAAACACAAGCGATTTTATTTATTTTGCCACGGGGGTACAACACTGCTGGGGTAAGGCCAAAACACGCACTACACGACCGGTTACAACAACACAACTGAAGGGGTACAACTCTAAACTGTGGACCATGACGGCTTCATCCCTTGGGCAATTCTGGCTGGGCATACTACTCGCGGGGCGAGTCTTCTCCCTGGACTGAGTGATCTTCTATCGGAAGGAGAAGGGCCAGCACCTCGTCCTTCAGAGTCCCGCCCGTGGGAGGGGTCTCGGGAACCACTCCATCTGACACCTCGGAGTCCCTTTCTGAAGGTGGTGGTGCCGGGGTGGCATCCGGGCTTTTCCGCTTACTAGGCCCTGGGGCAATGGGAATTCCTTCAAGGATTGGGGCCTCGTCGTCCTCGATGGCCACCATCCTCCTTCTAGCACGAATGGTGAGGTGGGCATCCTTCAGTTCCTTGGAGTGTCGATCCTCAGCCTCCTTGAGAGCCTCAACGGCAATGGCCTCATTGCTTTGAGCGGCCGCGGCTCGGGCTTCGGCAGCGGCTAACTTCACCTGGAGCCTCCTCACCATAACTTCTGCGTCCTCGGCCCTACGGGTCTGCTGCTTCAACTTAGCAGCCTGCTCGTCGTAGAGCTCATCCAAGGTGAGAAGGTAGGCAGCCATGTGCAGCACAGTGGGGTCATCCTCGCGCTGTCCACGTCCTTCCAAGGTCCGTACCCGGGCCAGCCAAATCGGGCGGTTTTTCTTGACAGGCGGGTAGAACCTCATCGGAGTGCGGCCAATGTGCCTCTCATAAATCTAGCACAGGAAACGGAGGGCCTTCCGGGCTGCCACTTGATAAGTATCCTTGTGCCGGAAGCCAGTGGCAGTCACATTCCCTGGCTGGATGTCCGGGTAGCGGCTACTCCGCCCGATGTAGATAATCATCTCACACCGAGGGGTCCCGCGGTCCTCGTACTCCCTGCTGGTGTACTCCGGACGCTCATAAATTCCAAGGCGGTCCATGCAGGCGAACAGCAACCTGGGAAAACCAGGCTCCTCCAGGCAGTGGCTGTTGACCCATCCTTCCTCGGCCATCTGGAAAGATCCGAGGCACAAATTAGTTTTACAATAGAGCAGAGGTAGGAAGAAATTTTGTAATTCTTTTGTTTTAGTCAAAAAGGGCTAATCCGGTCCTAAGGTCGCGTCCTACAGCCAACGACGGCTCTGATACCACCTGAAGCATCCCCACATAAGTAGAGACTAAATGTGATACAATTATCAGTCCCAGGAGGCTGATAACACATTTATTCAACAGATAATTCAGTTACCGTACAACTCCCGAGGGAGTGGGCGTGAAAGCCACGCGGCGATAAACAGTAAATAAATAACAGCGGCTAACCAAGCGACTGCCAAAAGACAGCACTCGGGACTACACGGCAGCAGTAGCATCTTGGGCAGGACAACACCACAGGCAGCGTCGGGTGCGGACACAACCTCTACTCGAGGTCCTCGGCGACGAAGTCGCGGTCTCCCTCTGTAGTAATGAAGCAAGGGTGAGTACTAACGTACTCAACAAGTCCAACCCCATCCACGGAGGGGGATACAAGCAAGTTTATGCACAAGTATAACAAGGATAGGCTAGAGTTCATTTGCGGAAAAGCTAGATTTTAACACATGCGGGGGATCCTTTTCGAAATGGTTTTGTAAAATTTTCCTTTAATAATCGAAACATTGAGTGGGGTGGATCCTACACAAAGGACCCAGGTTTTTATCGCTATCGGACTCCCCATCCGTCATAGCGCACGGCACAACTGCCGGACTCTTCCAAAATTCCACACACACACGCGCGCGCATGACATTCTTGCCCAATTACTAGTTATGTGACCAAGCCGTAACTCGTCCAATGCCGTGGACATGGCTACCCGGATAGGTTTTAACTCTGCAGAGGGTGTACACTTTTCCCACAAGTAGGGTACCGTAGCATGACCACCTTAGTGGCGGTACGGATCCTATCAAAGCCATTACCCACCTTAGCTAAGACTGGCTAGTTCTCGCGGAAACACCCAAGGGGTTCACGGCTCGTCCCTGAGACCGTAACCGGGACCTAAGTCACCAAGATCTTACTCCTTTTCCATGGGTTCCCGTCGCTCACCAGCACACCTGAGGACTAACAGTTTAGCTAGTGGGATTTATGCTAAGCCGTTGCCCATACAACGGTCGAGTGGTTGCACGATAGTGGAATTAGGCAAGATGACACATCAACTCGGTCCTTAATCACGACAGGATGGATATCTCCCGACATTGCTCAACCACCAAGGTACGAGCACAATGACATGGCATCCCACACGAGGAACACCCATCCATCCCGTCTACACATCCGTTTTCCCTGAACCCAAAAGCCATTTTTCTTACTTGGACACACACACACACATTTATTTTCCGAAAACACCATTGTAATAATGATTGTAGTTGAGTAACAAGTTCCTAAGCGTTCTAGCAGTGGCTATCGTCTAAACAGAGCAAGTCGTATTTAGAGATAAACATAGGACAACAAGGAATGTTCATAACAATCAAGGGGGTGGCTATCCCACCATGTCTTGCGATAAAATAATATGCATTTTGTAAAACAGGCCAATAGGTCGTGTTTGAAAAACTAGGTATTAAGTATGCATCAAAGGGTGAGATTGGACTTGCCGTCTTCAAAGCCTTCCGGGAGTTCCGGCTCGCGGTATTGGTCCTCGGGCTCGGGCTCGCGGTCAAACTCCTCCTCGGGCTCCTCCTCGGGCAATCCGCGGTCTACGGCACACACAAACAGGCACACGAATAAATAAAAGAGGAAACGATTTTTAACCGTGAGTTCCGAACAGGAAACGCGAACGGAAAATAGGTAGAAGGATTATTTTTGGGAAATTTGGATATAGATCGGCGGAAGTATGCTGGAGGATGACGTGGTAAAATTTGGGGTTAAAAGGAGGAAGTTTGGCGCATGAAATGACGGGTTAAACACGAGTTAGGGGCTTGATCGGAGGCTTAAGGGCTGATTTATACTAACCAGGGACCTATTTGTAATTTCTTTCGGAGGTGGAGGGGCTTATCCGTGAGAATGCTTTGAGAGTGGTGGGAGGGCCTAGGTGCAGTTTTGGGAAACTTAGGGGGTCGGATCTAAAATCAAAGGCAATCTTCTCCTTCTTCTCCAGGAACTTGGAGAGAGAGAGGGAGAGAGAGGATGGGCCGGCGGCCGGCCGGCCGGGCGTCGCCGGCGGCGAGCCGAGGGCGGCGGGCGGTGGAGGAAGAGGAGGGGGCCCCGTTTTTCCCCTCACCTTGGGGGGAAATGGAGGGGAGTGGCCGGGTGGCGTCGGCCTTCGGGCGGAGAGGAGCCGGCGGCTTGCTGCGGCGGCGGCGGCTTGCGGCGGGGCACGGGCGGCGATTCCGGCGGTGGTGGCGAGCTGGGCGATGGGGTGCGGCGGTTGGAGTCCGGCGGGGTAGCCTTTTATAGCCCGGCGGCGGGTGGGGGTCCGGGCCAAGGGGCGCCGGCGGTATGGCTCGGTTTCGTGCCGCTTGGGGCCGGCGGCGGCAGCTTGCCGGCACGGCACGGTGGCGTGCCGGGGCGGGGAGGTAGGGGCCGGAGGCGTGGCGTGGCATGGTGGCGCGCGGGGCCGGGGCGGCCGGTCGCCGGGGCGGCGGCGCAGGCGGCCCGAGGCCGGGTCGGGCGCACGGCCCGAGGGGGCGGCGGCGTGGGCGGCGGGCCCCTCCCCCTGGCGTGCGGCGGCCGAGCGGAGTGGCGCCAGTAGGGGGTGGCGCCGGGGTGAGTTAAGGAGCTGGGGCCGGTCCGGGTGCCAGGAAGAAGAAGGAGGAAGAGAGAGAAGGAGGGAGGAAGAAGAAAGGAGAGGGAGGAAGAAAGAAGAAGGAAAAAGAAAAGGAAAAAGGGGAGGAAAAAGAGAAAGAAAAGGGAGAGACCGGCGGCACTCGCGGCACGCGGTCGGAGCACGCGCTCGGCGTCTAACACCGGCACGCGGCGAGATTCACGGGCACAGATAAAAAGATAGGTGGGGGTCGGCATGGTACCGGGACGGCGAAATCGCCGGGGAGATTTTCGATTTCCGGGAGCTCAGCGGTAAAAGATTTTAAAGACGGTTTTTAACGGGTGAATTTAGTTAGTGATTTCTGCGGGCGTTACAACGCCGGACTGGCTCACGCTGGAACAACTACATCCACAGGAACCCTAGAACGGGTCCCTATGGGAGGTTGCCTGCGTAGGTCGGGCAGGGCATCTACCTCTATGGTGAGGTGGCAATAGACGTTGGCATCAACAGATGCGTACCGCGCCCACTCCCGGGATAGGCTCTCTCTATTTCGGTCATGAGCGGCAGCCTTTGTCGACTCCTCCACCCTCACTCGGTGGCCTGCCTCGTTGGTGAGGTTGCCGGGGGCTACCTCAGCTGCAAGAAAACCCACAAGCAATCCTGCGATGGATCCAGTGGGGGTCGCCCGTGGGGTCACCCAGCCGTGGACCTCCCTACCCTTCAACCCAACTCTCCTACGTTAGCTGAGAAAAGGGAAGGGAGGTAGGATAGGTGCTCAGGCCTGAGGGCCACAGCACCACACCCCATTCGTTGTCGGATCGCCGCTCGTCTGCCTCCGCTCCTAGAGTGCCACAACTCCCCGTGGCTGTGGCATCTTTTCAACACAGCTCTCCTATGCTAGGTGGGGCAGGCTGCACAGAGCGGCAGCCTACCCCGAAGCATCCTCACGTGAGGAAGTGCCATAGGAAGAATGAGGCTCGAGGGTAAAGCCGCCAGAACCCCCTAGAAGAAAGGTGGCACTAGGAGTTATTTATAGGTGGAGGAAACTCTTCACCTGATAAGGTCGCCCAGTTCGGGGGGTGCCCGTTTACCTAGGGATAGCGCGCTGCCCGTCGGTCCAAAGGATGCCCGGGCAGGCGGTCGCCAGGTGCCGCTCCTCCTCAAAAGGAGCGCGAGATGGAGCCAGGGGTCAAACACTTCTCCTCATGACACGAGGGTCATGATGTGCAGCGCAAGTGGGGCCAACACGACTCACAAGCGCTTTCGACATGATGCACTGGCACGGGGTCGTCAGAAGTCTCCACGTAGCCAGAAGGTTCTTTGAACAGGATAAAAGAAAGAAGAACAGACAAGGGAACAAAAGCCAAATCCGAAAGCTAAAAGAGGAAGTCTGGTTTATTACAAAAGTGGGGGCACAGCACAGTACCCCAAAAGTTCAGGTGCCACACCTAGGCAGAACCAGCGCAAAAAGAAAACAAAAATGAATTAAAAAGACTAAGAGGGTGAGGGGCCTGCCGGGGGCTGCTGAGGCACAGCAGCTGTTGACGAAGCATCAGAAGCCTCACCCACGGAGGCCGCGGGAGCAGCGCCTAGACCTTCTCCCTCCACCCCGTTGGCCCCTTCATCGACCAGAGCAGGAACGAAGTAGCCCACTACATCAGTGGCCAAGTCACGAATGGCAGCACGCGCTGCCTCTTCTTCCTCAATGGCCAGGCCTTCATGCAGCGCTTCCCCAGGTAGGTCGGCTGACTGAGCCTGCAGGCAGGTGAGAATATTCTCCTCCACGCCTTGAGCCAGGTCGCACGCCCCATGCACCGCGACGACGTCCACCACCGATCGAAATACCTCCAGATGCTCCGCCAGCCTGGTAAAGGTGGGAAGGAGGTGCTCCAACCCGCAATCAACCGCTAGGCTGGGCAAGAAGAACCACTCGCATCCACCGTCCGAGAGCACATCACGGAAACAATGGGTGAGGTCGTGGAAGCCATGCGAAAGGGAAACCATGCCGGCAACCCTCACCTTGGCCTCCTCCGCCCGCCTTAGGCCGCCGCACGAGCACTCTCGACCTTCCTGTCTGCTGCTAGGCGTCGAGGAGCTGGGCGTTGATGGCATCCGTAGCAGCACAGATCTTGGCATTGGTCACCAGAGGCTCCACCTGGATCGCCTTTTGGCCTCCGCTCGCGCTGCCACCACCTTTCAGCTGATCGTAGCCGCATCGGCCGCCTGCTGGGTCATTTTGTGCTCACAAAGGTCTAGCGATTAAACGCAGGGCTCCAAGCTTCGTGCGAGGAGATTGAGCTCGTGAGCATGGTGGGCCAGTGCCTCTCCCGCTCTTGGGCACCGGCCATCGCTTGGGAAGCACGCTCTTGCAGCTCGAGCTCGTGGTCCACTGTGACCGCTTCGAACGAATAGAGCAGCTGGTCATGCATGGCAGCCGCCTCCTCACACGCCACCAGATCCGCCTCCCAGAGATGGGCCTGCTCCTCGTGACTGGCGATGTTGAGCACCAGGGATTACAGCTCCTGCTCGCATTCCCGGAGCTCCGCCACGCGCCCCATAGAGGATTCCTTTCTGGGGTTCACGACCACCTGCTGGACGTCCTCAAGGGCCACCTCCAGGGCGTGCCGCACATGAAGAAGGATGGTAGCTAGTTCCTCTCCGTCAACGGTGCCTATTACGGATGGCACAGGCGACGGAGCCACGGCTGCTCCGGCGAGCTCAGGCAAGGACGGAGCGTCGACTACCACCGCCGTGGCAGTTACGACGGCGTCCGACGTCACCGCTGCCGCACCAAGGGCTTCGGCAGCCACCGCTCCGGCATCACCTCCACTCCAGATGAGGGGTGGGCGGGGCCTGGGGAAGGCCTGTGTGGCTGCCTGGCGACGCTCGAGTCCCAGCCGGTGGGGGTCCCAAACCCCAGCGGGCTAGTAGTGCGCGGACGTGGGGAGAGCAGGTGGGACCCGCTAGGGTCGCTCGCATCTGCGAGGGTCCCACCCGTAGGGGACTGTGGCCCCACAAGTAATGAGCCCCCCATAGGTGTGGTTCACCAGACACAAGGGAGCGAAGACAATGGGGCCCGGTCGCCAGTCTCCCTAGGTGGGGATCGCACTGATGAACTGCTGGCACCCTTGGGAAGAAGCAGTGTAAAAAAATAAGAGAGAAGAGGAGGATGGAAGAACCGAACCTGCACCTGGGCCCCACGTAGAGCCACCGTGACGCCGAGGCCACCATGGCCACCCTCGCCCTCGAGCGCTAGGACCAGGGGGGAGGGAGACAACCGGCGGGAGCACATGACGGTCTCACCACCACCACGGATGACGTCCTGCAAGGCTGGCGGAGCACGCGAAGATCGGAGAAGAAGACCGTCGGTGCTTTGATTCACTTCTGGACGCTGCCGCTCCTGGAGGCCCGACCGGCCTCTCTTTAATGCGAATGCCATCGGAGGGGTGGTGAGGCGCACCGGGACAACCCGCGTGCATCAATCACCAACAGAGTGGAAAGAAGGGTGTGGCGCGCTGGCTCATCACAGAGTGGCACGACGCCCTCCGGGAGGATCGCCATCGCCAGGTCTTGCACCTCCACGATCAGCATCAGCAGTTCCGCGATCTCCACCTCGGAGAGATTTGTCCCCATCCCCCGACACGTGCGGGTCGTGTCGTCATCGCCGGTGTAGAACCATGCCGAGCGAACCCGCGCACATAGGGGCGCAAGGCAACGATGGAGGAAGTCTTCCACCACCATGGTCGACAAGAGCCCGGCATGGTGGAGCTGAGTGACCCGATCCAGCACCGGCGACCGCTCTTCCCCGAGGTCCGGCGGAGCTGACCACGTGTCATCAGATGGTAGTCGAGGGAGAAGCGGGAAGGCAGAGGTGCTGATGAGGCGTGATGATGCTCATGTGCAGCCACCGCCTCCTCAAGTCCTCCCACTTGTCATGGAGGATCATAGGGATGTACTCCCCCTCCCGCACGGGCCGGAGCTTGAAGAAACACGCCCCCATTACGTGGAGGCCACCGGCAGGGCTGTGACACTGGAGGTAGAAGAAGTGGCGGAAGAGCTCAACGGAGGACCACACGCCGACAAACATCTCGTACAGATGTGCAAAGATGGATGGCGTGAGGACAACGTTTGGTGTAAGATGCACGAGATGCACCTGGTACTCCTCTAGCACGTGGAGGAAGAACGCAGAGAACGGGGGGATGAGCTTGCAAAAGAAAAAGGAAAGGAACATGACCACCTCCCTTCGCTCGCCAGGCTCGCCGGATCCATCGCCCCGCAAATCACCACACCATCGTTCGGCCCCGCCGGAGCCAGCATCACCCGGATTCGCTCCAGGGCATCCACGGCCATGACCGTGGAATGCGTGAGATGGGCTACTCAGGGGTCATGTGGCAGAGGCGGAGAGGTGCGACGATTGGATCGATTGCTCCTGGCCATGGTGATGAATGGTAAAGTGCCATAAAGAGCATGACGAGGAAGGTGATAAGTGGAGAAGTAGGAAGCCCTAGGGGCTCGCCCATAGGATCTTATAAGATGACAAGCGTGACGCTTCGACTTCGAGAAACGGTCGCCGAGCGATAGGTGCGGGAGGGGGGCGGAATCTAGGAGAATCCCAACCAAACCTCAGGAGGTTGGGCACGAATGCTGGGCAGAGGCGAAGCGCCAAGGCACGGCCCCCATCCTTCTACTAGGCCCCATGCCCAACCTGGGTGTAGGCGGTCTAGCATGGGGTCAAGGGCTGTTGTCAGGACCAAGGCAATAGGGTCCCCAAAGAAGGTGCTTACATGTGGGACCTACCTGCATATACAAGCTCCCTCCAGAAGAGGCCCCATGCTCAACCGAGGTTTAGGCGGTCCAGCATGGGCCCGGGGGCTGCTGTCAGCACCAAGGAATGGGGGTCCCCAGAGTAAGTTCTTACATGTGGGACCTACCTGTATATAGGAGTTCCCTCCTGAAGAGGCCTAGATAAGAAGGTAGGCCTAGAAATCTGAGGGTCCAAGAAGATAAGAAAAATATCGTGTTCAAGTGGTTTCCTCCCCCGGGCAGGCCCAGAATAGGCCCCACGTGGTGGGTACAGGACGCCCTTGGGAGCCCCTCTTGGGAAGGCCCCCGGGAGAGTTAGCTTCGAGGCGAAGCGAACGGTGGCGTACTCAGGCACGAGTAGGCACGGCAGTCGAGGAGGGCAGGCTGCCAGTCATCTCCTCCCAATAAAAACACCATCATTATAGCCGATGGGACGTACCTGAGCGCCTCAAAGATCGGCGGCTTCATCCATCCCGTCTAATAGGCGGCGGGCGCCGCTCCCATTACAGAGATGTTCACCCAACTCCCGGCTGTCCTCTGCCAAAGGAGGGACCCACATCGCGACCCGGGAAGTGGCGAGGGCCTCCCGGGAAGGAGTCCGGAGGCAGGATTCAACACACCCCGCTCTAGGATGGTGGGACCGAGTTGAGAAGAGAAGGAGTTGGCAAGGAGCAAAAGGATTGCCCAACGTAAAATGGTAAAGAATGAAGATTGATGTACAATGACCTGGTCAGACACCGTAAAGTCGTGCGCATCAAGGTGAGGGGTGTCAAGGCAAATGGCCTGTGGGTTAGGAGAACTGTAGCAAGGAGGGCGGCCATTGGGCTGTCGCGTTCACACGCAAGGAGGCAGAAGGAAAGATTGGGGTGCAAGGCTTCCCCCGGTCGACCCATCCAAAAGCCTGAATTATAAAAGGCCAGCACTTGTACTAGAAGAAAAACAAGCAATTCAAGTAACAAACACACAGGACGTAAGGTGTTACGCTTCCGAGCGACCTGATCCTGTCTAAAAAATCCTTTGTGTGCAACCATCCACAAATCTCCTCCACTATCTCTCGAATCTCTTCGCACGAACTAACCCCCAGGCCGGATCTCAAAAAGGGGGTCCCACCGGATCCCCGCCCTCGATGCTTGACCACATTCAATACCTCTCATTCAATAATTGATATTTAAACGTTGTGGATACCACCTATTTAATGCTAATTGCTAAACATTTTTGGATTCCTCCCATTTAAAGTTGTAAATCCATTGTCAGCGATGGTTAATGAGGAGTGCATGCATCTTTTCTAGTCCTCCATTGACGGTGGTCAAGCACTGAGTGTGGGGATCCAATGGGACCCCCTTTTAGAGATCTGGCCTAGGGGTTACTTCATGCGTAGGGATTCGAGAGGCGTTGAGGGGAGTTGTTTTGCTGATTGCACTCAGAGAGTCTTTAGGTAGGTTCATGCCGCTTGGAAGCGTAATACCCTACGTCCTATATTGCTTGGCGTTCCCCTTATGCTTGCACAAGAGCTGACCTTTTATAGGCCTGGTTTATGGGAAGGCTGATCGGGGCAAGTCTTGCGCCCCAATCCTTCCTTCTCCCTCAGGTGTGAATGCGGCGGCCCAATGGCCACCTACGTTACTACAACTCTCCTGACCCATCATCTACTTGCATCTGATGCTCCTCGCCTTGGTACACACGGTTCCGTAGGGCTTGGCCAAATCCTTTGCAGGGTAAAAACCCTTGCTTTTATCGCTTTACCCTGGTGATCATTGCTTTTCTCAATTTGGGCCCACCACCCTGGGACTAGGGGCATCCAATTCGCCTCCCGGGGCCCTTATTGGGAGACCTTCACCCTTTCCTAGGTCCGTTGTGTGGGCCTGCCTCGTGGCAGAGGACGGTCGAGAACTAGGCGGTCGCTCTCGACACGAGGGTGGCGCTCTGGCTGTTGAACGGGACGGGTCAAGCCGCCAGGCCCCGAGGCGCCCAGGCGCATCTCGTCAACCCGTAACGATGGTGCTTTTACGGGGACGGAGCACCTGCTGACGGCTTGCCTCGACTATCGTGCCCCTTCTTGCTTCGCCCCGAAGCGAGTCTTCCCGGGGGCCTTCCCGAGAAGCCTCATGAGGAGTACCCCGTTCCCACCGCGTGGGCCATCAGTAGATCCCACCATGTGGAGGCGATTTTTTCTTGGTCCTTTCTGGGCTTCGGATTTCTAGGCCCATATCCTTAGTTGGGCTCCAAGAAGGAGCCTCTTTCTACAGGTGGGCCCCACTTGTAAGTGCCTTCTCAACAGCAGTGACGTCCACAATATGTCCTAAAATCCTATGATGTATACTTATATTTGTGGACAGAGGGAATATGTGATGTTTATTATAAGCTAAATTAATTATGTCTTTAGAATGCTATAAACTTAGAGTATTTTGTTTAGGGCATCGGCACGATCTTTATTTTCTTTCTTTATTCAAATGAAAACAACTGAATGTTTTAACAAAATATCACGGAAAATCGAGAAGCATCTATTTCACATTATTTAACTATGTAATTTTTTATATATAAGTAATTAGAGTTTAAAAATGTTGACTATTAGGATGAAATTATAATAACATTGCAATTGATAAAAAAAATAAAACTGCGATTATTGTATTAACATGGAGGTAGAGGTCCATCACTAATCCATTTGACAATTCTTTTTCCAAGCATAACTTCAAAAATTAATTTATTCAATTTGTATGAATTACTAGTGCTTATCGCTTTCCATTTTATTGAAGGATATGCGCGTGTTGGGAGGGCTATCATGCAAGAATTCATTTCGTTATATTGCAATGGAATTACATGATTGGCATCCACGATTCGCATCCCTCTTGAGAGGGATCTCAATACATACCTGCTATTGTCTCCACTGTAGCTTGGCCTTCCCAGTCAGGAACAGTTTTTTCTTGAAGCGCCACTAACTTGATTTCTCCGGTTAATAATGGCTGGATATATTAATTTGGCCGGAATATTGAACTATTACTTTATCTAAAAACTTGATTTCTCCAGTATACTAATTATTTTAATTTGGAGAACCAATAATCATCATCTAGAAGTTTCAATGCATTGCATTTTCTTTTAGTATCAGAGAGAACATAAAAATTGGACCAATTTCCATTTCAGCGTAAGAAATGAAATAAAGGAGATTTAAAGGGGCCTTTGAGAAAGCAATCGGAATTTCTGAAAGCTCGACAAGTGTCCATGTCTAAAAAAACAGGAGTTTTGAATACCCTTTGGACCTTCGGACAAGACCATGCGCATGCATGTGGGCGACCTCGATTTTTTTAACCTCATCATTGGTTCACAACAAACCAAACATCACATCATCGACGTTAAGTTTTTAATCGTTTTGTTTTATTTTTAAAAAAATCGGTCATCATTTCTTCTGTACACCCTCCATTCCAAATTGTAGGTTATTTTAGTTTTTCTAGGTGGATAGTTTTTACTATACACTTAGTGTATGTCTAGATGTATAATAATGTCTAGATGTATACACTAGAAAAGTTAAAACGATCTACAATTTGGAACGGAGGGAGTAGTTTTTTTTCAGCCCTTGCTATTATACTTGCTTATTGGCCTTATAGGAACAAAAGTAGTGGATCACAGGACATGTGGATATTAAAACCATTAATATAAGGAGACTTGTGCCAGCGGAAGTACAGTACATGCTACAGTATCAGTTCACAAAAGTTTTCCAAAGAAATTGTCGTTACATACGTACTCTAGTACACACGAATGAGTACCAGTAATGACCTACTACGTACTAGTTTACTGGAGCTGCGTGTACTAATAATGGTCAATGAATTAGTTAAGGTTCTGAGCCATTTGTGCTGCAGCCAACACGCAGAGATGACATTTTTGGTACTACATGTTTGACCAAAGCGACCATCAACTATGGAACATTGATTACAATTTTCAGACCGAGCTTAAATCACAACACGACAATTTTCATTTCCCACTAGAAAGGGCATGGAATTTTGCAAAAAAGAGAATGGTTTAATTTCTTTCAAAACTCCTACATCCATCGTATTTGCAAACAAGGAAAATAAAAACGGTTCCTTGCAAAACTAATGTACCAATCACGGGCCATTCCAAATTATAAATCATCTTAGTGTGTCTAAGTGAGACTTCTTTAGTTTGGCATTATGGAAAAATATATAAATATTTACAACATCAAATTACTTTTATTTGATAGGCCATAAAACATATTTTGTAATATATTTATTTTAAATATTAATAATTTTTACTATGTTAAAGTTCAATAAATTTTACATGGGATAATACTAAAACAATCTATAAATTTAGAAATGAGCGAGTAAGTCTCAGCCTGTGTGAAAATAGAAATGAGCGAGTAAGTCTCAGCCTGTTTGTTTTACACAGAGAGTACTAAAGGTCTTTTTGTTTAGAATTCCTGGCAGCTTCTTAGTGTGAAAAGTTAGAAGCTCAAACAAACATCAAACTTTCAATACAACTCCAGAAAGCTGGAAGCTCAGAAAAGCTGAATTTATGTAGAAAGCTAAAAGCTCAGTTTATAAGTTTTTCGTAGCTTTCTGAGTTCAGAAAACTAAATACATCTTCTAAAAACTAGTGTTCGTTTTTCAGAACCAAAACGCCAACAATAAATTTTTAGAAAACCTCAAAAACTGCAGCTCAAATAAACAAGCTCTAGCATTGTTCAATACATGCATTACCTTTCGGAGTTGGTGCACGCACGGCATCCGCGGAATTTGCTTGGAGCTTGCCCAGATGTGGCAGACTAGATTATTGTAGTAAGCACATTCATTACCAACTGACTGTTACAAGTAGGACGCGTTGTCTACTGTCCCAACCGCACTATATTTGCAGAGATATTGCACACTACTACTGCACGTCGCTCACCACTACGTTTCCAGCTGCAAAAAAAAAAATGTGTGTGCATCAATATTATATTATATATAGTTCTTCGATGACTTGCAATGTCATCGCTTCCGATATACATGGGACCCATTCAATAGCAGGTTAGTTTAAAATTAGCTAGATCACGTTGAGCAATAAGCACACTGTGTGGGCGGTTTGTTTAACTTGTTGAATTGTACGTGCACGCACATATTTAAAGAGGATTACATACAAATTATTTATTTTAAAATGTAGCTATAAGAAATCGTAATTATTGTTTTGTCAACAATCCATCGTGTAACTATACTGAAAGAATTTAATTTTATACTGAACACAGTCATACCAAGCCACGGAAAATACATTAGTTATTATATATCATTGTATTGAGCAAAAGAATTTAATTCTACATCCGAAATCTGTTGAGGATTATCACAAAAAATCGACTAGTTTAACGAGGGATGAGTAATTGCTAAATGCAGGCAACATAAATGGAAGCACATAGTTCTTCCGTTCCAAATTATAGATCGTTTTTCTTTATTAGATTTATAAACTTGGATATACCTGTGCATTTGATGGAGAACCTTGCAGGCACAGCAGACAATGCACGAAGTCATCAGCAGCACGTGCAAATCATGCTTGAGCTTCTTGTACTCCACGGGCTGCAGCCCAGCCTCTCCGATGTTGCATCTGTCAGGAACGCATCCACCAGCCTCTCGCTACCGTAGTCGCTGCTGCAGACAGGTTCCAGCTAGCTGCATCGGAGAACAACACAGCTGTCTGTGGATGGACCCACCACGACTTTGGCGTCAAACTTTTAAATAGCCCAAACCAAAACCACACACACAATCTCGATCGGTTGGTATAAAACTAGTATAGAGGGTAGTATAAATTAGTAACCGAGCAAGCATGGCAACTTGCAGTTTGATTTGTAGTTGCAATCGAGAAGATGGAGCTTTATTATGTCCTGCAGCTTGGCTCTCACATTTCCTTCCCGGCACCGCCATTATTCCCCGGCCCAGTTGCCGCGATAGTTTATGCGTCCTATCCTACTATATACTAGCAGCAGCTGCTTTCGCTTTATAGGCCGTGACGCCATGCCGTAGATTTTGGTTGTACTCCGTAGTTGGCAAGGTACTAAATAGGAGTAGTATTTAGCAGTATGGTAGCGAATTAGAACCTGTGCAGCGGATCGCGAATAGTGGACGCTAAGTCCAAATAGCGGAATTAAAAAAAATAGTCACAATTTAAGAGCATATATAAATATTAACATCAAGTTTATTTAAAAAAGTTAAAATTTTAAGTTAGCCATTATAGTAAGAATTACAAATAAATAATAGATATAATTAAGATGTATGGATATATATTAACATTAAATTATCATATCAATAAATAAAAAAATCATTTTCCATAGTACCTAAATAATCATTTTACACGTTATTATTACCACTTGATTCATATTCACATATCACTAGAGTCATAAATGTAGCAAAGAGCAGCCTAATATGAGCAATAACGACCACAATAGCAGACAATAGCGGATAATAGCAGCCACTAAGTTTAAATATACTATCTTGGATCCGCTACCTTGTAACGGTAGCGGTAGGGTACAGCTACCGCTATAGCGACTGCTATTACGAGCACTACGAATGATATTTAGGCCTGGTTTGGTTCCTCGTGCTTATTTTTAGCACCCATCACATCGAATGTTTAGATACTAATTAGGAGTATTAAACGTAGACTTTTTACAAAACCCATTACATAAGTGGAGGCTAAACGGCGAGACGAATCTATTAAGCCTAATTAGTCCATGATTTGACAATGTGTTGCTACAGTAAACATTTGCTAATGATGGATTAATTAAGCTTAATAGATTCGTCTCGCCGTTTAGCCTCCACTTATATAATGAGTTTTGCAAATAGTCTACATTTAATACTCCTAATTAGTATCTAAATATTCGATGTGACATGTGCTAAAAATAAGTAAAGGAAACCAAACACCAAACGACCTCTTATTACCGCAGTCGGTAAATAACGAAGGCCCGCTAAATCTTTGACCGAATCGTAGAGCAGTCGCATGAAGCACGCTTTTGCTAGGTAACTGCAGTGCACTGCACGATGCCAGCCTAGGTAGCCCAGTCGATCAGTCCCTGCTGTTCTCTAGGATGCAATGCGATCCTGTGCACATGCACGCCATCATGCCAACTTTTTGTTCCGAAACGTGAGCGGCGTCGGGCCGGCCGGGGCTTCTTGTTTACGTAGACTTGACTTTGGACTTTTGTTCGGTCGTGGACTAAGGTTCCTACCAACCTGTCACACGTCGAATATTTAAATACTAATTAGAAGTATTAAATATAGATTAATTAAAAACTAATTGTATAAATAAAGGTTAATTCGCGAGACTATTAAACCTAATTAGTTCATGATTTGATCATGTGGTGCTACAATAAATATATGCTAACTATAGATTAATTAAGCTTAATAGATTCGTCTTGCAAATTAGTCACGGCTTATGCAATTAGTTTTATAATTAGTTCATATTTAATTTTTCTAATTGGTATCAAACATCCAATATGATCCAAGCTTAAAAATTAGTCCGTGGATCAAACACGTGCCACGCACCTGCACTGACTGATATGATATGCTTACGTTTGGGCTTCGGGCGCACCCACCAGCTCCTTTATGAACCGCACAAGCTTTTGTTTATTCCACACTGCAAAAGAAGACCAAGAAATACGGATTATTTGTTTTTAGCACTCGTAAAGGAATTGCCCGTATTCAGGCACGCTCACAAGCTTTGCTCGCCGGGTTCATGTCACATGACAGCGACATGGCTGGTGGCTGTCGGGTGCGCTAATAAACGTACTCTCCTTTTTCTTGCCAGCAAGCAAATAAAGCAATTGCCACAAGTTTTTTCGAGTGGTTCGATTGGAAGAGGAACCTCGTTTCGGCCAGACGAAGCGAGGGATAGCATTACGATATTTCATTTCTTTTCCGTTGTTCCTAGCTAGTTGTAGCTTTGGAAGAAAAAGAAGAAAAATCTTGCCCAATCGATCGACGACGTACCAAACACACGTCGAGATCGATCGAAATCTGGCTATCTTGGAATGTTGGGGCCGCACACCAAGCAACTGCCACTTGCAACCGTGGCGCCCCGACAGTGGCAGGCGGAGGCCGCTGTGTTCCACGCGGTTTGCGAGCTGGATGCGGCTATGGGACAAGGCGACAGGCACGCGCGAAAACGAGGGGGGTGAAGGTTAGAGCGGGTGGGCCGGCGTGGGGTCGAGCCGGATAAGCGTGGGTGGTGGGTGGGGGCGCAGCGCACGAGCCACGTGTAGAAAATTCGGTATTAGTTACGGTTGATAGGATGAAATTTTTTTAAAAATCAATCCGAGATAACACAATTAAGATAAAAGGAGTACCTTTTGTCCCGGATTCCTAAAGCGGGATAAAAGACTGTCACGCTAGGCGCGGGACAGACCAAAAAAAATAAAAAAATAATTAAATCCCCGGGTGTCCCTAAATCGGGACCAAAGACTGCCACGCCAGGCGCGGGACAGGCAAAACAATAATTAAATCCTCGGGGGTCCCAGGGAGGCCCCCCACACGCGACTGCTAAGTCACAAGTCATGCGATTTTCACGTTAAATATGCGCATGCGCAGTCCGTGGGATTCGAACCCACAACCTGAAAACTTCACACGTAGCTTTCTTGTCATCTCACCTACACACTACATCTAACTATATAGGGGATGCAATCCTTTTATACTAAATCTTGGGGGATCCTTTTATCTCGTTTTGTAATACCAACCGGGTATTACAAACCGAGATAAAAAGTTTCGAGAGATTTAGTTCTTTTTTAGCCACCCGTGAAGGGATTCTTTTATCCTGGTTTGAAACACCAATCAGGATTAAAAACTCCCTTTTATCCCGGTTGGTATTACAAACCGGGATAAAAAGGGTCCGGGGCTGTAGTTCTTTTTTAGCCACCCGTAGGGGACCCTTTTATCCCGATTGGTGTTTCCAACCGGGATAAAAGATCCCATTTTATCCCGGTTGGTATCGTGAGCTTTAGTCCCGGGTGGTAACACCAATCGGGATTAAAATGGTGACCTTTAGTCCCGGTTAGTCTTACCACCCGGAACTAAAAGATCCCTCACGGGTAGCTGATTTTTTCACCCGGGACTAAAGGATCCCCTTGGGTGGTTGATTTTTTATCTAGGATAAAAGGACGCCTTTAGTTCCGGTTGCAAATATCAACTGAGAGTAAAGCTCCGCGTACCTCCTTTTCTCTTAGACCTACATTAAATCAGGATTAAAAGGAGATACATCGAAAGTCAGTTATCTACCGATGAGCCGGCGCCGATGGGATCCGTCACATAGTTTGGAGATTCCAGCAGATCCCGCTCCCGACCGAGGCCGGAACCGCCTCGCCTCGCCTCGCCTGATTCCCCGCCGCTCCGTGCGCGTCCCGCAAGCGCAACCCCGTGGTCGTCCTCCGCCCACCGCTCCTCGACCCCGTCGTGCGCTGAGCTCGGCTCGATCTATCCGTCGTCCCCGCGGCGATTCGTTCGGGGCCGGCCGGGTTGCCACTTTGGCTCGACTGCTAAGCCGGTGCGGGGAGAGTTTTCAATGGACCGATCGATCAAGCATTCCGAATTTCCGACGCTTCAAGCTTTCAGCTGACAGCTCCGAGATATGGTCCGGCGATCGATCGGCGTACGTGAGGGTCGGAACTGACGAATCCCATTTGCTTGGTGGTTAACCAAAGTTGCCAACGACGACGGCCAAAGGGCTAGATATTTGATGGATTGGACAATGCCGCAGCGCACCACGCTCAAGGTGTGGCGGTGCGGCGCTTGAAATCGATCGCCCTACTTTTGGCGTAGGATCACGTAGAAAAGCACACAATGACGCCGCAGTTTCTTCGGAGAATGCATATCTGATGAAATCCCTGTCTTATAAAAGCACATCATCAGCTCTGCTAACCGATACTCGTAGTTGATTTTTTTATTCAATCTCATACGGGAAAAGGGTTAGATATAGTTAGATGTGCATGATATATAGCGCATGCATTGTTTGAAGATGCCACCCCGGTCCCACACGACGGCAGCACCGCAACATTATGATCTCTGCCGACTGGGCCCACGGCAGCAGTCGGGCCGCCTCGCTTCTTGTAATCCATCAACTTGCCAACTTGATTGCCCCGTGTTGTGGCTCATGGTCCGGGGTATGGCCATGTAAAAAAATGAAACCCATTCCATTACCTTATTAGGACGATGGAGTAAAATAAAAAGACCGTTCACATGCTAGAAATGGGAAGACAGGCGCGTGGCGTGCGTGAGGGCGTCACGGTGCCTCGTGCCGCTTCTGAGCGACGGGCCTCGCACTAGTCGAGAACCCGGTTGGTAGGATGCAAATATCCTGAAAATCCATCCGGGATAAACCAACCGGGATAAAAGGGGGGTCTTTTATCCGGGTTACTCAACCGGGACAAAAGACCCCCTTTTATCCCGGTTGGTAATACCAACCGGGATAAAAGGGGTCACCCACGGCCGGCGCTGCAAAAAAAAAATTCCCGAGCTCCCAGGAGGCCCCCCACACGCCGCTTGTCACAAGTCACGCGATTTTTCACACGAAATATGCGCGTGCGCGGTTCGTGGGATTCGAACCCACAACCTCCAGCCTCGCCCGTAACTTCCTTACCATCCCACCTACACACCACATCTAACTATGTAGGGGATGCTATCCTTTTGTATTAACTCGTGGGGGACCTTAATCCCCTTCCAGCCACCTTCCAGTCACCTCGTTGGGGGACCCTTTTATCCCGGTTTGAAACACCAACCGGGATAAATGACCCCCTTTTATCCCGGTTGGTATTACAAACCGGGATAAAAGGCTCTTGACCCTTTTATCTCGGTTACCAACCGGGATAAAAGGGGGGGTCTTTTATCCCGGTTGGTGTTTCAAACCGGGATAAAATGCCTCTCAGAGTCTTTTTTTCCCACTAGCCTTTGCAACCGGGATAAAAGGTCCCGGTTGGTGAGCCCCCCACCAGTGACCGAGTTTTAGTCCCGGTTAGTGAACCTTTTGTCCCGGGCCAACTTTAAACCGGGATAAAAGGGGGCGCATGGAAAGCCAATTCTCTACTAGTGTCGTCATCGTGGGCCAGGGCAATCGGTGGGACGGGCCACATGAACATCAGTCACTAAGCTAATTGTGTCAATGAACATCAAGTTTGTGTTTTGCGCTTGTAATAGTGTTCAAACATATGCATATCGTTACCACTATGTCATTGTGAGGTGTTTTTCACAAAGCAGGTGCCACGACATTTTGCCAAATATTTATGGTACCAATCCAAACATCAGCTACACTGATTTTGTCACGACTTACTTACCGACCAAACAATTCATTTTTGCCATAGATTATGCATGCGTTGTCACATGTGTGGCTGGTTCTTAACCTTAGGCATGGCAAACTGCAGGCGGCAACCAGACGTGCCCTGAGTCTTCGCTGTTGCCTGCTGGTAGCATATTTTCTACATGAATGGAGCTTCATTAAATAATAAAGTTTTGAGTACTATAGGAAATCAGGATACAGAGCTCTTAGTCTGTCTTACAGAATAACAAAAGAGGAAAAAAAAACTCTCAGAATGCTTTAGGAACATAGGAGGTTAGACTCAACATATAGCTCAAAACCACATATTAACCTAACATGGAAATATCATGATGTAGTTGATCAGCTTATTCTCTTTGCCCCACCCTGCATTTTCTTGTTACAAGAGCACCGATGAACACTATGTCTAAATTAAACCATCTCACATGCGCGTATAGGATGGAGGATATATGGATACTTGTACCGTTCTTTTAACATGACCTCCTTCGGTATGTACAATGAAATTTGTTTAGAGATGACGATGCTTAGCAAAGAAATGTTTTTTTTCTTATCAATTGGTTATACGCTAGGTGCTTATTATAAAGACAATCATATGCTTACGTTTGCAATAGGTGTCTAGCAAAAATATGTTTTTTCCCTTGTCACTTGATATACACTAGTTCGCACCATCAATTTACTAGGCTCACCCTAATCATTATTTCTCGTCATTTTTTCGATATCTAACCCATGGAATTTGGGATATCATAACAATATTATGGGCTGACGCGCGGGTGGAAATCATTCAACTTCGTTTATATTTATTAGCGGCATGATTGCACGATTCGCACCCATGTTCTGCCCATCCCTTTTGAAAGAGACATTGGTATAATGGATAATGGAAAATAGAAAATATTTTCAAAAGCGACATGATGATGGAGATATTCATGTAGAGTCAATCCTAATTAATTGTGGAAACACTATCCGTTGAAAATGGAAGAACCTATAGGATATCTTTGGTTAATTAATAAGTGCAAGTGTGGAGGATATATGTAGCTACCACGTCACTGAACGGAAGCACAACCACATGCTGTTGATCGGCCAACCGCTAACCGTGCACTCCTGATACCAACACACATATCGTCACCATCTAATCATCGTTATTAATTATTGTTTGTTATACTCCTGCGTGCTGCATGTTTATAAATTTTAGTTGTACTATATATAAGGACGCATGCTTGCTAAATCTTAGACTGAATTCATGTAGCCAGCTTTTTACTAACTGGTCGATCGATCAACCGCTTCACCACGCCAGCCTAGCCAGCTGATCAGTCTCGCACGTTTTTGTGTCTAACTAATCTGATCCAGTGGATCATCATGCACCCCTGTCATGTCAACTTTGAGGACATGAACAGAGGGTTTGGTGTTTATTATGGCCCAATAAACCGCCTTCAATAAAATAGTGTTTGATATTGAGAACAACCTGACACGTTTGTTTCTTGCTTTTTATTAGAGTATATATAAGATCTCGTGCCGTGCTTGATGATAGATATATACTCCATCGTTCTTAAACATATGAATTTATTAGCTTGTGTTAATTGCTAAAATAATCATAAAAACGTATTTATACAAAATTTATTCTGAATTGGTACTAGAAAATTAAACCGAGAAATATCAGTGTTTGTTCATATACCTATTGTTTTAATAGAAACAAGAAAAATTTCGACAGTAAGGTTCCTTGAAGAAAATTAAAGGATTTAGATGACTTCAAAGTTTAGCAAAATTGGTATACTACCTTTGTTGTTCTGGAAGAAAAGGGGGGAAATGATGCATAGATCAGCTACTGTATTTATTCGACACGGTTTGGACATTGGACGCTACTATGTGCGAAAACGAAAGGTGAAAGCGGGATCAAATCACCACCGCTGCTCGGCCCAATCCAACCGGCGAACACGCGGGCACCACCAATCCAATCGATTCCACGCCATTCCGTACGCATCCCAATCCCGTGGTCCTCTCCTCTCCCTCTCACTCTCACCGCCACCGTCCTAGACTCCTGGTGCGCGTGCGTGCACGAGGCCATGAGCACCCACCGGTTGCGGGTGCCCGCGACCCATATGCTGATATGCATCGCCACATCCGACTTTCCTTGCCGTTGCATGCGTATGCTCTGCTCGTGCAGAGTGTGTTACTGTTGGCCATCAGTGTTTTTCTTTTGCTTTGCTTTTTATTTTTCACAAAACACGGTGCATACAAAGTACGTTCATGCCAAGTAGCGGTGTAGCGCTGCATTTTACAGCAGTGCTGGTCTTTTTTTTTTCTGTTACAGCCGGCACGAATATTCTGCATTTGTACCGCCCCACATCGGCTATAGGGTCAATATGGATGGGCCTTCGGTAAAAATACACTTTAAGTCGAAGTCGGTACGGATGAGTCAACACGAATGAAGTGTTATCTAGCATTGCCTCGCGCTCGTCCAGTTGCCCCATCCAATGTGTTGCTGCCCTTGCAGAAATGTACTGTGGCCACCCCTTCAATTACCGGCAGCCAGGGGCGGAGCTAGGCACGTTTGTCGGGGTCAGCTGACCCTGACGATTTTCTGCAATTTCAATGAGTATTACTGTTTCGCACTGTTTTAACAAAGGTGATGGCCCCAGCCTCCATGGTCTTGACCCCGGTAGCATTCTTAGTTGGCATCACCCCTGTCGGCAGCCAGCACCATCCACACCACTTCGCCGCAGCCATTTCTTGAACCTAGCACAAAACTTGAAGCCATCCAACGTGAAGCTTCGAGTTAGACGAAAGAAACACCGCGAATTGAGTGTAGTTTAACTGATGGAACCTGCTCACCAGGGTTCGAATCCTTCGACTCGGCAGTGGTGCTCGCATTTTTCTGAATTTATTTTAGGATTTAACCAGTACTATTCTTCCAGTGGTAGGTGATGTGCCCATCGATAGTGAGGCGCCAGTGGTGATTTCGTCAATCTCGAGGATTTGCCGACTCAATCTTTCGGATGTGCTCTTAGGGGTAGGGTTGCGTGCGTATGTTCGTAGGGGCGAGTGTGCGTGCGTGTATGTGAGCATCTACGTTTGTAGTGTGTGAATCGCAAAAAAGATGGGAAGAAACACCAACCTAGTACTATATAACTACATAGATAAAATAGATATTTGTGCCGTGCTTACCGCAAATTCAATATTCCTTAATAAACATACACCTATTTCGACACTTGATCGACCAATAACATGAACGGGCTCCTCATCATCAGGCAAGCTCTCCAATCCAGCAGGTGATGGATCATCATCGATCGCCCGCCGCGTGGGGGATCTATGCTTTTGCTTGGCCCTTAAGTCAATATAGGACAAGGACACGACCACTTTGCATGCAACCGGCCGGCACGCATCGACGCCTTTTTGGCTTTTTCACCAACGCCAGGCCCTCTTCACCTTTTGGCAAAAAAGCTGGAGGATACGTACGAGAATAAATTGGTTGGGACCTGCGTGCTTGGCGTCGACGACTCAAGCTATAATAGATCGGGATCTATATGTTCCCTTGATAGATCGACGACAAGGCTACCATAGCTTTGCTAGGCTTCGGTGGTCGATCGTGAAGAGAGACGTTAGTTGCAGCTAAAAAGACATTTTTTTTGCCACTAAGGAAAAGAAAGCATTTGTTGCCTCCCCAAAAGAATGGAGAGTGAGAGGCACATGTACACGTATCGTAGACAAAAGCAAGACATGGTCCTAGGCAGGAGTGTGAAAGATCAACGAACAATAATGGCTTTCATGGGATTGGGATGCAACTTTTATACGCTAGTGAAGTCATGCTTGCAAGAAAGAAACTTGACATGTCCTTCTTTGTTGTTGTTGCACGGGAATGTTTTGAGTGCAAAACATATTTTCGGTGGAAACATTAGTACGTGACATCCTCGCCACCTCATCCTTTGCCTCCCGCACCGCGGCATGCAAGCCTGTCATATATGCATTTTCCTAATAATCGCTCCATTCCTTAATAATGATTATCATGTTGATCAAATCTCAAAACTCAAGATCTAACCTTGTGAAAGCTCATCGGAACCTCACCAGTAGCGTTGAGGAAGACGATCAAGAGCGTCTCCAAGAGTCTGCCAAAAAATTCTTCCCTAAAATTATCTATTCGAGGTTCTACTAAAAATTTCTTTCCCCAAAACTCTATCATCCCATAGTAGATCCCAATAATAAATTTTCTAATATTTTAAAATTTACCACATCAGCATGCGTGGACCCCTGAGCTGGGCTGCCCCCTTCCCCACATCTCTTCTTTCATCCGACCATCCTTATCTCATTTGCTTTTTCTTTCTTCTTCCCTTTTCAACCAAGCACGGGCGGTGGAGCCCCCAGGAGCCACGCTACCACGTGGTCAGCCCCAGACAGCGTGGGAGCTGGAGCCTGGCGCGCCCCGCGCGATCCGTCCCAGCGTCGCGGGCTTGCAGCTTCTTGGAGCGCAGCAGCGCGACGAGGGGAAGCGCCGGTAGGTGGCGCACCGAGGGCCCGGCGGAGCAGCAGGGATTGGAAGCACCGACGTGTGGCGAGGGGCTCCTGCGGTGGCGGCCATGCGCGAGGCTCCGCCCGGGCGCGGAGGAGGCCCGACGGTGACGAGCACGGCCGCGGCAGGGCCCGACGGCAACAGCGGCGGTCATGATGAGGCTCCTCCTGAGGGCAGTGGCAGGGGTCACGGCGGCCTCCGCACCGGCTGGATCGACACGGCAGTGCCGTGAGCTCCGCACTTGCGCGGTGAGCGGGAAACGGCTGGCGCGCGGGAAATGAGCGCGCGAGGGGTGATTGGGGAAGCGTCGGCTCGCGCAAATATGCGGAAGAACGGAGGTCGGATTCGGGTTACCGTATTTTTTTAGCAATGATGGAGGAGCTGTTGGAGCGTGGAAGTTTTCTTTTTCTCCATAAATTTGGTTTTTAAGGAGGCTCTTGGAGTTGCTGAGTCATCGGAGCGTGAGCATAAAATTGGTTGGACCCAAATTTAGATGACGATATGTCATGACAGATGTTGTTCATTTTTTTTTCCGAAAGATTTTGAGGAGGATCTTCGCACCTCAAACAAACCATAAACTAGCGCTTAGATGATCCATACATTTCATGATGTTTTGATTAAACAACCATGGATTCTTGTCCAGGGATTTCGTGCGTTTATGCTCACTTTACATTATTTAGTTAAATCTCTATAAAGGCTTACTTGCAAAAAAATCTCTATAAAACTTGAAGACTCAAGATGCGTTATTGTTTCGGTGGTAATCGACGTGATTGTTAACAGCATGGCACCGGATGCCATCGGGGGCTTCGTAAGTCTCAATCTGCCAGTTCAATCTTTCGAATGTACTCTCAGAGTTAGGGTTGCATTCGTGTATTCATAAGATTAAGGGCTTGTTTGGATCCACCAACTAAATTTTAGCTGGCAAAATTTAGCTGCTATTGATCCAAACAGGACGCAGCTAAAGTTTAGCTGGCTAAGATTCCTTTAGCTTGTTGAACCTAGCTAAACTTAGCTAAATTGGTAAAAGATAAGATTGCTCCTCCATCTTCCTCGGAAAAAGTTTTTAAATGGGAGGAAGGGATATGATAGACAAATACCTCTTCTAAACTACCATTTAGAAAGTTCTAAAGTTTAGCTAGCTAAATTTTAGTTAGGGTGAATCCAAACCAGGTCTAAATGTGCTTACATTGACCGTCAGCGTCTATTCTTTGTTCGAAAAAAAGAAATAACTGTTTCGCCTTTCCCGTGGTACACTCTCGTCCCCGTCCATATCATTGAATCCGACTTTCACGACCATCGTCTTCCAAATCGGCACCGGCATCACATAAAACACTGCCTAACCTGTGACGGGTCAGGCCGGTTTGATTTAGGTGAGCCGGTAGAGCAACTGTTGTTACCAGGCACAGATCATATTGAAGACGGTGGGTCGTACGAAACAAATACTAAACCAGGTTTTTCTTTTAGACCCCGTTTGGATCATTGTAATTGAATTCCATCCTAATAATCATAATTTAGACATAAATTAATTAAGCTAATATAATTGTATGTGGAATATAGTTGTATATTATAATTGGTGATATGGGAGAGATACTTATATGCTGCACTTCTACTATAGAGAAGCAAGTCCAAGAGCGTGCTATAAGAATTGAATTCCATTCTAATAACCATAATCTATAGAATCAATTTCCATCTCCCACCCCATGAATTTAAGATAGGCTTATATCTAAACTTTGGAAAGTTGTGGAATGCCACATTCCAACATAAATTAGCCTACTCCATTAAATAGATTTCAATTCCTTCAACATGAAAACCCAAACGGGACCTTACGGGAAATACTAGGAGCCTGATCGGATCAGCTGACAACAGCTGCCCTGCGGCGGTGGCTGCAAAAGAAAAAAAATCAACAGCAGTTGCAGTCAGTATGCAGGTAAGAATTGCTACGCAATTTTTTTTATACCTCGAGATAGAGTTGCGTTGTTGTTTTTTTCAAGCTCGAACTGCACGTACCCACCTCACTAGCCCGTCACCCGAGTAGCGCTGGCCCCTCGCCTCGACCGGCCCAGTCACCGACAACGACAGGTGGGCCCTCCGCGCTTCCCCTGGCCGCGTGCCTCGGTACCTACCTGTGAGCCCCCCTCTCCGGTGAAAAAAATAATAAAAAAGAAATCTTCTCTTTCCCAACGCGCGCAAATATTCGCTTCAGGATTTTACTATACTTATCCCATCGAGTAAAAGCGGAATAAATAGAGAACAGAGTATTTGCCAGAAACGGGAGGGCAGCGCGTCAGGGCCGTCACGTGGCCTCGTGCCGGCCGGCCCGCCGGTGAGAAGTCGCCGTCAAGGCGTGCCCCTCCTGCTTTTTTTTGTTTTGCAATGAATGCCCCTCCTGCTTATCAACCACGTGAACGTCACTGGCGCCGCTACAGGCGAATAGAAGATACTCCTACTGTTTGTTCACACTGACTACACTGTCACCCTACTCTAGCTGAAATGAGATCTGTGAATTCCGCGCCACCGAAATGGTTGGTGCTGGTGCGGGTGAGCCATATCTCCTCATGCTAGACTTAGATGTCTTGTGTGCCCCGAGAATTAAATTCGCATGGCCTCATGTGAAAATTAATTGAATGCTTGATCAATTAGAGAATCAAAATGCTCCATCATTCTCAATGTTTCATGTTTGGGACAAACTAACTAGTTTATATGGAGTACTGCTCTCTTCATCTATAAATATAATGCATTTTACGCTTGGATACCTCTCATTCAGTGCTAACTTCCATTTAAACAATCTATATACCTCTCATTCAATACTAATTGACATTTAAACGTTTTGGATACCTCCTATTTAATGGCAATTGCTAAACATTTTGGATACGTCCCATTTAAAGCCAATTGCCATTTAAATCCGTTGTCGGCTAATGATTAATAAGGGGTGTATACATCTTTTCTGATCTTCCATAATATATTATAAAAATCCTAGAATGCACAATATTTGTGGACAGAAGAAGTATACGATGTTTATGATAAGCTAAAATAATTATTCATTCTAAAACTACAAATTTAGAATATTTTGTTTAGGACATCGACACAATCTTTCAGTTTCTATTAAACATAACATTTCTAATGAGAATAACTGAATGTTCTTTTACAAAATATCATGGCAAATTAGAAACATCTATTTCACATTATTTAACTATGTAATTTTTTATTAGGATGCAATTTTAATAATATTGCAGTTGACAAAAAAATTTAGATTATTGTATTAGCATGGGGTAGGTGGCCCATCACTAATCTTTTGACAATTCTTTTTCCAGGCATAACTTCAAAAAAAAACAATTTATTCAGTATGTGAATAACTAGTATTGCTGATCGCTTTCCTTTCCATTGAATGAAGGATGGGCGCGTGTTGGGAGGAGGGCTATATATCATGCAAGAATTCATTTCGTTTTATTGCAATGCGATTATTACATGATGAGCTGCCACAATTGGCATCCGTCTTGAGAGGTACATTTGCCTCAAGAAAAGCATTTTAGAAAAACGGCCGGCGTGATGGAGATGTACATATAGTGGCCAATCTTAATTGGGAAACACCAGTTGTTGTCATGGTGGAATCATTGTTGGTCCAGCGTGCAACTAGCAAGCGAGTGTGTGCAGGATAAGCCACTCAACGGAAGCACAGCCACATGCTGCTGATGGGCCACCTACAACTCGTACGCTCCGGATGCCCTACACCACACCAACGACCCATATATCTTAGTAGCGCGCCGCGTATGGATTAGTCCATGGCCACAATGCGCATAAACTTATCCTGAATAAGTTTTAATGAGATCGTACTCACACTTGAAATTACGATCAGAGTGCATACTAACTACTTATCCGGAGTATTGTATTTGACTAGAATAATTAGATGATTATCGTGTATTGATGTGTGGATTTTAGGTCCCCGTTTTCTTTATTGAGTATACTAATTATATTATTTTGGAGGATCGGTAATCATCTAGAAATTTTCGATGCATTGTATTTTATTTTATTAAGAAATTAGACCAATTTCCATTTCAGATAAAGAAACTAATAAAGGAGATTTAAAGGGGTCCACGAAAAAGCAACTGGAATTTCTGTAAGCTCGACAAGTGTCCATGTACCTCATTTTAGAATCGTCTAAAAAAACAGGAGTTCTGAATACGCTTTGCACCTTCGGCCAAGACCATGCGCGTGCATGTGAGCGACCTCTCGATTTTTTTACCCTCATCATTGGTTCAGAAGAAACCAAACATCACATCATCGACCTTAAGTTTTTAAACCGTTTTCTTTTATTTTAAAGAAATCGGTCATTTCTCCCTCCCATTGTAGTTTTTTTTTCTTTTTGCAACCCTATGGATACATATGAATTGTGCAAAACGTAGTGGGCTAGCTACAGGACAAGTGGATATTAATTAAAACCATTAATATAAGGAGACTGCTTGTTCCAGTGGAAGTACAGTAGTACGTGCTACAGTATCAGTTCACAAAAGTTTGGTATGATTGAGCTCTTGCGCTTGGTTTTCCAAAGAAATTGTCGTTACATACGTACTCTAGTACACACGTATGGGTACCTAGTAATGACCTACTACGTACCAGTTTACTGGAGCTGCGTGTACTGATGGTTAATGTATTAATTAAGATTTTGAGCCATTTGTGCTACAGCCAACAGACAGAGATGCATGGCATTTTTGGTCCTACATGTTTCACCAAAGCGGCCATCAAACTGTGGAGCATTGATGACAATTTCAGACCAAGCTTAATTACAAAATGTCAATTTTCATTTCCTACTAGAAATAAAGGGCATGAAAATTTGCAAAAAAAAGAGATTATTGACAATCCAGTTGTTCAATACACGCATTACCTTTCGGAGTTGGTGCACGCACGGCATCTGCGGAATTTGCTTGGAGCTCGCCCAGATGTGGCAGACCAGATTATTGTGGTAAGCACATTCATTACCAACTGACTGTTACAAGTAGTAGGAAGTAGCAGTATCTATAAAGCAAGGACGCGTTATCTACAGTCCCAACCGCACTATCTGGAGCAATATTTTTGCACACTACTGCACGTCGCTTACCACTACGTTTCCAGCTGCAAGAAAATATATGTGCATCGATATATATACACACACACACATACATGGGACCCATTCAGTAGCAAGGTCATTAGTTTAAAATTAGCTAGATCGCGTTGAGCACACTGTGTGGGCGGTTTGTTTAATAAAAGGTCAGCTTGCTAGCTCCTCCCTTCCTCTGCTGAATTTTCGCGCAGCCATTAATTTATTATACATAAATATTATATCTTGCACAAATCACACACCATTTTCTTTAGCAAATCAAATCATTCGTTTGAATTTATCCGTGACATGTGGAGCATCTCCCTTCCACTACTCCTAACGATGGTTTTATCTAGAGATGCATGGATGGCATGCTTCTTTTCTTCCCACAATTGGCTAGGCATGGATGCATGATACGCGTAGTGCGTGCATGTTAGAGCTGACCCAGCACACTCTCAGTCACAGAAAAAGGTTCCTGATCCAGCTTCGAGAGTGAGCCCCAATGCTAAATTATTAATTGCAATTATGCAACCACATACAGCTAATTTCTGCTTTATTGCTCATGGGAGCCTGTTGTAAAGTAGCAAGTCAACTTAGGCTTAAGGACATAATTGGTTTACCCTCCAAGTCAACTCTCCAGCTACTCTTTTTTTGTTATTATGACCGAATAGGTAAACTAATAGTTAATCATATATTCATGTCAACTTAGTAAATCTGATCGAGTTTCAAGTTTAATCAATTAATGCATACGGTAGCCCCCCTTCGCACGTCGTTCGTACGGGTGACTCGGGCGGCGCTCACGTCTGCGCGCCGCCAGCCCCCTCCCGCTTCTCTCCCGTCCTGCTACCGCCAGAGCACGCCCCCTGAAGTCCGGGCGACCACAAGGACGGCGGCGGTAGGGCACTCCTTCTCCCCGCGCCCTTCCTCTCCTGGTCGCTTCCTTCTCTTCCTCTCCCTGGTTGCTTTCTCCCTCTGCCGATAAAGGTCGCCACCGGCGCTTTCGGTCGGAGCGCCCCCCAGATCTGTCATGCCCCTCACCGAATCTGGATCAGAGTAGCTCTTTATAATCTTGCCACTACTTCGGCAAAGCGATGCATATAATGTTGTTACTACCAAGTACCTACATGACGTTTTTGAGCAAATAATAAAAAATATGACGTTTTTTAGCCAATTAAATGTCGGCACGTCTGAACTCTGAAGAGAGAGTGGCTATCACACATAGTATTAATTAGGTGTTAACATACACAACCCTGGTATTTAATACTGATCATCTAGGTAGTACCTTAGCTAGCTCCACATGATCTGTCCTTTAAAATTGTTTTGATTCATCTTGATTTCAATGAGTATTTAATCATGACATGCAATGGAACCATAGAATCTTTGCAAACTGGCACAACTTCTCAAAGCTTGGTGATTTTTTTTTGTGTGACAACCGTACTATGGTTGTTTACGAGCGTGTTTAGCTGGTTAACCTACTACACACAGTTCAATACTTATTTCAATTTGCATTTGTGTATGCGTATTGCTCAGGCTAGTCCCAACCCATGGTGTCTACAAGTAGTATCAATCTTGCCAAATCATTAAGACATCAGCTCTAGAAACTACACCCCCAACCCATAATTTCTTAACGTGGGGCTATAATAAATTTTTTCTCCTCTCTCCCCTCTCTTATTCTTCGTTGGAGATCGTGTCAACACCATGTCTTATGTGAGACCCTGTTTTTTCATATTTTCCTATAATTTCTTGACGTGGGGCTATAATAATTTTTTTTCTCCTCTCTCCCCTCTCTTATTCTTCGTTGGAGATCATATCAACACCATACCTTGTGTGAGACCCTATTTTTTCATATTTTTACATCTCTCCTCGTTAACTCTCTTGCCACCTCAACTTTTTGCCTACATGGCACCATATTTAATGCTATGAAAATGAGTTGAGTTGGAGGGTTGGGACTGGCCTTATCTACTTATCTAGTAATGACATGCATACACTTTGCAAAAAAAGTTCCCTACATAGATAGCATTACTCATGGCTAATGATTCTAAAACTTACTACTTTACAAGAATTGTCGCATTGCTCATGGCTGATTCTAATACTTTGTAAGGAATTAAGGAACATTTCTCATGCATTTCTTTCTAAATTGTTTATGTTTAAATGAATAAATAAAATAAAATAAAATAACCTACACTTTTCGCTGGTAAGAATATGCCATTTTGGAATAAATTAAAATATTTTTCCCAAAACACATAGTACTTATGCACCGGCTTTTTTTGTTTTTTAGCCCTTTTTGCGAAATATTCTCACAAATACACCCCTGACGGAACCAATTCCAAAAATGGACCCTTAGCTTGGCGCCATCCACGCTGGCGCCAAACTTACACGTCTCGGCGTCAGCCATCCTGGCGCCAAGGTCCATGAGCAGCTGATGACGTGGATGCCGACGTGGTGGCGGCTTGGTGCCATCCATGATGGCGCCAAGCCTTGGCGCCGTGGATCTTGGCGCCGTAGGCCTTGGCGCTGAGCAATTTACCCCATGCCTCCTGGCGTTTCGAACGAAACAAGTATAATTATTCCGAGGAGTGTGCAACAAACTAGGCTCTAGTTTAACTGGTTAGAACGTGGGCTTCTTATCCCAAAGACATGAGTTCAAACCCCTGTGTTTGAACTAGAGTCTAGTTTGTTGCACACTCCTCGGAATAATTATACTTGTTTCGTTCGAAACGCCAGGAGGCATGGGGTAAATTGCTTGGCGCCAAGATCCACAGCGCCAAGGCTTGGCGCCATCATAGATGGCGCCAAGCCCCCGCCACGTCGGCATCCGCGTCATCAACTGCGCATGGACCTTGATGCCAGGATGGCTGGCGCCGAGACGTGTAAGCTTGGCGCCAGTGTGGATGGTGCCAAGCTAAGGGTCCATTTTTGGAATTGGTTCCACCAGGGACGTATTTGTGAGAATCTTTCGCAAAAAGGGCTAAAAAATAAAAAAGACGGTACTTATGCATCCCTCACATACAGACATGTTGACTCATTCTTACGAATACGCCCGTGCAATCCTATTTTGATGAGACAGAGTCCCATACGAGCTGAAAGAATAACGCCATCAATTCTTAGAATAAATTTAAGAAAATATAAGCATCCACACTCAAATTAATTGGAGGACTCGAATTCGGGTGGGCAGATTTCAGATTTTTGTAAGAACATAACTATGGAGTGCTCAATTCACAAATTTAACTTGCTTAATTTTGACCCATAATATATTTACATTTTTAAAATAAATTCATGTAAATAATTTTGAGAGTAGATTACACTCTCATATGGTAACTTCATAGTCTTATATTTTCCTTAGGTTTTAGGATTAAGTAATGCCAAAAAAAATTTGCAAAAAATGAGAAATACTAAGCAAACTTGCGTCCTGAATGTGAAGAAAGAAAACTCGTTTCTGATTGAACTATATTATGACAGAGATCCTCGATGAAAAATCTCACTCTTCTTTACAAATTTTGACCTCCAATTATCTCCAAAACGCAAACCATCCAAGTCAACAATAAAACGCAAACCATCCAAGTCAACAATGGCACCACATGAGTGGACCTCAACTCAACTACTCAAGGGACCTTTATCAAAAAATCACTACTCAAGGGATGGAATTGCGAAACCCTTTTTACTTTTCTTGCGAGCACAAAACAGTGAAAACCGTCGTGCGCACATGGCACATGGTGATGTCAAGAAAACTTAAACAAAACCCAACGCGGCACGCCACCCGCTAAAGGCCGAGACCCCGTGACGCAATTCCTATTCCTTTTTTATATTATTATATTGCATATTTGTATAAATAAACCCTATAGCATCTTTTCCCCGACAAGAACTGCCCCCGCGCATCGTGGTCCCGGACAGGGCACCACGTGGGCCCCGTTCCCAGCGCGGAGAATCCCGAGGCCCCACCGCGTCAGGCACTGGCAGAAGCACGAGGACGCCCACCCGGTTCTCCTCGTGCGCGCCCCGTCGCGGACACGTGTTGCCCCGTCGCCCTCCCGCCCACCGCCACCCGAGCGAGCTGAACTTTCGACGCCGCACTCCCCTTTCACCGACAGGTGGGTCCGTTTTATTGTAGACCCAGTTATCAGTGGAGGTAGCCGGCTTCCATCCAGGTGGAGCGGGATGGACCTCGTGCCGTACCACGTGGGGGAAGCAACCCGGGAACCGGTGAACGTGGCACGGGCCCCGCCGAGGGCGACGCGCCCGATCCGGTCACCGCGGGCCGGGCCCACCGCCCACGGTCGCCACTCGCCATGCGCACCACTCCTTTTTTTATTTTTATTATCTTTATTTTATCTCCCCGTTTCCCCAGCTGGCAATCTAATCCCCTCGTTTCCCATTAAAAAAAGAGCTCACGCCATTAAACAAACACAAATAGCACACACGGCAAGCCTACAAGAGAGAGGAGAGAGAGAGGGGAGGAGGGAGAACGGTCAAGGCTGCCGCGCATCGTCATCAGCGGAGGGACGAGCTGAGAGAAGAGAGAAGAGAGAGAAGCTTCACCGAGCTTGCTTGGAGAGGGGTGCCGAGCTGTCCGTCTCTCCACTCCACCCACCTGCTACCCTAGGAGGGCAAAATCTGCGGCCTCCTTTCCCGAGCCCGGTTGGATGGAGAGGGACTTCCTGGCCGCGATCGGCAAGGAGCAGCAGCACCCGCAGCGGGAGAAGCCCGGCAGGGAGGAATCAGGTACGCTCCCCGGCCTCCTTTCGCCGGCCGCCGAGAGGGGTTTCTTCATCTGCGCCCTCACCGAGCCGTGCGCGGTTTCTTGCCGTGCTGGGTTGGGCTCGTTTCCGGTCGGTTCGGCGAAGATGCGGCATGGGTGCGCTGCGCAATTCAAGCGCGTCCCCCCTTCTCTCTGTTTCTCTCTCTCCCCTCCTGTTGCTTTACTCTTTCTTTCGAAAGACAGAGGAGGACAGAGAGAGTTGGGTGGTTTGGCTGGCTGGCATGGGCGTGGCTGCCGAATTCCTTTTGGCGGCCGGCCTGCCGTGTATGCTCGATTCGGGTGAGAGTTAATGCGTCAAGAAAGCGATGATTTTTCCGGGGAGAGACTGGCCGAATCTTTCGGGCAGCAGCGCGTGTCGTCAGTTGATTTCGAGCTGCCTCTTGCTCGCTCGTGGGATGGGGATGGTTAACGGATCCATTCATGGCGTCGTGCTTCCCTGTGTGTATTTATATGCCGGCATCTGATTCGGAGCTTGTGCCAAATCTCCCTCAGCTTACTTCGGAGCAACAGCGGCAGGAGCTCCGGCGATGGATTGGTCCTTCGCGAGCAAGCCCGGCGCCGCGCCGTCGTTGATGTCGTTCCGGTCGGCGGCGAGGGAGGAGCCCACGTTCCCCCAGTTCTCCGCCTTCGACGGCGCCAAGAACCCGGCTCCCCGTATCCTCACGCACCAGGTAGGCTTTGGCTTTGGTGCTTTTCTTTGGTTCTTATTCATGTCACACCTTGCGAGTTTTACTAATACATCTATTTCCCCTTTTTTGGGTGCTGTGACGATCCATTTTTGCAGAGGTCGTTCGGCGCCGACAGCCAGCAGTACGCCGCCGTGCACCGCGCGCAGCCGCCGCAGCACGCGCTGAACGGGGCTAGAGTGATTCCGGTCTCGTCGCCGTTCAACCAGAACAACCCGATGTTCAGGGTCCAGAGCTCGCCTAGCATTCCCAACGGCACCGCCGGTCCGTTCAAGCAGCCGCCTTTCGCCATGAACAACGCGGTGAACAATTCTACCGTCGGCGTGTACGGGACAAGGTAGTCAATTTTTCTCTGTTTTTGGACTCGTGGTTTATAGAAGTTGCTGTAAAATTAGTATTGGACTGAAACATTGCTTGTTCTGCCTGTGTAGGGATGCGGTGAAGCCAAAGACGGCACAGTTGACAATCTTTTATGCTGGTTCTGTCAATGTATTCGATAACGTCTCAGCGGAGAAGGTATAGTCTCGTGATCTTTTTAGGAAATATAGATTTTTGTGACATATGCTGCATTTTGTGGTAATTTGCTTCTCTTTTAAGCAGCTTGGTTGACATTTTTCATTGCCACAGGCTCAGGAGCTCATGTTCTTAGCCAGCAGAGGATCTCTTCCAAGCTCAGCCCCTGTGGCCCGTAAACCTGAAGCTCCTATTTTCGCTCCAGCAAAAGTCACAGTACCTGAGGCTTCTCCTGCAAAGCAGATGCTATTTCAAAAACCACCACATGTTTCGTCGCCTCCATCGGCCATCTCCAAACCAATCCCCAGCGTCTTGCAAGCTGCAACTCTCCCCAGGAGCGCCTCTAGCTGTAACCTTGACTCCCCGGTGCCAAAATGTTCAGTCCCATTAGCTGTTCCTCCCCTAAGTCAGGCTCCTGCAACTCAACCTGCAACACTGGCCACGGCAACCGCAGCAGCTATAATGCCTAGAGGTACTGCTGGCTGTTTGGTCTTTGTATAGCATGATCCTGTTATAATTGTAGTATTCAGTAATTTTGTTGCCCTGTTACACCGTATTGAAATTGTTATTGTCTGTTGCAGCTGTCCCTCAAGCTCGGAAGGCCTCCCTGGCTCGATTCTTGGAGAAAAGAAAGGAAAGGTATAATTCATTTTCTTACTCTTATGTGTCCTAAAAACTGTTATCAGTGATTCTACTGCATTTGTTTGAGAAAATCACAGGAACTTAGTTCTACGTAACAGGTTTGCATTTGCTCTCAGAAACTGGTCCTCATCTGTGCATGCTTCTCCTGCAGGGTGACAACTACTGCGCCATACCCATCAGCCAAGAGCCCATTGGAGAGCAGCGACACACTTGGGAGTGGGAGCGCCAACGACAAGTCATCTTGCACAGACATTGCCCTGTCAAGCAACCGCGAAGAGTTGCTAAGTTTAGGCCAGCCCAGGAACATCAGCTTCAGCCAAGAGTCCCCCAGTACGAAACTACAGATCTGATCTGGTCATGCCTCAATGTCCATAGATTTGTCCAGGCTGACTGATGCAAAACCATAAAATACTTTTGCACTCAGGCAAGGGCTCGAGAGGAAGAGATTATATATGTTACCGATGATATTCTTGTTTATGATGGTATTTTGCCGTATTAGTTGCTGCAATGCTGGTTTAGCTGGTGGTACCCCACCTAACTAACAAGAGAGCTGTCACTTGCAGACTCTTGATTATTTTTTGCCCTAGCTCATTTGTCTTGCAAAAAGGAAATTAAATGTCAATTTAGCAGTATCATATTATAGGCTTACATATTATGCGCCTTGTATGGCGAAAAACTGTACTATTCCTGTTCTTGTATTGTGAACTTTCAAGCTGCAGAATGCAAGAGCAGAAATTGATTCTTGATCATGTTCTTATTGACAGCATTTGTACACAGTGGTGGTCAATGTTTTCTTTTGTTGCTGTCATATCCCTTAGGCCTCCTCCAACGGAGCCACATCAGCTATCTCATAGCTTTCCATGTAGGATTCCCGTTGTCACGGAAGAGTGTATAAATATACGGGGAAAAATTTGGACGATTGTAGGTGGCTAGCACAGGCCCCAATTTTTCCATCCAATTTTTCCCCATTCACTCCGAGGAAGAATCGTCCAAATCCCTCCGCTAGCCACCTACAATCGGCCAAATCCAGCCCCAATCTGTCATCTCCGAGGGCGAACTCCTCTCCAACCTGTGCGCAAAGATGAATCCGGTGGATTTGAAGAAGCATCAATCGAAATCCAAGTCTGCTGGTGAATCTCTTGCTCCAGTTTCCGCTGGTGCCGCAGGAGCCGGCGATGCTCTGGACTCCGGTTCTGTTAATGGCCGTGGTGCTCCACAGAAAGCAGGTGTTGCAGTCGCCGGATTTCCTGCCGCTGGTGCTCATGTGGTTGGTACGTGGTGGCCAAGATCCCCTCCTGTCAAGTTTGCCGCAGCGGAACCGATTTGGAAGGCTTGGGCACCATTAAAAGTGAAGGTATTCATGTGGTTAGTTGTCAAAAATCGGCTCTGGACAGCTGCCAGGAGGTAGAGGCGAGGATTGCAAGATCATGCGCGTTGTGGCCTGTGTGATCAGGAATCAGAGACTGCAGATCACCTCTTCTCCAGGTGTCCATTCTCTATGCATGTGTGGCATCGAGTCAGTGCAGTACTGAACCTGCACAACGCCATCCCGGCAAATGAAGTTGGACTGCTAGACTGGTGGCTCAGCAAGAGAAGCGGTGTCCATTCCGGGTAAATGAAAGGCTTCGATTCAGCGTTTATGCTTGTTTCATGGAAAATATGGAAGGAACGCAATGAAAGGGTGTTTGCAAGATCGTTACCAAAGGATGCCTCACAACTGCTGCAGGAGATCATTCAGGAAGGGCAACTCTGGTGTGCCTCTGGTGCAAAACGCCTAGCTGCCATAGGCTGGCCGATACCATCAGGTGTTTTAGATCAGCATTTCTGATTTCGGCCTTTCTGTGCCATTTGTGTTGTCATTGCGGTGGTGTAATGTAAGCTAAAACATGCCTAAACCCGTGTGCGTGCGTCCGGATAGGCCCGCGATGTACAAATTTTTTTTCTTCTTAATACAAAGATACGCAGCTCTCCTGCATATTCACGAAAAAAAGATCCCCTCCTGGCAGCTCTGAATGGTATGGTGCCTTCTTCAGATTCCTTAATGGTGGACTGTTAATTTTGTTTCACTTCAATGAGCTGGGTGCCTGTGTTGACGTTGTTCATGTGTGCTGTTTTGGTTTAGGTAGTTTAAGAACTCCTGTTAATCTTTTTTGATACGAGTCCTGCAAGTGCGTTTCTTAGTTATGTTAGTCTATTATTGTAGTCTATATAATTTGTTTCTAGTCTCTCGAGTCTAGCTTGTCAGGATTATGCTTGAGGAATGTAAGTCCTTCTCGTCTATTATGCTAGACAAAATAACCCCTTTTTTTACTATGATTTTTTGGGATGTACAATATATTTTAGTTGTATACTAAAATACAACCATTTGGATACGTAGTTTGTTTCAGTTTGGTACATCTCGATGCTAAGAATTTCTATACTTTCTTCTATGAATTTCAGGATATATCCACCAGGTGGTTTCGTGAATTTTGTCCAGGGTACTAATATTCCACAATTTACACAGCCACATCCATTTGTCAATTATCCTTATGGAAGTCGGCTGCCAGAAAATTTCCATTTTGTTGGTGCACCAATGAGCCATTCAACAATGTCACCTACAGCTGCATGTTCTAAAGGGACCCCATCACCAACTGGGAGTATTGGTACGATGTTATGTCTACTTACAACAGCACCGCAAAGTGTGACCGAATGAGAAATCGTAACCAGCTGAAGCTACGTTGGGAGCGCATTAAGAAACCGGTCAGTGAATTCAATGGCTGCTATACAAGAATCACTAAAGTGCATCAGAGTGGCATGAGTGATGACCAAAAGATGGATCAAGCAATGCAGTTGTATGCCTCTGAACACAAAGACAAGCAGATATGGTTATGTCTGCTATCGGCGAAAAACTTAACAAATTTATTGAAGCAAGCAGTAAGGCTGAGAAGATGGCCGCAGTGCAGGAAAGTTTGGCAAACAAGAAGTTAGAAGTAGCCAAGCTTACCCAGAAGACAGCTGAGGAACAAACCAAGGCTAAAATGCTAGACCTTTATAGAGAATTGCTATGTGCTCCGACAAGTGACCTCAGTGAAGAAGCAAAAATGTCTAAAATGTTTCTACCTGACAGCTACTTCCTGGGACATGTCTAAGGGGGTGTTTGGATCTTAAAGCTAAAGTTTAGTCCGTGTCACATCGAATATTTGGAGGCTAATTAGGAGGACTAAATATGAATTAATTATAAAACTAATTACACAGATGGAGGCTAAATGGCGAGACGAATCTATTAAGCCTAATTAATCCATCATTAGTAAATGGTTAATGTAGCAGCACATTATCAAATCATGGACTAATTAGGCTTAATAGATTCGTCTCGCCGTTTAGCCTCCATCTGTGCAATGGGTTTTGTAAATAGTCTATATTTAATACTCCTAATTAGTATCTAAACATTCGATGTGACAATGACTAAAGTTTAGCCTGGGGATCCAAACACTCCCTAAGAATTATGCATTTTCAAGCAAGTTACCTTTGCAGGTACCTTTTACTGTCAATGTTCAGATAGTTCTCTATGATAAATTAACAAATAATGTATGACAAGTAATCTGTTAAGCTGCTCCTTGTTTGTAATCATGTGGAGCTCTTATTGTTCTCTCACTTTCTTGCAGATGATTCGGTTGGCAGTCAAGCTATTTTGTTGTTGTTGTGCTCTGGATGAACAGATTGCACATTGCTGATTGCTGGATCACCAAAATTAGTATCTATAGTTTTATTATGTTTTGTCATGAGAGACTACCTAAATTACAATGTATCCGCATGGCAATGCTATCTATTAACTGCTGTAATGCATCTGAACCTATTTTCCTGTGTTTGTTCCAAATGGACGATGGCCTATGCACATTGCAATTCGATGCTCATTTTCTTGTGCTTTAGCTGCCGTTGCATCTGAACCCATTTTCCTGCACTAGCTGATGCTGCTCCTGCTTCCAGGATGCTCCAGCCGGTGGTATTCTCTTGGTCAGTACTAATTCTGTGAAAGTTATCTATTGTTTATTTTTCAAGCAGCTCATTGTGTGAATGATGGTCCGATAAGCTACAGTGTGTACTGATGCCTATACAATATATTTGCCACAGCTGATCCTTGTACATGTAAACATCACCCTTTGACACGGGGAGGTAGTGTCTACTCTCTCCGTTAGACATCATCCTTTGACACATCAGATTTCCGCAGCCTTTTTAATTCTATGGAACCTAGGAACCTAGGTTGGCTGCAGCTCATTCACGCGCCCCGAGATGCACCTGGGCCAAGCGTCAACAACCGCCCTCCCCTCCCCTCGCGCACTCCTGGCGACGAACGCTGGCACCTCCGCTCCTACCCTTTGAATTTTTGATCTCGAGGGTGACGACGCGCGGTCAGCATCGGCGACGGCCGCACGGGAGGTGGTCTGGGCTTGCGGTGCGGCAGCGCGAGGTAGGCGACGGCCGCGACCTGGCATGAGCGATGCTGCGGCACGGGGTAAGCGCGGCCGGAGGAGAGGGACAAAGCTCGTGCCGTTGGAATCAAGCTCGCGCCGCCGAAATCGATGAAGCAGCTTGCTGCCGCGTCCATGGACGAGCTCGCCGCCTGAATCGATGAAGAAGCTCGCACCTGGATAAGCTCACCGCTGCAGCATAGATGGGGATGCGAAGTGGGCTGATCTGCACGATGTTGCGGGCGCTCTCTTCATCAACCACCTGCAGCCCCCGCCCGTACTCATCCACTCTCGGCGTCCGTGCCATCCATGGTGTGGCTCAGCTCCGTGTAGCTTCGGATGGAGGGATATTTACATATTTGCCACCATTGCAAATGACACTCCTTCATTTGCCACTTTTACGGGAGGTTCTACGTTTTTGCCATCGCGAACGAAATGAAGCAACAGATTTGCCACTTTTGCTGACGTGGCACACCACGTCCCCGCGACAGTGTGTAAAAGGGGTGTCAAAAGACCTGTGTGCCCTCGTCTTTCTCCTCTGTTAACCTCCCGCTAGCAGACCCGACGCCATCCATCTCCCCTTCCCTATCTCCACTTCTCCCCTAGGCCTCCCTCCTCCCTGCCTCCCCGACAACAAACCATCTGCAAATGGCACCTCAGCCGCTCCGACAACGTTTGCATCCGCTGCAAATATGTAAATATCCCAATTCCATTCGCTCCGCCACGGCGTGTGCTCCAGCCCCCGAGTCCCCCCCGCTCCTCCTCCCCGCCTCTGCGGAATCGAGGGATTCCCAAATCACCGGAGGTGATCGTGCCGTGCACGCACGCGGGGGGTTAGGGCTTGTCTGCCCCCGGAAATGGACGCCGCTGACTCCGGCGGGGGGCGGCGCGGCGGATGCCGGTGAGCCCATTTGGGACTGGGGCAACCTCCTTGACTTCGTCGTCGACGGTGATGACTTGTTGGTCCTCCCGTGGGATGACGATGCCGCCGGAATAGGAGTAGCCGACCCCACCGAGGCGGCCGCGCCACCGCTCCCCGTACCGATGCAGATGGTCGCCGCCGCGGAGGTGGAGGACGTGGTGGCGGAGTTCCTGACCGGCGCGCGGAAGAAGACTAAGACCGCGGCCTGATGGGGCAAGGCGGGAGCCGCGGGTGTCGGTGGAGCTGCTTCCGCTCTGGGCTGAACTTGGTGCGGAACCACTTCCGCGCCGCCGTCGAAGCGGCGCCGGGCGCCGGCATCGGGCCTAGGGAGGCCGGCAGCCTCAGCACCACCGCGGGGATCGAGGCACCCGGCGCGCCGGTGCTCAGCGCGAGGAGCATGTGCGGCGTCGGCTGGAGGTATCCCGACGGCCCCATCGCCGACGCCGGCAGCGGCGACAGCGGGCAATCCTCGTCGAAGTCCGACCCCTCGTCTGACTCGTCGGTCTCGTCGTCATCGAAGGCGGCCGACAGGCGGTCCTCCAGCGCCTCACGCATCACGTGTTGCGGCACCGAAGCTGGCTGCGTGGGAAAGGGAGGAGGCAGCGCGAGGAGGGGCGGCGAGGGCGGCGCCTCGGGGAGCCGGCGGTGGAAGTTGCGGTGGCACCCATAGGCGGCGCACCGGAGCGAGGCCGGGTCAGCGGGGTCGACCTCCGGCGACGGCATGAACTCGCCGCACCCGTCCAGGGCGTGCCCGCCCAGGCTCGCCACGTGGTTCTTGAGGCACTCCCGGTACACCCCCGCCTCGCCTGCGCCCTATGCCGCCGCCGCCGCCGCGGGCCACATCTTGTCGTCGGGGAGGCAGGGAGGAGGGAGGCCTAGGGGAGAAGTGGAGATAGGGAAGGGGAGATGGATGGCGTCGGGTCTACTAGCGGGAGGTTAACAGAGGAGAAAGACGAGGGCACACAGGTCTTTTGGCACCCCTTTTACACGCTGTCGTGGGGACGTGGCGTGCCATGTCAGCAAAAGTGGCAAATCTGTTGCTTCATTTCGTTCGTGATGGCAGAAATGTAGAAGCTCCCGTAAAAGTGGTAAATGAAGGAGTGCCATTTGCAACGATGGCAAATATGTAAATATCCCAGCGATGGATGGACACGAACCAAGCTTTTTTTTTCTATCGGGTGAGGACAAGACGTGGAGGAAGATCTCGGGAAGATGAGGATAGGCATTAATCTATCTTTATACGTGGGACCCACTGTTCATTGTAGGAGTAATTGGAGGAGTAATGTCTTGTGCAGTTGTGCTGGCAGACGATGATGTGGAGATGACACCTAAGACTGCAAGCTAGTTGTTGACTCTTAGGAAAGTTTAAGGCATGTCACATAGGATGTTTGATGCTAATTAGAAGTATTAAATATAAACTAATTATAAAACTAATTGCACAGATGGAGTATAATTCGCAAGACGAATTTATTAAGCCTAATTAGTCCATGATTTGACAATATGGTGCTACAGTAACCATTTGTTAATGATGGATTAATTAGGTCTAATAGATTCATCTCGCGAATTAGCACAGGGTTCTGCAATTAGTTTTACAATTAGCTCATGTTTAGGGGGTGTTTGGATCCTCGGGCTAAACTTTAGTCCCTGCCACATCGAATGTTTAGATACTAATTAGGAGTATTAAACATAGACTATTTACAAAACCCATTGCACAGATGGAGGCTAAACGGCGAGACGAATCTATTAAGCCTAATTAGTCCATGATTGACAATGCGCTGCTACAGTAACCATTTGCTAATGATGGATTAATTAGGCTTAATAGATTTATCTCGCCGTTTAGCCTCCATCTGTATAATTAGTCATATTTAGTCCTCCTAATTAGTCTCCAAATATTTGATGTGACACGGATTAAACTTTAGCTCCAGGATCCAAACACCCCCTTAATCCTCCTAATTAGCATCCGAACATCCGATATGACATTGTTAAAGTTTAGCACCTCGTTCCAACACCCTCTTAGTTAGAGCCGATTGGCGTGAAACTGCGGAATGACATTTCAGAAACAACCTTGTATGTTCCCAAGTGGCTGCTGAACTAAATCTTCTCTTTTCATGCTGATGCCTCAAAAGATTTAAGAAATTCTCGTTGATGTGCACAAATCATTAGAAGGTTTTGGGTGTTCCCATTTCGACAGACGTGCCTAATAGTGGTGCAGGAACTGTCACTGACAGATTGATGATGGAGTTTTTTTAATAAATAAGGAAAATGTCATAACTGTCCCAATCTGCGCGTCTGGCCGTCTGTTAACTCTCTGCTCTTCGTCTGTTGCTGATTATTCTGCTAGAATTGCTAGTCAGCCTAGATGCATGAGCTGTATTACCTAATCCTTCCGTTTTCAAGTGTCATGTTTCGGATAAGTTAACTAGTTTTAAAATAGATTTATCAGTTTTTTCTAAACATCGTATAATTAAAAACGGACAGAGTATAAAATTTAGCATGAACATCGTCTCTGAGAGAATGAACGAATATTTGGATCAGTCTGCCTGTTGTTAAACACGTCCCCCGAAACTCGAGTTTTTGGGCTGCAATTGCACCGCAACCGAATCCATTCTTTTTCGAAATGGATTTCGAAAAGGAACTTGGATAATATCTTCAGTTCCTCCTCACCCGCGTTGTTGATTGGTACATGGGCTTCTCGTACTACTCCTGCGGGCCCGCGCACGGGACGCAGGGATGTTCGTCGCGAGCGAGGCAAGCCCATGAAGCTGGTCGCCGGCGTGCGTGCGAGTGACGCAGCAAACGCTCGTGGGCCGGGTTCGCCCTCGTTTTCTTTTCAATGGCGCCCATCCAAGCACAAAATCGCGCGATCCGCGCGCGTGCAGGGTCCAGCCACTAGCGCGTCCTGGGCCCCGGGTGGCGGCGGTCGCCGCGCGCATCATCACCGCCCGGCCCGTGCCCGGTCGACACGCCAGCGCCGGCCGGCGCAACGTCGCCACCCACACGACGCCCCGGCCCCCCGCCGGCGGCGCCCACCGCGACGCGACCGAAAGCAAGCCACACCACACGAGACAGGACACATGACGCGTCAGTCGTCGGCACACTCGGAGAGCTCCACTCGCCGGGGCGCGGACAGAGAGGCTGGCTGGCTGGCATTCCTCGTCTCCCGGCGATTGGTGCGCGGCCAATCATTCCAGAGGATCCTGCTGACCCTCGCGCTGCTCCACAGATGATCCGGCAGGTGTTGCTCCGGAGTGGAGTGGTAGGGATCAGCAAAGCCTTTTGCTTTCTTTGCGTTGCATCTGTCAGGTCGCATGCGGCTTGCAGGTGCAGGATGCAATCTGCAGGGATTATAGTATCATCTCTGATGGATCAGGGTGTGGGTCAAATGCCAATTGCAAATCAAAAGGTGTGTGCATTTGGTGTCCCCACCACTTCTTGAAGCCTTTTTCCATCTCCCCTTTTCTGCTGACAGCAAAACCATAGCCAGCCAAGCGAAAAAGCGAGTTGGCGGTCGTCGGCTGTGCCTTTGTTTTGCACGAAACAAATTTGCAGAAATGCTTGTGGATATGAATGTATACTGTATCTCCTTTTTTTGCTAAAAGTATTTGCCTATTTTGAGACAGGCGTGCTAGCCTCCACTGAGGACTATATGAACATCATGTAGCATTTATTTTGAATTGTGGATGTGAATAGTGTACAAGTGCTGCAAAAGTTTGCCTGTAATTTTCTGATCTCCGTGGTTTACCGGGACAAAGGGGTGTCTAGGAGACAGAGCTAAACTTTAGCTCCTGTCACATTGGATGTTTGACACTAATTAGGAGTATTAAACATAGACTAATTATAAAACTAATGACAGAACCCCTAGGCTAAATCGCGAGACGAATCTATTAAGCCTACTGTCATTAGTTTTGTAATTAGTCCTCCTAATTAGCATCTAAACATCCAAAACTAAAGTTTAGCCCCTGTCCCCCAAGTTTGCAGGCATCACATCTCTGCTGCTGCGGCTCTGCCAAGTCAAGCTGAAGACTTCTACCGAGCAGTGACCCCCTCTCAATGCAAGTAAAATACAAATGGATGAGGCCACGCTCATTTGGCTCAAACCTTTAACCTTCACTTTTTTTCTGTGACCTTGAAAGTTTCTAACACGTTTTATTTCCAGCTGTGCACACGCACGCATACTGCATACACCGTCGCCACCAACCTCGCCGACCTATTCTTTCTTTCTCATGCACCAATCCACACGTCTCCGTTTGACATTTTTCGGATTCAAACTCGTCTGCTACAAATCGGAGCCAGTTCGGGAACAGGGACGCAACGACGGTGATCGCACTCGCGCCCTCTAGGTAAAATGCTACTCGTGGAGACGTTTGCAGTTTAATAATCGTCGTCAATTTCGGCACGCTATACATTTCAAGGCTTGGGTTAATTTTCCACGATCTGAGCACCGACAGGATCGCTCCAGTCTTTCAGGAAAAAAAAAAGACAGGATCGCTCCAAAAAAACGTTAACACGGTCGCAACACGCCGATCAAGCAAGTTGCATGGGCATTGTTGGTTTTTCCTCTGCACTTCATCGCGCGGTCGTAGGTGTGTTCAAACAGATGGGAAATCAGGTGCTAGATGATTCAAAAAACCTTCACATCTAAAGTTTTTGGGTCGTAAAATCTTGTTTGTTACTAGTTCTTTTCATGACATTGCTAATATGAGGCTTCTTTTGAAGCCTTCGGGTGAAGCCACCTAGGATTCTAGATGGACACAGAGAAATTATAGAAATTCTTTTAAAAAACAAAATATGTAGCCATCAATAAGTAGACTCAAATCATCATAGCTATTGGATCTATTATGTTCTAAAAAATTATCCACCTATATCATTATAAAAATAGTTTAGAATAACCCCTAAATCTACATCTAAATTACCCACCTATGCCATTACATAAAATAAACTAAAGTAACTCCCTAATCTTCATCAAAATTACCCACTTATGCCATTATAAACAATATTTAAAATAACTACTTAAATTTGCAACTAAATTTTCCACCCCTGATACTTATAAAATAACTTAAAGTAACCCTTAAATTTACATCTATATTACCCACATATGTCATTATTAAAAATAACATGAGGTAAGAATGAAAATCACCTTAATTAAAAATATATACTAATATTTGATTCTAAATCATCTATTTGTTACACTGTTGATATATGATTTAATAATTAAGGTATATACGCATTATGTGTATCACTATTTATAAACATATAGAAGAAGTGATGAGAATATATGTTTCTATGTTAAAATTATAGCTCAAACTTAGGGTCCATTAAACAAATTCAAACGCATGCAAAGTGAAAAGTTAAAGATTATAAATGTGGATGAATACATTATTATAGAGTAGTTACTAATAAAATATATCATAATCAGATGAAGATAATAAGTATATATCTATATAAGTATTGTGTTTGAATGTTTAACAAATAAGAGGTAGCTCAAGGTAATAATTTTATAGCAATGTGGTCTCAATTTTTTTCATTGGAGACTCCACATTAGTTCTCACGAGACACGCTAGAAAAAAAAAGATAAATCCTAGAAATTCTCAAAAAATCAGAAATATCAAACATCATCCTGTAAACTCTAATAATAATAATTATAATAATAATCATTGGTCTATTATATTTTCTAAAAAGTTACCCACACAGTATCACTATAAAAATATTCTAAAATAAACTCTAAACCTATATATAAATTACCGAGCTCTGCCTTTATAATAAATAATCTATACTCGTGCATATTATTATAAAGTATAACTTAAAATATTATTCTAAATTTATATCTAAGTTACCCACATATGTATGTTGTTATTAAAAATAACCTAAAGTAAACACCTAAATCTCAATCCAATTATCTTCATGTGCATTATACAGAAATGTCCAAACGTAAACTAATATATGGTTCTAAATTACCTATTTATGTTATTGTTAATATAGAAATACTAAGTTAAGATATATATGCATGACGAGTGTCACCATGTAGACCATTTATTTATGTATGTGAGGAAGTAATGAAAAATATTGATTTTTATGCTACACGCGATGTATGGAGGTGTAAAAAATAAAAAAAGTGTGAATGTGGATGAAAAAGTGTATAGAGTAATTACTAATTAAAAATCAATCACAACTGGATAAAGATAAGTACACATCTACATGAGTATTATGTTGAAGTATTGAAAAAAATATAGGTCTACAGTATTTTATTATTAGCTAGGACTTTTATTTTTAAATAATTTTCAAATATAATAATTTTTAAATATGATGGACTAGTCTAGTTGGAAGCAATCCGTGTGCGTCTGTCATTTCCTTCTGGAGGCACCACTCAGACTCTGAAATTTGCACCTGTATTCATCCCATCCAGGTGAAACTGGTTTTCCTCAAGCGCGTTATCCGATCGCCAGATGTCGACAAATGCGCGCATCTACGGTGCGGAAACTGAAATTTGAAAAATGAAAACTAGCGCTCTAGCTATTTGGCAGTTCAACGCAGGACGTGCGATACTGCAGGCGACTTGCAAGCGACTGGATCGGAGACGGTTGCAATTGACAGCACCACCAATCTGATGAATGAAGAGAGGTAGGCTTCATGCTGACCTCATCGTGACCTCAGAACTCAGGAGGGATGAGAGCTTGCTCCAAAATCGTCTCGACGGAGTTTGACCGTCTAAGATCCATCCATCTTTGAGTGAGCGCTGCTGCATCAGCATGTTGGGATCAGTCCATGGAGGCTGCTTCCAGATGAGAGAAGATGCCTACTCCAGAGTCTACAATCGTCTGATTCTAGAATGACCGGTCATTATCTCCATTGCCGATGGCCATTGGCCAGAGCCAACCCAATGAGAGCCCTGCTCTGGAGGCTGTAATAATTAATTCCACTGCCGACATGCTTGGGCCCCTGGAATCTCTTGTGGAGTTTGTGACTGATCGTTCGCTAGCTCGATGAAGTTTACGTTGACGTTGATTTCAGCCTTGAGGTGGAGTCATCTTTGTGCTTTACTAGGATGTCTCACCTAGAACAGCTCTGCGCATTTCTTCCCAGCTTTACTAGGAACCTTGTACGATTTATGACATGTTCATGAGTTCATCCTTGCTCTCAACGTTATTTGTCATGGACACAAAGCACAAATGGGATCGACACGCGCCAACCTTTTATGAGCTTGCCGTCAAGTGGATCGTGGCACAAAGCCTGTGTCTTATGTGTTTGGGAACCTTGTGCTAAACTTTAGCATAGTATTAAAGTTTAGCACCCTGGAATAGAGTACTAAAGTTTAGCACTTGGGGTTGTTTGGATACAGTGTTAAAGTTTAGCACCTTGGGTGAGAAATGACTATATTGCCCTCATTTATGACTGGCTTGGGGAAAAGTGGAGAGGAGAGAGAGGGAGCAACTAGGGAAAAAGTGGGCTTGGGACCACTTTTAGTACCCATTAGCACCTTTTAGCACCCCTTAGGTGTGCTACAGAAAACAAGGGTGCTAAACTTTAGCACTCACCTTTTAGCACCACTGTTTGGAAGTTTCAAGTGTTAAAAGTGTGCTAAAAGTGAGGTGCTAAAGTTTAGCACCCCTTTCCAAACACCCCCTTAGCCTTTTTCAATTGCTTTTCCATTTCAGTTCTCTCTCTCCATGGCATCATGACGAGCACAAATGTCGACGGAGGGCACACGTGGCGCCCATCCACTGGGCCTCCCACGGAAGAGTCCAGAAGAAGCGCCGCGAGCACGCTTGCATGCGCAACCGCGTCTCCCCTACCAGATTAAACGAAAGCTGTGCAATCTCTTTTCTTTTTACACCACTTTCTCCTAGGATATCTTAGCTAGATTGTAGCTTTTCGAAAGGTCGAGAGGGAAATGAAGTAAGGAAAAAGCATTACAAGAGTCATGCAGTTCACGCGTCAGATAACTGAAGAAGCGTCTTCCTGGGTAGCGGGATGTTTTGCTCCTTTTGCTCAAAGCAGTAGTCTTGTCCACGGTCGCTCATCGGTGGAAATGTGATACTCTAACTATAAAACTCCACAGGAGGTCATCATCTCTGGATGACACTGCTAGCTCCTGTATTTTTTCTTCTATCCTCTTAATGAAAAACATGCCAAGGCACGGTCAAGAAAAAGAAATGGAATGACGAGAGATGGATAGGGTTTGACTTTCATAATGGAATTTTGCTGTGGGCATGTAGGAGTATACTCCACAATTTTCACGCATGTCATAATTAAAACACGCCGTCATGCATCACAATAGGTTAAGGTAAACTGAAGTGAAAATTCTACACAGTGACACATGTATAGAATATCCTTCAAGTAACACATAGAATGGCACTGCGAAAAAGGGAGAGGAAACGGGGCTGACACTGACAATATAAGCGCTTTCAGGGTTCAGAAAGAGCACTAGCTAGTATGACTGCACTGGGTTAAAGAGGGTCGTTATCGTCTTGATACACTTGGGAGTAAGGGTGACTGTCGGTGTTTAAACCTGTTGACCTACCGAGGGGGTACCCGAGGTAGTGTTTTGGTCAGTGGGGCACGTCGAGATCAGGAACTCGAAGGTAAACGCAGACACACGATTTAAACAGGTTCGGACCGTTAAATTGCGTAATACTCTACGTCCTGTGTGTTCGTTGGATTGAATTGCTCTGGAGGATGTCCTTGCCTCACCTTATATTGCCGGGGGCAAGGTTACAAGTCGGTTGGTTACAAGAATACTAGTCGGATACGACTAGAAGAGTTTTACTCTTATTACAACAAGTACTTTTCTAGTCCTCGATTAGTTCCTGTCTTTTCATATAGACTACGCCATGATCTCCATGTCAGATACGTTTCGGTATCCAACCCCATATTTAGAATTATCCAAAACTCCTGGTAGGGTCCATAGATGTACGTACGATATTGTGGAAAGAAAACGTTGGGAAATAAGATAACCACGGAAACGTCTTCGTAGAAATTTAGCAATGCATGCATGTACAGAGTGGTTTCACATCGTCGTAGAGGTCTTATGTTGCGCCATACAGTCCATAAAAGGTAGGCCCAATTTTTCTCCGATTTCGTCATTGTCCAAGTCCGTTATGGTCGGGCGAGTGCATGCTGAACACATTTGCGCTACAAGACTAGCAGCAGTTTTCAATCGCTTCTTCTTTGCAATTGGTCATCGTTTTTTTCAGTTATTTTGGTCAATAAGCATCTATACGATCGTGTTAGAAGTAATGGTAAAACTGTCACGCAAAATGATATGGATTATATTAGATAACTTTTGGCAAATATATTACTAAAATTATCGGCCACCGGTAAAGAACTACAATGGGAGAATATGGAGTAGTATATTTTGTAGCATTGCAACTACAAAAAAAGAACTAAAAAGGAGCTACGAGTCCCAAAAAAAAGGAGAAAGAAACGGGGTGCATATTCTGTGCATCGCGAAGCTGTAACATTTTTTTAGGAGCATATACTTGTACGCGTGGCAACGAGAGATTTTAGCTACACAAAGAATGACGAGCTCAGAAGAGCTCGATCCTGCTGTTGTTCCATGTCTCCTGATGCTCGAACAGAGCGATCCTCTGGTCCGTGAGGAAGGGGTCCTCGAACTCCCACGGCGTCGGGCCCGTGACCACGTCAAGCCACATGGACTCCGGCCACTCCACCATCTGCGGCCACTCCGGCCACTCGCCGTCGACGATGCTGCTCCCCCCGCTCGATGACGAGGAGGAAGAGGAAGATTCAGGCGAATAAGCTGTGCTGGTGCCGCTGTCGTTGGCCGCGGGCGGCGCGTCGACGACGTCGCCGTCTGGGATGACGATGTCGTCCAGGAGGCGCGCCATGCGCACCTCGTCGACGCAGAACGCCTCGTGTCCAGCACATGGCGGCGGCGTGATTGCCGCCGCGACGGCCTTCGCCTCATCCTCCGGCGAGCTGCCGGTGTCCGGAACGGGCTGGAGGGGCTTGTGGGTGACGGGGTCGATGCCCATCTTCTTCAGCTTCTTCTTGATGTGGGTGTTCCAGTGGTTCTTGATCTCGTTGTCCGTCCTCCCCGGCAGCTGCGACGCGATCTTGGACCACCGGTTGCCCAGCTCCGCGTGCAGGTCGATGACCGTCTTCTCCTCCTCCGGCGACAGCAGCCCGCGCTTCAGGTCCGGCCGCAGGTAGTTGGTCCACCGCAGCCGGCAGCTCTTCCCGCAACGCAGCAATCCTGTTCGATGAGCACAAGCACGATTGAGTTCATGGCGTCCTGGCGTGCGAGCAAGGCTGAGCAGGCGAAGGAGGGACGACGGCGATCACTCACCGGCGAGCTTGGGCACCGCGCGCCAGCAGCACTGGCCGTTGTTGAGAAGGAAGCTGACGAGCTTCTGGTCCTCCTCCGCGGTCCACGGGCCCTTCTTCAGCCCCACCTTGTCGCAGCATGGTTGCCTCCCCATTGATGAGCTTGTTGTTAGGTAGTAGGAGACTGAGACGACTCGCGCAAATAAAAGGCAAGAAGCAAGCTAGCTAACGGTTGCAAGCGAAGTAGCCTTGCTCGACGTGGGAAGTACTAGGCAAGCAACTGCGGCTAGCTTCACGGTGGAGACGCCATTGCCACCTTCCTTTATATAAAGGACGAGGAGGGAGAAGACGACGACAGGGTCGGTAGCGAGCGAGCTAGCAAATGGAATTATGGAGGCAGTTCTTGTACAGGACGACGGAACACGTGTCATCTGGATGGCCCCACCGCCGTGTTGCGGCTTGGTCATGTTGTTGCTCGTGGGTCCCTTTCGCTTGCTTAGCACGGGCTGCTATGCCAAGCTTTCGCGCTTTTATTTGAATCTAGTTTTTTATTTTTATTTGTTGAGCGGGTTCATTGTTCTTGAAATTTAAGAGGGAAACGAATTAGTCAATGATCAATCAATAGTGTATTTGATCTGAGCCTTTCTGCTACTCAATGTGTTCAGCTGTTCATTAATTTCCATGCCTCTATATCTTTTGGTAGTTAGGATCTGCATGCATGGTAGGGTATACAGTATACACATGACACTACGAATAAGAAATGCTTCCATTCAACTTGAAGATAAAACCATACCAGTGTACGCATGAAGAGTACTCGTGATTAGTAGTTTGTGTTAATGTGAGACCTTGATTTCTAGTTTATTACGTCATTAATTAGTATCTAATGGGGCAAGCGTAAATGCTTTTCCACTTCTACTATTCACTGCAGAATAATAGGGTTCTAATGTTGGTTGGCTGACTTATTAATAAATCTAAGCAGACTTCCATAAAAAAAAAATCTAAGCAGACAACTTCCATAACCAATTTGCGTCCATGAACAATATGATCCATAACCAATTTGCGTCCATGGACAATATAATCATACCGTATTATCATGTGACCTTTTCCTGCTCTAGAACGATCTCTTCAGCTGGGAACGCGGTTGTTGTGACCTTGACCTTGAAACGTTCAGTTCAGTTCAGTTATCACTTCAGCCTTCCAGGTAATCATCTACCAAACCACGCAAACGGGATATTGCTAATGAATGTAAATGTGGAGGATAAACTAATAAGCAGTAGTCAGAATTTCAGAGGTCCGTAGCCGCAGTCTTCTCAATCCTGGTAGGTTGGAACTGGACCAGATGTCATGCAGGATTGTAGGGGGTTGACAAACACACCCTTACTGTAAGTAACAATATTCATATATATGCAGTTGCTCAAAGACAATGGATCGTTTTGTCAACAAAATACGGTGCTTGCCCGTAACAAAATAATGCACCGGGTAATAAAATCGTGCCTTCATGTAAGCACGTTCTGAATTTAGGCAAAAAGAGACACTGATTTGATCATCACATAAGCCAATTTCACATGCCATATAATTTCGACCTAATTGTATTGTATCAGTTGAGCTCTCTACCAACCAAAGAGTGATCAAGACTTGAAGATATACAAGCTTACTCGAGTGATCAGCTCGTCAGTTGACTCGACTTCTCGAGCAAGACATGCTAGCATATGATTTCTTAGTCAATTTTTGGTTCGTCCATTCTATCTGCTTCTTATCAACTTCTCCTGTTCTACGCCCTCTCGATCGTCCATGTGTCTAGCTAGTCCATTATATTTCTGAAACCAAGAAAGATTGAGCTCTGAAGAGGTCTATCAACATAGAACCGGCAGTAGACATGTGTTAATATGTTATCCCCCATCGAATTATTAAGCACGTTGCTTTTGGTGAAGTGTATAAACACGTCGTCGTTGCAGAATTTGATGGCCTGTGAGAATCAACGCGCATGACTAATGCAAGTGTTCTCGATCAATGCACGTGACTAGTGTTTGCAGCATAGTCGTAGGTGGCTGCGGTCCACTGCCATCTCGGCTTACCATTTTCAGAAGGATAATTCCAGCCGTGTGGCAGTGGTTATGCAGCAAACATGCCAGTCAACGTTCTTCGAGTATGGCTTGGGCCTACAAAACATTGAGACATCACTCTCTCTTATATATTCGGGCTAGCAATTCTAAGGGATGTTAGTATTTTATCAAAGGAGATATAAGAATTAGATGTTTGCGCGCGGATACATTATTTAGGCCAACAGCTATTCAAAATTATTACTCTATATGTTAAGAATACATAATCTCTTTATCCTGCAGTGATAAATTTTGTTACCAATTACTATATGCCTTTTTGGTTCACATTCTTTATAATTTTCCCTTTTGCATCTTGTCTTCGTATGTGTTTGACATAAATAATATATTTATGTTATATGGTGACTCAAATCTACTTAGATTAGGACTTATTAGGGGTACGCTATCAGGACTTGTAGTTCTACTAGGACTTGAGTGTTGAATCCTACTAGGTGTAGGACCCCTACTTGCATGTATGAGGGACTTAGAGGGGACTGTATAAAAAAGGGGGTGGAGCCTCTATGAATCAATCAAGTCAAAGACAAACACCAAGGTCTCATCGAAACCTTGTGAAAGGCAATTAGGAGCGCTCAAGAAGGACAGGCTAGACAGTTCTATAGTATTAGATTCTTGTATAGGGCAAGAATCAAAGGGTGCTAGAGGGTCGAATAGGGTTGTGAGGGAGCAACAATCACTTGTACTCTTTTGGAGTTGTGCTTAAAGAATTTGCAGTCGGCTTCACCAAAATCCTATTCTCTTGTCGTGGTTGCCTCAACGCCGTCATTTAGGGTTTTCTACGGGATTCATCTACGTTGTTCTTGATATGGTGCAAGCTTGTGTCGTACTCACAATATCCTTTCAGGATTCGGGGACTGCTACGTATAACGAGTGGTATCAGATTCTAACAATTTAGTTGAAACCTTATCTGAGCTATGCTAGCTCTTGCTCCAGTTCATCCATCATGACTTAAAAATCTAATTTTTGGCTTCAAAATCTTGATCTTAGCTGCTGCAATCTATAAGAGAAGTTTTCGCTCTATATATTAAGTTAAGACCCTAGTGCTTGTTGTGCTCTTATTTCATACCTTATTTGAATTTTATTAAAAATATGTATTCCAGGCCCACTCTTAGTAACTACCATAGAATGAATAGGCGTTTCAGCGTACACTTTAGGGCCTCATATGTTGAATTTCTTTTCTTTTATCAAAGGACTATGAGTGTAGTGGTATATATTCCTAAAATATGTTGGAGGTATGCCCTAGAGGCAATCATAGAGATGATGATATTCCATTTGTATCCATGATTTATATTGTGTTCCTTGAATATCCATTAAAGGCTACTTGAATTGATTTGCAATTATGTGAATTGTGTGTGAAACTCTTTACTTGTATGGTTATTCTAAAGTTGTCCCTAGTCGGAGTTCATGTGAGGACACACATGAATATTAGACTAGCACATGTATTAGTTGATGACTATGTTTCACAAGTCATGGACATGGAGATGTTGAACTAATAATGTGGGCACATGTGGAGACATGTGATAGGACTGACCCAACACGAGAAGTAGTTCTCTCTTTAAACAACATATATGCTTTGTCCTTAGACCTGAGATTGTCGCATGTATTCAAGATGTGGATTGACCTACTTAGGGGCTATCAAACGCTACGCCGTAACAGGGTAGTTATAAAGGTAGTTTTCGGGTTTGTCAAGAAGCATGCTATGAGACATGGTCAATCAAGATGGGATTTGCCCCTCTCTGATTGAGAGTGATATCTCTCGACCCCTCGAGTGATCGGATCCGAAAATGCATGGCCATGCTACGTACGGTTAAGAGTTAACCTACAAAGGGATTCCGAATCACAGGATCGAGAAAGAGTGGTCGACTTGAAGCTAGACCAAAAATCGTGAGGCAAAGGGAATAGCATGTATATAATGTTGTGATGGTTCGTCTGATATGATCTTCGTGTGCATATAGGAGTTGGCACGTCTTGCTAGAGGCCGCTACCGACTATTGGGCCGAGTAGGAGTACCTGGGCCATGTCTATATGTATCCGAACCTATAGGGTCACACACTTAAGAGGCTGGAAGCCCAATTCGGATGTGATCCGAGTTGGATTAGGTTTAGAAGTACTAATGGGTCAGGAACCTCTATAAATAGAGGGGTGGGGCGCCCTAGGGTTTAACCTTTTTGGCGAAACACATCTGCCGCGCCTCCCACGCCCTCGCCTGTTGCAACTCACGGATCTAGCAGTCCGGCTTGCGACGCTTCCTCCCTGCACGTGTGGATACCTTGGAGGTATTGCGCCTGCAGCACTTGGACGAGCCGCCGACGAGCTACGATGAGCCGACGACGAGCCGCGGCACGAGGGCGATCTTGCTGCACGTGGACGAGCTGCTGAGGAGCTGCTGGACGTTGACGTGATCGACCACGTACGACTACGTTGATCGACTTCGCTGCATCGACGCAAATCTACATCTTCCGCACCAGTAGTGCGTCGAGTGGTAATCCCATGATCCTTATACGGCAGTTTTTCTGGTTTTACGCGGTAGAAATTTTGTTTTGCGCTAGTGTAGCCTACCTCGTATCCCAACAAAATAATATAGGATTTTAATTAAATATCAATTAGAGATGTAAAAAATTGTACTCAGATATATTAAATTTAGCTAAAATAGCAACTTACATAATTCTTTTCATGGAATATTAATATAATTTAACATGTATTGCTATTGTCATTGGAATATGACTCAAGAAGGAAAGTTTTTTTTTGTGACGTTCAACCATAAAATCTATATGCTCATCGCTCTTTGCATACATGTATACGTTGTGTCTATATCGTGGCAGGCATCATAGAGTTTATGTCTGCATCGTGGCAGGCATCTAGAGTTTGAGTTAGTTTATTAAATGTAATTGCAGGAGTGGATAATTTAGAAGTATGTATATGTTATTTTCTTTTGTTTTTTTTGGGGGGTGTAATAGCAGGTGTCTATATCATAATTTAGACTTAGGAGGTTACATTAGTTTATTTTCAATAATTGGCAGACATGAGTTGGGTAATATCCGGACAATTGGCTCTAGATAGAGTGGGTCGGGAACTAATTGATCTAAAAGGGACCCACTCTCTTAGCTACAAGCATGCATACAACTCTCTCTCTCTCTCTCTCTCTCTCTCTCTCTCTCTCATGAAGAATGCAATCATGTGAATTCTTAGACACATGAAGGAAAATGACTTAGACATCCCTAACTTTAAAGGAAAAGAGCACAATTAATTGAGTGTTGTGCGGAAAAAATGCTCTAATTAACTGTGCGCACGGAATTCTAATGGTAAATGGGTACAGCAAGTTGGTCCAAAAGATATATTGTAATTTTTATAGGATAAACTTAAACCAAAGGATTGCATTGTTTGTCGGACGGAGGTCGGGGTACATGTCCCGAAAGGTAGGTACATAGCTCCATGAGAACGAAATCCTTATAATTTTTAGAGTTTTATTTACGGTTACCGAGCCTTAACTTTGCCTCTGCCAAGTCAAGTCAAGCAACGACTTCAGCCGAGTGGTCATTTTAAGTAAAAATAAATGGATGAGGTCATGCATCCTCACTTGTTTTTCTGTGACCTTGAAAGCTTCCAATCAGCTCAAAACGTCATACTCCTGCATGTTTCCAGTTGTACACATGCACATACACGCATACGCATGCTCCAGCTCCACCAAAACCTCGCCGCGACCTCTTCTCATGCATCGTCAGTTCACATCTCCACTTGACATTTCTAATTCATCATCACCATTCATTGATCAACTACGGAAGACGGATGCCGGATGGAGGCAGATCAATTTGCAATTGTGGAAACACTTGACAGCTAGCTTAGAAGTAGCTGTCAACTAGGACGTGCTGTAAGTTTCAGGATTAGTCCCCGACCTTGTATACCACTCCAAAAAAACGGTCGCAAGAGTCACTCGTCGATCGTGCAAGTTGCATGTTGACGAGGAGTCTTGCGTTCAAGTTTCAAAGGAGACATATTGACGAGGGCAAGCGCATAATTTGAACAACATCATTTTCTCCGTAAAAAGAAATAGATACACGAAATGAAGTGAAAACTAGCTAGAAATCTACTAGCTAGTATGCATGTCGCAAGCTCAACTTTTGTGTCTCCTGTTCATCACTTTTTTTATAATGAAAGTTTTATTTAATTTCAAGAGCATTACATCGAGAGTGGATACAATATCTTAAAACACTCCCCCGATCTCTGTTGATCACAGGGAAATTTTTAATTTTATTTTCGATTCGTCCTTTGAATCTGGTATGCACGACAATAATAGCCTAGTTTTCTCGGTTCATGTCGGCATTTCATCTGGAAGAAATGGTTACCGTCCCCAAAGATTACAACAATATTATGCGCAGATGTGGACAAACGCAGGTTCGGTAGCGAATGAAAAAAACTATTGCATTGCATTGGCAGAAGGAATTAAACTCGAGTGATGGAGCGTGCTGTTAGCTAGGGCCAGTTACATATTATCGATGGATGGGTTCATCGATCACACCTCACAAATGGGCAGCATGCGTGCTGACCTCACCATGACACCCTAAGTGAGGGGTTGGCGCATCATCATGCACAGTTCGACTAGTGTCACACACTAAACCATGTTTTGAACAGGGAACGCTCCAGAACCCGGCCACTAACTTTTTTGAGCCCGTTGGCTCAAGTCTTAATCACGCCTTCGACACTGTGACTCGGTTCTGAGCTTCTCCTCCGTTTTTCCCTGCTCCACCTGCCACCAAATTGAACGTCATGCTAACCGTCTCGCGGTTCTTTTGCCGCCCGCGGAGCTTGCCGTCAAGTGGACTGTGGGGCAAAGCAGCCTGCAGGGTACACTTGTGTGGCCCTTTTTTTTCTCCCCCTATAATCCTTTTCCATTTGAGCTCTTCTCCGTGGCTTGGCATCATGACGAGCACAAATGTCGGGGCACACGTGGCGGCCATCCGTAGGATGTCCCTCGGAAGTCCGGAGGAAAAGCACCGCGAGCGTGCATGCACAAACATGCCTCTCCACAACAAGAATTAAAAGGTGCTTTTTTAAGCTTTGGTTGATAACTAAGTGGAGTTTTTGGAAAGGTCCAGATGATCGAGTCAAGTGATGCATGGGGAAAAAAAGAAGGGATGCAACGTGATGTGAGAAGGATATAAAGGATTAAAGGTTTTGAATTAACAATGGAGTTTTGCTACAAATTATATGGAGTTTAAGCTACAGTAGAAAGTAGATAACTATATGGAGTTTTGACTTCATGATAGATACATCAGAAATTTCACTTTTCATTAACAAAAAGTTGCTAAACTACATGTGCCTAGAAATATATTTTTTTTTCAGCTCATCAATGTCGGCAGCACGATAACACTACAGCCCCAGGAGTCCTCCCGTCTTCCACGGTTCCACCCCTCCTCCTGCCCGGCGTCAAATGCAGCCACCATTGGTCCAACTGCCCATGGTTTCTAAATAAACTCACGAGTCAGCACGATAACAAGTTTTTATTTCTCTGAATTTTGGATTAACCCACAACTCATCTAAATAAACTAATTCGGATTTAAAGTAATTCAGAAGAGTGGAACGAAAATGAACAAAGAAAAAAAAACTCACCCGCGGATACCCACTTGTGTTTCTAACCTCAACCTAACCCACAAGTGAGCAGCAACACGACAATGTCGTCATGTCGGCGCGGCAAAATATTTTCCAACTCAAAGGTAATGCCATGCATAAAATGTCTTGATCTAGCCGCTTTGTTTTCCCTCACGTGTTCGGCGTCACCACCAAGTCAAGCTAAAACGTAAACCACAACGGTCGAGAAAAATCAAGAAGAATTTTCCATCACATACGCATATGTATATCTTCGCCTTCTCAGCCATTTGCTTGAATTTTCCATCCAAATTATTTTTTTTCTATACAAACATAATAGAAACACTGATGCTCATAGATGAACTCACTCGCACCCATAAATGCATAGTATAGAAGACGTACTGTCCGATAGATTTTGAAATTAACAACCTATCCCTGATGAATAATGAATGAATATTTGGAAATACGATTATCTCCGATGAGCCTAAGATTCAAACCGAAGTGGACACATTCCATCATAAAGGACATAGGAGTAACCAGTAAATTCCTTCTTTTTACAGGGAAATATACTCCAAATGGCAAGCATAAAAAATGGCTGGGTTAGAAAGGTCACAGTCATCTTTTAGCATATGCATACCAAATGGCTGGGGTAGAAAGGTCACCTAAGAACGGAGGTACATCGACCTTAACAAAAGAAACATGTGAGGTACCATACATCATTTGATATAATTTTACTGGATTTTCACCGGCAAGATCAGGTAGCGGTCAAGCTCAAGTGAGATTAGTCGTCGATTACGGAGCCAAAGATAAGAATCACGGACGCTCGCGACAAAAATGTTTATGTGAAACACACATGTACGTGGTTTCACATTTTCGATGTAGAAAGTCACTGTTCCATCCTAGAAAGTGACCATTTCCTCTCATCTCATTATCCAGATTCCTTATGCTTACATTCTGTACAAGACGTTGGGCGTACGAGCGCATGTGAATCACTTGCACCAAATAAAAAGAAACCTGAACATAAAAGCCCAGAGAGAGAGAGAGAGAGAGAAAAGAAAGAGGGTGCACATCTATACTCTCACACAACCACTTCATTTCTTTTTTCTTACTTCTATTTTTAACGAATTCTCTATCTGATTTTCTTTAACTCTAGTTACGCCCCTAATAGGCAAATGCACTGGCGGTGACTGAAAACCTGCTGTGACTTTTTAGGAACCATAACGTGTAGGCATGTCGATTTTTTTTTTTGGCTACAATGAATGACCGATTCATCAGAAGAGCTCGACGTTGCAACAAGTTTCCTGGTGATCGAACAGCGCGATCCTCTGGTACGTCACGAAGGGGTCCTCGAACTCCCATGGCGTTCGCCCCGTTACCACGTCCTCCAGCTGCCACATCGACTCCGGCCAATCCATCGGCGGCCAATCAGGCCACTCGCCGTCGGCGCTGCTGTTGCCACCGCTCGATGCTGCCGCCACCGAGGCGGAGTAGGACGACGAGGATGAGGAGGAAGAAGACTGATCAGGCGAATAAGCCATGGTGATGCCGTCGCTGGGCGCGGGCTGGGCGCCGACCTCTTCGCCAGCTGGGAACACGATGTCGTCGAGGAGGTGCGCCAGGGGCACGTCGTCGGTGCAGAACGCCTCGTGTCCTGGCGTGACTGCCGTGACGATCTTCTCCTCCTCCGGTGAGCCGGTTGGCTCCTGAGGAGGAGGAGCGGGCTGGAGGGGCTTGTGGGTGACGGGGTCGATGCCCATCTTCTTCAGCTTCTTCTTGATGTGGGTGTTCCAGTGATTCTTGATCTCGTTGTCTGTCCTCCCCGGCAAGTGCGACGCGATCTTGGACCACCGGTTGCCCAGCTCCGCGTGCAGGTCAATCACCGTCTTCTCCTCCTCCGGCGACAGCAGCCCGCGCTTCAGGTCCGGCCGCAGGTAGTTGGTCCACCGCAGCCGGCAGCTCTTTCCACAACGCAGCAATCCTGTTCAAAGAGCACGAAGACGAGTGAGTTGGCTGAGTTACGGAATTTTGGCGTGCGTGCAAGGCTAGCCGTTCGGCGAGGAGAGGTTGTTCACGTACCGGCGAGCTTGGGCACGGCGCGCCAGCAGCACTGGCCGTTGTTGAGGAGGAAGCTGACGAGCTTCTGGTCCTCCTCCGCCGTCCATGGGCCCTTCTTTAGCCCCACCTTGTCGCAGCACGGCTGCCTCCCCATTGAGTATTGGTCAGTTGGTTGTAACAAACTCTCGCAAAGAAAAGCAAGCTACAAGAAGCTAGCAAACAGTTGCAAGTGAAGAAGTAGCTTTGCTTGATGCGGGAAGTACTAGGCAAGCAAGAGCAAGCTTCACGGTGGACACGCCATGGCCACCTTCGTTTATAAAGGACGAGGAAGGACGAAGGAGAAGAAGACAACGAGGCACTCCTCCAGGACGGGGTACGCGTGTATCACCGGAAACGCTGAGGCTGGAGTGTGGGGCCCGGCGACGGTGCTGCCACTTGGTCAGGCTGCTGCTCCTTGGTCCTTTTCGCTTGCTTTGCACGGGCTGCTATGCGATTGCGAAGCCTTCGCGCGTTTATTTGAACCGAGTTTTTTTATTTCTGTTTGTTGAACGAGCAATTTATGAAGTAGTCCATCAGCAATTAATTGGGTAGTCGATCGTTGCCGCTCAACTTGCTTAATCAACGTGTTGATTTCCTTGCTGACAAATTTTGCAGTACTCAAGTAAGCTAGCTTCAATTCTGGTTGTTAGGATTTGCATGGACGGGGACATATAGACATGATATACAATATAGAAATGTCTACTTTCTGTTACTACCTATTAGCTATAAGTTCATGATGTGTAAGTTATTTGCCACTTTGAAACAATGCTCTAGGAATCTATCTTAGATTTATTACTATCTGTAGAGGCATTAGGGTTCCAAAATGTTGGTTCCCTAAGATGTTTAGCCAGGTGCAAATAAAAAAAAAATCCAACAAATTCGAAGGTACACAGGCTGCATTACCAGCTGATAGAGGAGGTCAGTAACCAAATTGAAAATCATATATATTTAAAGTTCATGACCAATCTTATTGTATTATCATGCGATCTTTTCCTGCTATAGATTGATATTGTAATTCAGTTGATAATGCAGTTGTTGTAACCTTGATAATGAAGAATTCAGGTTTGTTATTACTTTAGAGTTCTATGTATTATCTACCAAACAGTCTAAAAAGAGTACTATCTACCAAACCGCGCAAACAGGACATTGCTATTGAACATAAAACAATCAGGATAATCCCATCAAACAGAAGCTGCTAATTCAGTTGAGAACATGGTTATTGTGACCTTGACCATGAAGAACTCAGTCCTGTTATTACTTTAGGGTTTGTGTCATCTACCAAACCACACAAACGGGATATTGCTAATGAATGTAAATGTGGATGACAAACTGGCAGCAGACAGATAATGCAAATAATTCTCAGTCTACTCAGTGCTTAACTTGGACAAGAGTTTGGTAGGTTGGAACGTTGACTGGTGTCATGGAAGGTTGTAGGGGTTGACAAACACACTCTTGTATCCAGGCCCCGAAGCTTCTTGCAGGGAAACAAAACAGCCACAACAACATTGTGTTACTCTTATATTGTGTCCATGATATAAACTAGTACTCAGATACGCACTCCCTCAAAGAAAGATGAAAATGCTTTGTCAGCAAAAATAGTGCTTGTAACGAAATGCAGTGTGTAAAAAATTCAAACCTTTTGTTTGAGCACGTTCTGAACTTAGGCGAACACATCACTCGTTCGGAGAAGCCAATTTCATATGCCACAATTCTGACCTGCTTCAGCAGGGCTACAAAGAAAAATTAAACTGTTAATTCGAGCACGTTCTGAAATTTAACAAACACATCACTCATTCAGATAAGCCAATTTCATAGGCGATAATTCTGACCTTTGTGTCAGCTGAGCTACCAACCAACCAAACAGTAAATATCACTTTCAAAGGAACATGGACAATCGGTGCGTATGTTGACTGACTTTTCGAGCAAGACACGCTTGCATCCGATTGTTTTTTGTGATTTTTGTCTACTTATCATTTATTAAGTTTCTCCAGTCTCCCCCTTCTCAGAGCCCAGGCCTTTACCAGATCATTTTTCATCCAGCCCTGAACCTGAAAAGTCTGATCGCTGAACTTGAATAATTCTTCCAAGTTGGAACCTTCAGAAACAGAGCATAGATGATTTAAGTCAGAGTATATATAAACTATTCCCAGTAGAATCAAGCACGTTGCAGAATATAAATTTCCTCCATCAATGCACATGACTAATGAAACTTTCCTCGATCAATGCACATGACTAATGCGCAGCTTAGCTGTCAGTGGCTGCAGTCCAGTGTCATCTCGGACTTGCCATTTTCAGAATAACGAAAATTTCATGCATGTGGGTTCTGACAACAAAGGTGGTATAAAAACGTGAAATAAATAGCAAGAACCACTGAACCATAAGCCAGTTCACATAATCACTGTACAAATTAGGAGTGTGGTTAGCATTGGGCATGTGCACTTAAGCAATCCTTGGGCCATCATTCAGTAACCCTTTCACACAAAGAAAGTGATGGGGTGGTCCAAAGATTGTGTCCCTCCATAGAGTAAGTAGCCATGCAAGAAGGCAACCCTTTGACCATCTCCGAGCAATCACAGTTCATACTGATTTCACTATGCCAGCGCAAAGGCAACAACACATCTATTATCTGAAAAAATATGTGCTAGCTAGAGAGTTACCAAGTCGTTGGACGTGGGTTACCAGGTCTTGCTGCGAGAGAATTGCCTACATGAAGAAAGCATGAGCTTACAACACTATAGTTGGTCATTGACAGGAATTCTTAATCTGAAGTTGGGTGTCCTTTTTCCTCCAAAGGCACTGAAGCGTGGAACTCTGTACTGCCGTAATTTTGTATTTGAATCCAGAAGTAACCTACACTTCACTTCATGAATGGCAGAAACAGGAGATTGGACGTTTGAAAGTTGGAGTGACCTTGTACTTGCCTTCGAATCAACTGATGCATCATTTGTTGACATTCTCCTTTTGTGCCTTCAGTTCTGACCATCAACCATAGTTTCCTTCACCTTTTTCTCTCGTCAGTTCTGAGCAGTCGTAATTTCCTCAACCAGAGACATTAGTTCACTACAAAGTTTCAAAATTTCACCCCTCTTACATAACTTCTCAATCAGCAAAATCTTGATTAGTCTCTAATCATTGGACCATGATGGAAACACAGGATTCTGCTCTCTTTGTTTCGAGAATTGCATTTCACAGACTCTGATAAATTCTAGCAAAATAAATTTTTCAACAATCAGTGAAGAATAGGAATCGTCAGAGTCATCTGCTCAGTTACTGCCCAAAATTCTTGGCACCTTCTCGACTATAATCTGAACAAAGCTCTGCACCATGTTCAGAACAACTTCTACAATGAAATCAAACTCATTGTTTGGTATTTGATAACACAGGCAGAGACTGGAATCTCCCTACTGTCATTGTGTTCACATTTGGCAGCGGAGAGCCCTTGGACACGAGCACCAACTTGCTGACTGAAGGTCCACAAAGTCTGCATTCATTTTAATCGAAGAAGTCATACATGATTACTCACTGTTACCAACCCCACTATACCAATATCACAAAATCCAATAATCCAGTATGTTTGATCAGGAACAGTGGAAAAAAAATCAAAATTACTTAGGACCTCAGCGCTTCAAATATGGAGCACAAGTTCTCTTCAGATAACCTGCTTCCAGACCAAATGCAAACTCAGAATATTGCAGCCATGCAAATTAGCTGGACTGTGCAAAGGTTCCATTAAGCTTGCATTTCTCTCACCTAAGCTATGATGTGGGATTCCAAAACTCTGCACAGAAACATTCGATTCAACTAAGTTCCCCTAGGTTGATGCAGCTCCCCATCTATAAGATTTAGGAATACAGAGGAATCATATCTTGAAAGCAATACCGAGAAACCAGCCTCTGTACTTGGTCAGCATATCCGTGTTTTCCTGAAACAATATCCAAATATCAACAAGCGTTAAGCAGGTACACCAAACCTTCCTAGTGTATTTGAAATTTTATAGCTCAAGTCAAAGTCACTAGACCTGAGGAGAAACAAGTGAAACGGTCAAGGAGTTGAAATCCTGTACGGTTGAATCAACTGTTTGAAGACTAAATCAACATATAGAATAATTGATACATTGCTTTCCTACTGTCCACGAAGCAAAACAAGCATTCAGTCGCCCATTATCTTTGCGCCAGTTGTTTCCAAACAAAAATAATTGTGCAATTGCTTCAGAGAAAATGATTATGCAAGGAGTTACCTGCAGGTACTGACATGTAAGACACCGCATCTGAAATGACAAGAAAGCATAAAGTAAAAGGCTACCAAACTCCTTCCAACAAGTATCAAAGTATACTCATCAGGAGACAACACTATACTAATGACCATTATCAGGTTAAAGGACAATAATATAAATAGGATTATCCCATCAGCATTTGGTGTTTTCTTTAGGCTGCTGTTGTAAAAATCATAAGCGCTGGAAATCATCATACAAACAATGCTAGGAGTAGAAATTCATAGGACTTAGATTTGTATGATCAACAGCAATTTTCTTTCGATATTATCAGCAAATGAAATAAATCAGTTCATTCATTCACATGAGTGACCTACAACTAATCAAGCAAAATACCACGTTTGTTCATGAGAAGCAAGAGGGCTGTCAATTCATCTGTGCACTGTGCCTACCAATCATAGTCTACATACAATTAGTTACAGGCATAGAACACTGACACTTCTGACCTTATCAATTACCACGAGCAAAAGATAGTGTTCTTTGTAGTTCAACATTTTGAATAGACTGGCCAAGTATGCAGCCATGCCGATCAAATGCAAAGATAGGAGTAGACAGACGCCAGTAGGCCAACTACAGTTGGGTATAGTTCATTTTGGGCTTTAGAGAAATATATTTATTTAAAAAGGATATCTGTTGGGCCAAGTCTAATCTGCTTATCTGCAACCGATAAATGACCAACAAAATAGGCTGAATTTGCAGTGGCCAAGTGCACATTGCTTTTATGTGACTGGTGATCACATTCTGTTTCCGGTCTTTTCTCTCTCTCTTATTTTATTCATTTTTAAGGCGGATGGTGCCCACACGAAAAGTTATTCTAATATATTTAGTACAAGATTTAGCTTAAACAAGTTTTATATAAAACTTAACTAATTGAACGAGTTGTTGTGGAAATTTATTTTTCAACAAGTTTTTTATGTACAAGCTAAACTACAAACTTGTGTGTATGAGTTGTTCAAAAAAATTCAAAAGCAAAAAAAATTCCTTGAAGAAATTCTCCTGATAACTCTTTTATAAAGTAATGTTGAAAAGCTATCGTAGAGAATTTAGCCTTAGAAATTATCAAGAGAAGCTATATCTAAAACTAACGTAAGAAGGTCTTATGATAACATTCTCGTAAGAAGGTCTTATGATAACATTCTCATAAAAGTTGTACCGCATAAATTATCCCGAAAACTTACCCCCGAAAAATTGTTTACAAAAAGCTATACATAAAAGTTGTGTGAATAACTTACCACTTACCAAAAATAAATAATTGTAGAAAGAACTTTTCAAAAAAGAAAATTGATGGGGCTGTTGAAGGCGGTGATCATAATTTCGGGCAAATTTTCGTAAATTTCGCAAAATTTTGATCTTTTCGGTGGTGATCGAAATTACTGTTCACAAAAAAATTGGTACTGTTCATCAGAAGCCCAGCTTTTCAATCCGAATTTTGGTATTTATTAGGAGTATCTCATTGGGGGCAACAAAAACAAACAAATCAATTGGTGACGTGAAGGTGAATCCGGGGATGGATCTAATGGGAAAAACCATTATCTAATAAGAATAGGGACAGAGAAACAAGGGTGGACCCATGTTGGATGCAATGAGGATATACATCCCTACTCACTCTTTTACACACGTGCGGTTTTAGGCGCTCAGGCTACCAAACCTGATGCTCGTTGTGTTTTGCCAAGTCTTAGACCATTGAATGATAGGATAGAGGGTAACTTCTGGTAACTTCTAAGGGCCTGTTTGATGGGTATTTTGCACTATATTCTTCATCGGCTACTGCCTACTGGGGAAATCCTACCAAACAAGGAAAAGAGGAAATGGCTTCACTCAAGAAGCCCCCAAAAGCTCTCAAACAGCTTAAACTAGAGGGTATAAGCCAAACTAGTGGTTTCACTTGCTTATCCTCCTTCCCTGAGCATATAGCGTCCTCAAAATTAATCAACATTGCTACTAAGAAACCGTTTTGCTTTTTAGAAAGGGCTTTAGCTTCATAAAAAGGTTGTTCCAACCTCATTTAAGAGAGCACCTCTCAAACCGCCACGTGGTATAGAGTAGTAAGAGAAGTCAACGCCGGCGAAGGAAAAAAAAGTACCTTCACCAACTCCCAATCTATTTTTCCCTTGATTCCAAAAATGGTTTCTTGTTACTGTGCTAAGAATAGGTGAAGCCAAAATCGGAAGGAGCTATGCTAAACAGACGTTAAAATCAGATTTATTTTGGTAGAACCTGAAACATGTCATAAATATTGTCATGCTCATTCGCGTGCAAAATTTTAAAGAAGATGTAGCAATGCAATAATATTTCTTAACTACATAAAGACTTTTTTTTTACAATCGTCATATACGGATGATGCAACTTTTAAATTGCCAAAATTCTCTCGTGCCATTTCCCATTGTCCATGTCTGCTGTGCTTAGTCTAAGCTTTGATTGATCTCGCGGCCACCGAGGATTCCTTCCTCTCAGTCTCACCGAATGTCACATCAGCGGGCGACGCCGCCACCAGCAGGTCCCCGGCCAATGCAAGGTCCCTAACCACGGCGGATACAGCGCTCTTGCCTCTGGCCCTTGGCCTCTGGCGCAGGTCGATGAAAGGGATGGTCACCTCTTCGATTTTGATGGGTTTGCCCGGCCCGATGGTTTCCACTGTCACCATGTGTCCTGGTGACTGAATAACTCGATGCTCTGGAACGTGATGAAGGGATCCTCGAACTCCCACGATGTCGGGCCCGTCGTCACCACGTCATCCAGCCAAATCGACTCCGGCCATTCCACCATCTGTGGCCACTCCGGCCACTCGCCATCGACGATGCTACTGCCGCCACTAGAAGCTGTTGCCGAGGAGTAGTAGTAGGATGACGACGACGAGGAGGAGGAGGAGGAAGACAAAGGCTCGGGCGAATAGGCCGTGCTGATGTCGATGTCGTCCAGGAGGTTCACCACGGGCACCTCGTGCCCGGGTCCGGCGCCTGACACGGCCTTCTCCTCCGGCGAGCCGGTTGGGTCCTGAGGAGGAGGAGGAGCAGACTGGAGGGGCTTGTGGGTGGCGGGGTCGATGCCCATCTTCCTGAGCTTCTCCTTGATGTGGGTGTTCCAGTGGTTCTTGATCTCGTTGTCCGTCCTCCCAGGCAGCTGCGACGCGATCTTCGACCACCGGTTGCCGAGCTCCGCGTGCAGGTCGACCACCGTCTTCTCCTCCTCCGGCGACAGCAGCCCGCGCTTCAGGTCCGGGCGCAGGTAGTTGGTCCACCGCAGCCTGCAGCTCTTCCCGCAACGCAGCAATCCTGTTCGTCAAAGAGCAGAAGCACGAGAATGAGTTTCATGGCGTCCTGGCGTACATGAAAGCTAAAACTTAAAGTTTGTAGGGGTGGGTCACGCACTGGCGAGCTTGGGCACGGCGCGCCAGCAGCACTGGCCGTTGTTGAGGAGGAAGCTGACGAGCTTCTGGTCCTCCTCTGCCGTCCATGGCCCCTTCTTCAGCCCCACCTTGTCGCAGCAGGGTTGCCTCCCCATTTACAGCTTTCTGCCTCGTCGAGCTTATGCTTGATGAGCCAATGAGGCAATTAGTACTAGCCACAAACGCAAGCAAGTGCTACACGTTGGAGCGGGACGCCATTGCCAGTTTGCCACCTTCCTTTATATAGGACGAGATGGAAGACGAGGGAGAAGACAACGGGGTCCGTCGCGAGCTCGCTAATTGAGGTGATCGTTCTCCAGGACGTTGCTGAGACTGTAGCGTGGGCCCGGCGACGGTGCGGCAGCTTGGGAACCCCTGCTGGTCCTGACTCCGGACAGAGTCTCTTTCGCTTGCTTGGTATGCCAGTCGCTTGTGTTTGAACCTAATTTTGGTCTCGCCTAAAGGAAATGGATTAGTCCATAATCGTTAATCGATGATGATATCGACTCTAATCTCTCAACTTGCTTACTTGATTTCCATGCTTATACGTTTACTAGTATATATCTTCTGGTTGTTAGGATTTGCATGGTAGGGAACACATGATACTATAAAGAATTTCTTCCATGCAACTTCATGAGTGTACGCATTATAGGTCGCTTGTGGTTGGCTGGTTGCTAGCTACTAGTAGAAGTTTGTTCATATCATCCCTTAATTTCGAAGTTATGACAGTTATTAGTGTCTATTGGCAGCTACATGTTACAAAAAAAAGCAAAAATAATATTTTCCCAATTTAAAAAAATTATTTAAGAATCTATCTTAGACTTTCTACCATCCATTTGCAGTGGAACAGAGTTCCTGATTTTTTTTCCATAAGATGTGGCAGTAAGAAATTTAATGAGATGAGATTGTAGCTGGCAGTGATAATTAATCCAATAAATTTGAAGGTAGACAACAGCATTGCCGGGTTCAACCTGACGGTACTTGGCGTACAAAAAAAAAAGAACCATAGACAAATCAATTGCCAAATTGAACATGCGGCATATATATTTTTTACGTGATAACTAATGGTATCATATTTTCATGTTGACCTTTTCCTGCTCTAGATTGATCTTCTTATTCAGTTGAGAACGCGGTTGTTGTGACCTTGACATTGAAGAATTCAGTTCTGTTACTCCCTCCGTTCTTAAATATATGACACTATATATGACACTGTTGACTTTTTTCATTTGTTTGACTATTCGTCTTTTCTACAAATATTTTTGCAAATAAATAAACCTATGAGTTAAATTTAAAGTACATTTGACAATAGACATAATGATACACAGTTTACTTTAGTTAACTAACTCGTTCAATAGATATTGGTGGTCAAAGTTAGAGTAAAAAGTCAACGGCATCGTATATTTAGGAAAAGAGGGAGTATTACTTTAGGGTTCCAGGTATCATCTACCAAACCACGCAAACGGGATATTGCTAATGAATGTAGACAATGAGGATAAAACTCAGTAAGCCGCAGCTCCTAATGAATGTATAAACATACAGGATAGAATGCAGCAGGTCAAATAATCCAAGGTCCACAGCCGCAGTCTTCTCAATCTTTAATCTGGGCAAGATTTTGTTAGGTTGGAACGTTGACTGATGCCATGCGAGATTGCGGTGGTTGACAAAACAATGTCTTGTTGCCACCACAGGAAGCTTCTCAGGAAAGAACAAAACAGCGTAAGAACAATCTTATATCATGCTCATGCTGTAAACTAATGATTATATATGCACTTCCTCAAAGACAAGTGAGCATTTTGTCAACAGAAACGGTGCTATGTGATCTATAAGGCAATCAAACTGTCAATTTGAGCACGTTCCCAAATTCAGCAAAGACATCACAGATTCAGTCATTCAGAGAAGCCAATTTCATATGCCACAATTCTGATCTGTATCAGCTGAGGCAACCCAAAGAAAAAAACAATAAAACTTTTTTAGCAAGTTCTCGAATTAGGGAGGCACATCACTGATTTGATCATCAGAGTAGTCGATTTCGTATTTCACAATTCTGACCTTTGTTTCCCCTGCGCTACCAACCAACCAAAAGAAGTATCAGTTTAAGAACAAGATAGTCGAAAGATCAGCTCCTCTATTGACTGACTTTTGGAGCAGGACATGCTTGCATATGATTTCTTTGTTAGTTTGTGTTCGTTGGCCTACATCATTATAATCTCTTTCCATTCTCCTCGTCTCAAAAAACCCAAGTCTACCAAATCACTTCTCATCCGACTCTGAAACTCTATAGTCTGAACTCTGAACTTGAACTAGTCTTTCAAGTAAGAATTTCAGAAACTAAGCAGAGATTACTTCGTCAGAGTATCCATATATTATTCCCAGTAGAATTAAGCACGTTGCATAATACAAGCGTCCTCAACCAACACACATGATTAATGTAAGCGTCCTCAATCAACACACATGACTAATATGCATCTTAGCCATCAGTGGCTGCAGTGCAGTGTCATCTCAAATTTACCATTTTCAGAAGGAAAATTTCAAGCATGTGGACTAGTTATCATGAAATTCAGGTGTAGTTCAGGTAATTTTGATATTAACGGTCGCTTAAAGCAAACTGTGAAATGAAAAATGAGTGTAGCAGAACCATCAGTAAAGTCAGGTAATCTCGGTACAATTAAGGGTGCGCTTAGCATTTTACCATGAGGCATGAGCCACCTTCATACAAAGAAAGTGAGGAAAATGATCGAGCATCAGCCATTAGGGTGGTCCAATATTATTTCTCCATAAAGTAAGCAGCCATGCAAGAAGGCAACCCTTTGACCATCTCCGAACAATCACAGCCTCTTTTGCTGATTCGCTCTTCCAGCTCAAAGGCAAAAGTAGGAAGCACATCTACCATATTGATGTGTGAACTGGAGAATTACGAAGCCGCAGGCATGTTTTACTGGGTCTTGCTTTGAGAGAACTATCTCCATGACAAAAGCATGAATTTACACCATGGTTCGTCATTGTTAGGAATGCATAATTTGAAGTGAGTCTCCTTATTGAACTTACAGTGAAGCTTTGAATGCTGAACTGCCGTAATTTTGTATCCGTAAGCACTTCACTTCATGGAGGGGGCAGGGAATTTCTCGTTTGGAAATTGTAACAACCTTGTAATTGCTTTAGAATCCACTAACGAAGGGTGTAGCATTGTTTCTTGACGTTCTCCATTTTGCGCCTTCAGTTATGAGCTCTGACCATCAACTGCAGTTTTCTTCCCCTTTTGTTTAGTCAGTTCTGATGAGTCGTAGGTTCCTCTAACAGGATATATTAGTTCACTACAAAGCTCAACAGGGTTCCCTTATCACACAACTTCAGTATGTGGTCTCCTATGTAACATCCCGATCAGCAAAAGATTGATTCGCCTCAGATTATTGGACCACGACAGGATCACAGGAATTTAGCTGAAACTTTTGTTCCATTCAGATTCTGCTCAGAATATGTGTTTCCTTGCATCTCACAGAGGTTCCAGATAATTCTAGAAAATTATATCAGTCTGCAACAGTCGGTTATGACTAGGAAGCATCGCAGTCATCTGTTCAGTTACTGCCCAGTAAAATTAGCACCTTTGTGACAATGGAATTATCTGAACAAATGTCTGCACCATGTTGAAAACAACTTGTACAGAGATATAAAAAAAATCGCTTTATATCATATAACATTGGAATAATGGCATCTCCCAACTGTCATCATGTTCACATTTTGGTAGTGGAGAGCCATTGAACACTTGCTGACTGAAGGTCCGCAAAGTCTGCTTTCATTCTGTTCAAAGATACCGACATGGTTACTAACAACCCCACTGTGCTTACAAAAACCTATGGTGCAGCATGTTTGATGTAGGGATAGTGGATGCAAAATATTTAATGATCTCAACACTACAAAAACGCTGCAGGAGTTCTCTTAGATAACCTGCTTCCAGACCAGAACCAAACTCAGTCTGAACACTGAAGCCATACAAGTTTGCTGGGCTGTGGCAAATGTCCCATCAAATCCCAGTCTGAACCCCAGTGCATGGCCTGTTCATAGAGTATTTGGGAGCCAAAACCTCTCTGCACATAGAAGTCATAGCGGCAGGTAGATTTCAATCAAGTTCTCCCAAGTTGATGTAGCTGCTCATCTTTCACATTTAGCAATACAATAGGAACCAGCATCTGCGCTTGGTCAACATATCTTTGTTCTCCTGAAATGCTATCCAAATATCAATAAACATTAAGCAGATACACCAAACCCTCCTATTGTAATTGAAAATTTGTACTTAGGTCAGTCTCTGGACCTGAGGATAAACAAGCGAAACATTCAAGTCATTGAATCCTGAACCAACTGTAGGAAGGACGAAATCAACAAATAAAGTGGTAATCCCTCCTGTACCAATCCACAGAGCAAAATGAGCATTTTGTTGAGGCCATTCTCTTAAATCACCAGGTACTAACGCGTAAGCCATCACAAGAAAGAATAAAGTCTACAGAATTAGTTCCGACAAGTTGCAAAGTATACTCATCAGGAGTGAACATTTTTATTTAAGAGTATCACCAGATTAATTGTCAACTATACAAAAAGGACAACCGCCATCAAAATTTGGTGTTTAATTTAGGCCTTTGAAACAAAAGGATGAGTGCTGGATGGTCATGCAGACAAGATCAGTAGCATTTCATAGAAGTGTACAACATGCTGGTTGCATTGAGGAGTTAAATTTGTATGATCAAGTACAAATCTTCTTAATAACAGAAGAAATAAATTAGTTCCTTCATTAACATGGGTGATCTCCAGCTAATCAGGCAAAATAATAAATATCACATCAATATATACAGAATAACCTTATACAGTTAGTTTTATGCACAAAACATAGTTCTTTGTACAGAATATTTTGCCAATAGAACAATTAGAGAAAGGATATTTTGGTGGGTTAATTACTGAAGAATCTCTGTTGGTAATTGAACAGCAAAATGGCTGAATTTAGCCTACCCACGAGCATGCTGTGCTGCTATTGCTGGTGACTGAATGACTTTTTCATTTTTAGTTCGTGATGGCGTGAGTTGGCATCCTTGATCCTTCTCATTCAAACAGAAACCATGAAATGCGGAAGCAGACCATCACGCATCTCCGAAGTCAAGTTGTACATGTGCTGGGCTTGAGATTTGAGAAAGGCTATCTCTACTGTAGTGGAAAATCCTTTTCTGTCGACAGGAAACAATGGAAAGTATTAACTCAACCCAGGCAGCTTCAAAGAGACCTCTTCCACCCCCCTGAAGATGGGTGTCACATGAATACAGCAAATTTCTCCATTTCAACTAGTGTCAACTTATAATATTTGCAGCATATATCAGTCAGGGCCACATGAGACAGCATTGCTGATTATTCATTTGCTGGGTCTAAAGTTCTAAGCGAAATGATCGCAGGTTCGCAGCGCCAGGCATTACCACAAACACCTACGCTGCATGGGGGGAGAACCCTCACCTGCCAACGCACCACAAAACCCACGGCCCCACAGGCTCAACTGGCCGAGCAAGACGAAAAGGGGAAGGTCGCACACGCGTCTTCCTCCGTACCTTGGCAACGTGGTGGTCGTGCTTGACGGCGTCGAACAGCCCCTTGCAACGGAGCTGCGGTCGGCGAACAGCTGACGACAGCGTGTGGGATTTGAACGGGGCAACCGGGCAACTGGTTCGCGCATGGGCGCAACAAACAGATGGCCACGGCCACGGGCACGCGCTGGAAATTTAAAACTTTGTACCCATGAATAAAAACTTAAAAAATCCAATAAAGATCCAAAACTTTGTAATTTAAATTCTAAAGTTATCTACAATATTTGTATATGTTCTAGCTCTTCAAAAGGAAAATAAAATCAAGAGAAATTTGGAGAAGCCTAAGGGTAGCTGGATCTAGCCATGGCCCATGGCACGATGAGGAATAGATCAGGGACGACAATGGCACGGGTGACTTAAGGACAAAGTTGAACCAATGACGCTCTTGGAAGTTGAAACTACACAACTCCTGGTGATCGAACACCGTTGGCCTTGGTAAATAGCATGTTCCCGTGGTCACCATGTCTCCTGGTGATCGAAAAGCGCGATCCTCTGGTACGTGACGAAGGGGTCCTCGAACGTCCACGGCGCCGGCCCCGTGACCACGTCGTCCAGCAACATCGACTCTGCCCACTCCAGCCAATTCCGGCACTCTCCGTCGACCACACTGCTGGCACAGCTCGACGCTGTTGCAGAGCCAGAGCAGGACGACGAGGAGGAGGAAGGCTCCGGCGAATAAGCCGTGTCGATGCCACTGTTACTGGCCGGTGGTGCACCGGCGACGAGGTCGTATGGCAGGACGACGTCGTCGAGGAGGTGCACCATGGGCACCTCACTAATGGAGAACGCCTCGTTCCCGAGTTCAACCCCTGACACGATGGCTGATGCGGCGGCGGCCTTCTCTTCCTCATTTGGCTGTGGAGGAGCGGGCTGGAGGGGCTTGTGGGTGGCGGGGTCGATGCCCATCTTCCTGAGCTTCTTCTTGATGTGTGTGTTCCAGTGGTTCTTGATGTCGTTGTCCGTCCTCCCCGGCAGCTGCGACGCGATCTTGGACCACCGGTTGCCGAGCTCCGCGTGCAGGTTGATCACAGTCTCCTCCTCCTCCGGCGACAGCAGCCCGCGCTTCAGGTCCGGCCGCAAGTAGTTGGTCCACCGCAGCCGGCAGCTCTTCCCGCACCGCAGCAATCCTGCGAGCTTGGGCACGGCGCCCCAGCAGCACTGGCCGTTGTTGACGAGGAAGCTGACTAGCTTCTGGTCCTCCTCCGCCGTCCATGGCCCCTTCTTCAGCCCCACCTTGTCGCAGCACGGCTGCCTCCCCATTGCTAGCTCAGTTATTAGTTGCAAAGAAAGGCAATGAGCTCGTTGATGCAAAGTGGCTATAGCTAGAGAGCCTGAAAACCCGTTGTCTTCACGGTTGGACAAGCCATTTCCACCAGCCTTTATAGAGGACGAGGAAGGACAACGAGGGAGAAGAAGACAAAGGGGCCGGTAGCACTAGCGGCTCGTGGTCGTGGGTGTGGGTCCCTTTCACTTCATTTGCACGGGCTGCTGCACGACGAAGCCTTCGCGCTTTTATTTGAACCTAGTTTGTTTATGTTTTGCTTGTTGAACGGGAAGATTATGTGTTGTTTTAGTCCGGTCTCGAACGTTGCAGGGAAATGAATTAGTCCATGATCGATGGTGATGTCGATTTTAGCCTCCCGACTTGCTCAATCAATACGCTGATAAATTCGGCATGTATATAGTATATGATAATACGATAGGATTTGCATGGTAAGGAGCACATGATACCATAAAGCTTCCATGCAACCTCAAGAAAAAAGAACATTCAAGCTTGTGGTTACTAGCTAGTAGCTACTAGTTCGATTAAGAATGTCACCCTATGATTTAATTTGTAAGTTACATTAGTTAGTATCTAATGCAGTTACATGTTACGAAAAGCTAGATTAACCTTTCAGTTGCAACCGATGCTTTAAGAATTTATCTATTTGCAGCGAAGAAATTGTGAATTCTAATAGAATAATGTTGTTTCCGTATGAAGCTAAGTGAAAACGCAACAAATTTGAAGAGCGGACACATTACCAGATTCAAGATGACAGTAGAGCTCAATAACGAAATTGAACAGCACATGGCCATAATCGTATCATACCACGTAACCTCTTCCTTCTCTAGATTTAGCTTCTTCAGTTGAGAACGCGGTTGTTGTGACCTTGACCTGGAAAAGTTGATCAGCTCAGTTATTACCTCAGGGTTTTAGGTATCATCTAGCCCCCACGCAAATGGGATACTGCTAATGAATCTAAACATACACGACATGCTAAGCAGCAGTCAAATACACTATTTGCCGTCCGTGGCCGCGATCTTTTATATCTCTTGGACAAGATTTTGTTAGGTTGGAACTTTGACTGATGTCATGCAAGATTGTAGGGATTGACAAACACCACTCTCTTGCTGCCAGGACATGACACGAAGCTTCCTGCAAGAGAACAAAACAGTTGCAAGACCAGTTATATTAGTGTTCATGCTATAACCTAATGTCACAGAGGAGCGTTTTGTCAACAAAATACGGTGATATGCGGTGTACTAATTGAGAATAAAAGTATCAAACCGTCAATTTGAGCACGTTCTTGAAATTTAAAATGCATAACTGTTTCTGAGAGAAACCAATTTCATATGCCACAATTATGACCTGTATCAGCTGAGCTCCCAAAGAATGTCAAACTATTAATTTGAACACGTTTTGAAATTTAACAAACATAACACTTAATCAGAAAAGCTAACCCATCATACAGTAATCATCTACTCAAGAATTCAACTACGTCGAACGATCAGCTCGTCTGTTGACTGACTTTTCGAGCAAGACATGATTGCATCTGATCTCTCCATCCCCCCCACCCCAGCCCCCACTCAAAAGCACATGCCTTTACCACATCATTTCTTATCCATCTCTGAAACTATAGTCTGAACTCTGAACTTGAAGAGGTCTTGCAAGCAAGAAACTTCAGAAAACAAGCATAGACGATTGCGGTCAGTGCAGGAGTATACTATTACTCAGAAGAATTAAGCACGTTGCTTTTATTAAAAAAATTAACCACGTTGCAAATTGTAAGTGCCGTAAATCGACAAACATGACTATTGTAAGTGTCCTCGATCAATCCACATGACTAATGCGTGCCTTCGCCGTATGTTGCTGCGGCCAGTGTCATGAAATTCCAGTCTTCTTCCAGATGGTTCTGACATTGGTGGTGACATAAAACATATTGTGAAATGAAGAAAGTGCAACTGAACTCCAAAGATTCTGTGCCTCCATAAAGTAAGAAGCCATACAAGAAGGCAACCCTTTGACCATATCCAAACAACCACCGCTACTTTTGCTTATTCACTCTGCCAGCTCAAAAGCAACACATCTATGATCTATCATTTGAAAATTTTTGTGCGAACTGAAGAATTACCAAGTTGCAGATCATGCATCACATGATCTTGCTGCTAGTGAACTGTCTCCATGAAAAAAGCATGAGTTTACACCACGGTTGGTCATTTACAGGAATGATGAATCTCAAGTGCAGTTCTCTTTTTTTTTTCCTGAACGGCAGTGAAGTGCGGAATGGAAATCTGAACTGCCGTAAATTTGTCTCCAGACTCCGAGTTCAAAAGTTCCCTTCACTTCATGGCATGGAGATGACATTGGACGTTTCGAAGCTCAAACAACCTTGTACTTGCCTTATAATCCACTGATGAGGTGGTGTAGGATCGTTTCTTGATGTCCTCCTTTTTGCACTTTCATTCTTTCAGCTCTGACTGCCAACCGAGGTTTCCTTCACCTTTTTGTCAATCGTGCGCTGATCAGCCATACTTTTCTCTTAATAAAGACATTAGCACAAAGTCTCAAAAGGGTGGTTCTTGTCACACCACTTTGGGTTGTGCTCTCCTATGTAACATCTCGATCGATCAGTAAAAGCATGACTTGGCATTAATCATAGGAACGCGATGAGGTCGCAGGGAATTTTGGCTGAAACCTTTTGTTCTGTTCAAATTCTGCTCCGCTTGTTGTGTATCCTTGCACTCAACACAGATTCCGAATAATTCTCGGAAAATTAGTTTTGCGTCCATCAATGAAGAATGGGAACCGCCGCAGTCATCTACTCGGTACTGGAGACTGATTGCTCATAATCTGAACAATCCTCAACACCATGTTCATAAATTGTACAATGAGAAAAGTAATTGTTTGGCGTTGGAGAATGGCGGCATATCATGCTGGAATCTCCCTACTATCATCATGTTCACATTTTGGCAATGGACATCCATCTGATGCTCTCATGAGAAGCAATTGCTGACTGAAAGTCCACAAAGTCTGCATCCACTCAAAGAAGTCAACCTGTTTATTCAGTCATAGATACCATCCTCATTGTGCAGTGCTAATCTCACAAAATCCAACAGTGCACAGTGCAGTATGTTTGATATAATTCATCGCTACAAAAGAGCAGGTGCTTCAGAATTCAGATAACCTGCTTCCAAACTAATACTCCAATAGCAAACTCTGAACATTGCTGCCATACAAGTTGGCTGGGCTGTGGAAACGGTCCCATACTACTTGCATGTTTCTCAATTCTCACATCATGGCCTGCTCATAATTGTGTTTTGGGGACCCAAGACTGTGCGCAGAATAGTCACAGCAGGCAGGTCAAGCACTAGCCTCTGCACTCGGTCAGCATACCTGTATTTTCCTGAATTCCTGAAACGTTACCCAAGTATGAATAAGCAGGTACACCTAACCTTCCTATTGCATTCGAAAAATTGTACCTCAGGTCAAAGTCGCTAGACCTGAGGAGAAAAGAGTGAAACATTCAAGGAGTTGAAATCCTAGATGGTTGAATCAACTGTCTGAAAGCGAAATCAACATATAGAATTTGTGAGATCATGCGTGATGAAAAATTGGTTTATATTGAAATTGGCATTGCAAAGTGATTAGCATAATTGGCATAGGGTGATGTGCTCGTGGTAGCATGTCATTTTTGCTCGTGGTAGCGTGGATGGCTTTGATATTGATGTGACACACTCGTGCGAGTGGTGTTGTATGGACTGATCTTTAGTCAAGTCGTAGACTTGTGCTCGTACGCGATTGCGTGTGTTTCATGTGCAGGCATTGCTTGAGGCGGAGCGTGGTCGGTGATGGACTGGAACTAAGTTCAGAAGGAACCGAGGTTTCAAGACTAAGTTCATGGACAAACTGAGGTCTTATTGGTTAAGGATGTCATGCGGGATGTTCAGGCTAGAGAATGGTGCATATGAAGGTAGCGCGGTATTGGAGATGCTGTGTGGTTGATGATCGTTGCACGTGAGTACGCAAGGAGTGCGTGAAAGCGTGAGCGATGGAAGATAACGTCATGGCGAGATGTGGCGCGGATGGCGTGGTCGTGGATCAGAGGTGCATGACTGGGCTAGTGATGCCGGACATGTGCGTGGTGTTTGGTGCTTGCATGCATGTGCATGTGTTGCATGCATGCAGCGTGTGTTTTGGCTAATTAATTAGCTTGCATGTTAGCTAGTTGATTAGCAGCTTATTGTTGGCCGGGAGGTCAGCTGCGTGTCCATGTTGGACACGGGATGGTATTGGGCTATTCTGAAGCGGAATAGGAGAAGGAGAAGGCCCTGTTGGCCTGCATGCACACGGAGGCTTGTGCATGGTTCTGCTGGTTGGTATGACCAGCGCTCGGATTAGGTTCAGGGTTGGCCTCGAAATAAAAGGAAGAGGAGACTCGTTGGTTTGGTGTGACGGTCGAGGGTTTTTGACAGACGACGACGACGACAGCGGCGTTTCTGTTTTCCTAGGGATAAAAACTCATTGAGATTTTTTATGGATGCTTGTGTAAGCATCTTTTGAACACATCTTTGATGGAATAAAGATCAAGTTTAGTAAATTGATGTGTTAGTAATCTCGTTCTCCTCTCCGCTTATTGCTTTGCTTGTTCGTTCATGTTTACGGTTTTGGGTCTACATTGATTTCTTACTCATCGTGATTACACTTGTTTTGATCCATCCAAAACCATGCTAGCGTATCAAGTTGTTGATCTGCAAGGTTTAGTTGGTTAGCCCTAAATAGTTTTTGTTTAATCTAGAAATTAGGGCTTGGCTAATTCGCGACATCATCCGACACAATCTGCTTGTTTTATTTATATCTCGAGTTCTAGACCTCCAATTGACGCGATTCTTATTGTGTTAGCTTCATAATTTCACAAATTGTTTTCTGGTAAAGTTTCACGTAAATAGGAGTTACTGTCTAAGAACGACACACGATTTAGTGGAGTGTCTAGAATCTATTTTCAGGGTGAAAAGTTTTCTGCTGTGATTTGTGATATCATTCACCCCCTCTGATAGCTAGATTAGATTAGAGGGCTTTGATCCTACGCAAATTGCGTTACTACTGGTCCACGAAGCAAAATAAGCACTCAGTGGCCCATTCTTTTAATGACAGCTGTATCCAAACAAAAAGGATTATGCAAGAAGTTACCTATGGCTGTTAAGACGTCATGCATAGAGTAAAAAAGAGGGGATATATGTGAGGTTATCAAACTCGTTCAAATATGCGACAAAGTAAACTGATAGCAAGTGGAACTTTGTACTCAAGATAAAAGGGCTGCTAAATAACCTAAACGTGTCCCAAGTACAAAGACCAGCCCCCACATTTGTGCACAAAGGACACAAAAATATCTACAAGATGCGCATCTTCAGCCCTTGGTTGTAAAAAGCAAGAGCGCTGTAGTCTTACAAACAATAGTAACAAGGACTTCAATTTGTATGACCATTTAACAGTTTTCTTTGTAAACTATTTCAAAAGATACAAATCAGTCCCTTCATTCACACGTGACGAGTGACCACTAACTAATCAAGCAAGCAAAATACAGCATCAGTTCGTGAGAAGAAAGGTTTCATTTCCCTTTGCTGGATGTTAATATCTTTTCTTCATTCCTAGCAAGCATAGTATAAACAGATAGGTGCAAGACAATGACGTTTCAGGACTCACCATGGACGAAAGAATATAGGTAGTTCACTTTGTACAGCTGTAGTTCCACATCTTGACTAAATTAATCAGCCATCGCTGGTAATGGACAGTTAAAAAAGTTGTCTCTAGTCAATTGGACAGGCAGGAAGAGATCTGGTGGGCCAAGTCTGATTAGTGGTAGAGAAGGAAACAACAAAATGGGCTGAATTATTATTGCCCAAGAGGCCAAGAGAACATGAAAGCCGATGTCTGTGACTGCCTACATATAGAATCGTTACATCCGTAAATCTTCAAAATCGATACTACTAGTATAGTAGGAGTCATTTGCAAACATTGCTGATTATTCAGTTCATCCACCCATCCTTGTAAGATGTAACTATCCGCTACGGCGTGCTCTAAGCTCTAAGGGGAACAATCGCATGCCACAGGGATTACAACAAACACCCTACCTACAATGTCTACGTGGGCAGAGCAGGCACACGAGCGAGCATACCTCGGTGGATGGTCGCGCCCGACGGCGAGGTGCCGAGGTACAACCCGTACGCCGGGCCACCGCGACAAAGCGTGTCCCGGGTGGCCGGCGACCGGCTAGTAGAGAGACGCCGCACGAGACGGTTTGAGTTGCGTCGTTCGCTACTTCGCTGGCTCGCTGCGACGACTGACAGAGCAGAGGCAGCCATTGGTGAGTTTTTTTTTCTCTCTCCTGCAAGGCGCATCTAGATACAGTACAATCGGACTGGAAAGGCACTCGTCGCGGGCCAGAACATTTCGACAACCAAAAAATTGGTCCTGGGGATGAATAGCAATATGGAGGCCCAGCCAGGTGACTTCGCAACCTTTAGGCCTAGCCCACATAAGAATGGATCGCGATCGATCTAATTACTACAGAAGGCCCAGCCCACCGTGGAATTGGAACGGCCTTACGTGTTGAACCTTCTTCCTTCGCGCTTGTAGATTTTTTTGGGTCCCAAGGACGAAACAGTCCAAATTGAAATCTCAATGGGCCCCCTCGTCCAATTCTCGAGTCCAACCAAACACGCGGGAGGGTACCACGGAAGGCCCACTGAAGCTCCACTGTCGCCACCTCTCTGCCAAGCTAATCTGGTCGCTGATAATACACGGTAATCCTCTTCCGGTAGTTGTTTTGTTAGCTTCCAATGTTTGAAATTCGTACGATCCTTTCTCAACCGCACAGCAGCCGAAGATGGAGCAGGCATGCAGGCATGCGCAGCGGATTGACCGACAAGGCCTGGTTGCTAGTTGGTGGGTGTTTTTTTTATTGCAAACTTCAAACTACTGTTTCTCCCGTAAATTCATTATTAAATACGTTTGAACCATTATATTGTTGAGAATTAATGTAACATAATGAGATCCAATATGAATATATTTCACCTTTTTAAAAAAATTGAACTTTCAACATTTTCATATCAAATGTTGAACTAGTTTATTTTAAATGTTGAACTTAGTATGAAAGAATGTTGAATTTAATATTTAAAATGTTGAGTATACTAGTTTTGTTATTTTGAATATACGAGGTCACAAGATCTTTCGTAAAAGTAACAGCGCACGTTACCTACCCTGTAAGCGTGCACACCCTCCTGTGCTGGCCTCCTGTTGCTGCTGGCCGCACCCCGTAGTTGATGCCTCCTGCTACTAGGCCCGTGAGCAAGTAAATTGGAAAATTGTGTGGCTGCTAGGCCGTGGGCTGTGCGATGGGCTTTAATGGGCTTCTAAGCCATAGCTCCTATGTGGCAAACGAGCCCCCGATAATACATTACCTCCCCACCGCCAGCCGCCGTCGTCTCGCAGCGCCGTCTCTGCAACCCGCCCGCCATCCCAGCCTTTTCCAAGCCCGGAGGCCATGAGAACCCTAGTGCTCCCGTTCCGAATTAAGGTGCGAGTCCATGAGGCCCACCTGCAGGCTGCAGTGACCGGGGCTATTCGCTGTCGCACACTCGAGTACGAGTATTACCACTCAGACGGGGCGCACTGGAGTTGCAAGCCAGGCAGTTGTTCGATGAAATCTGCGAGAGGCCCTGGATCTCGGACTGCCTACGCTACGCGCCTGCAGCGCCGCACACGGCTCGCAACATGCTCGACGAGTTGTCCTGGGACAAGGAATTATGTGGTCAACGGCCGGGGTCACCGGTCACCTTCTTGGTTGCCACGCGTTCCAGCTCCAAACGAAACGATTTCGGCTTCGTCGTTCCCAGTCTCCGAGCCCTGCTTCTTCTTGAATCCAGACGTGGTAAGAACTGAATCCCCATACTTGAAGGTTCCAAATGGCCTCGCTACGCTACACTCGTATAGTCATATTCCCTCCCTTGACGCACGTGCAGGAACGTGACAAATTGGCCACGGATATTTCTCACTCCCCAATCCCCATTGAAGCTAACCGAACGAGAGCCGGCGATATTTCTTTTCTCGGTGTCCCGGGGAGGCAGAGACCACACCACCAAGATGATAGGGCGATCCTGGATCGCTGGATACCTAAGTGCCCCCAATCATCATCTCTTCGACGTCGACGCGCGGGGCCAGGCAGATCGTTCTTCCATCTTCTCTGCCCGCGACGTGGAGGCCGCCAGGCAGATGGAGTCCGAGTCCTCCCCTCGCCGCCGCATCCAGGTGGAAAACCGGTTGAATTATTGCAAGCCGGTTGCGCCACGCCGGCGTCCAAGGGTACGGTCAGGCTCGGCCACGTGCGTCGGTACCAAATCGGCTTACGTACACGACGAGTCGACGAAGTCCCAAGTTGCTTGTCAACTCTGCAACCTCATTCGTGTCGTGGCGGCTTCTCTGCTACTGTTGGAACACGGACTGGATTGCGACTGAATTGCAATTTGAGCTCTGAAGATTGAAGATTATCCGTGTGCAAATATCTACTTTATGGCCAAGCCAAGCGGCGCGACATGGAGCAAGAAGCCAAGAACTGATTCGAGAACATGATGGTCGGAACATGGTGACCAGGTAGAACACAACACCAGACATGGTAAAAACTACTCTTCTCATATATACAAAGAACAAGAGGAGACAGAACAGAGCATGCTACTGCTACGGAGTACCAAACATGGTGACGCTGCCATCACCCTTACCGCCATCTACTTAAGCTCCGATCCCATGAACGTACACGAGAACATGGACAGGCACGATGACTAGGTGGCTAGGTATCTATCTACAACAGGCTGCTAGCTGCTGGTAACTGCAGCTTCTCAGGAAACTCGAGCTACTCCTGCTACGCTCGATCAGTCGCCCACGGGGATGCCGTTCCCGGCGCGGCGGAGCGGCGAGAGCGAGCGGGAGGCCCGCCACGCCACGGGGTCGCAGACGAAGCCGCCGGCGGGCCTGGTCTCCAGCAGCCGCAGCTTGAGGAGGCGCTCCCTGATCTCCTCGTCCTCCCGCTTGATCCGCCGCACCTGGCTGTGCACCAGCAGCACCGCCGCCTCCTGCTCCTCCTCCCGGGCCTGGTGGGGCGCCTGGCCCTTGCCCGCCTCTGCTCCCCCTCCGGTGCCCGCTTGCTCCCTCGCCTCCATCGGAACGAACGGCGACCTCGCCATGAACACGGAGGTTTTGCTGAACTGGTCGCCGGCTACAAATGAATGATGACTCGATCGCTTGGTGACTCGGTGTCTCGGTATATATATATATAGCGGTTGAGCAGAGAGAAGAGGGAACTCAGGGAAGAGGAGCTGTGAGGCTTGGGTTTGGCTTCTGAATCACTCGATTTTTTGGCAGGAAAGTGACCCGGCCGCTGCGGGGAGGAAACGTGGGGTGGCTTCCTAGCAGTCGTGGAAACTGTTACGAAAGGGACGCCACGCCACGGCGAACCGTCTCCAGGCGGCCAGGCCTTTCAACGGACGAAATTAAATTGCGCTAGATTTTTCCCGGTCCTCTTTTCCCAAAATTCCATGGCTGCTGCTCCGCTCGGTCCGTCGTTCCCGTTGATTTTTGACGCGTCTTTGTAACGAGCACTGGGATTTTGCTTCGAAAATTGTTGAAGAGTTGAAACTGAAACTAGAACAATCTATGCGTTGATGATGCAAATCGTTCAAAACACATCCTTTTTGTGTTCTTCTTATATGAGTTTTGGAGGAGATTTACATACAAAATTAAAAGTTGAAATCGTGTAAAGTTAGTGGAGAGTTACGTTCTAGATATGATTAGCCCACGATCAAAGATTCAAGAAGGTGAAGAAGTACCAGCAGGAGATAAGGCTTCCGTTTCCCTGTCACGAGCAGTTCGTTCCGGTTGCTGCTCCACCTAATTTCCATGTTCACTGGGAAAGAGAGCTCCCAACGCGTGGCGTCTGAAACAACCAAGGTAACCGATCGGGGTAGGCAACAACCTGAACCGACGCCTCCCCCAAAACCTCTCCTCCGCGTACTGATCGAAACCGACTGCACCCAAAAAAGCTTCACATGGCTTTACTCCTAAACACTTTTCGTGTGCCTGTGAATGTAACAGACTAGCGCGTGTCGTGGACGGAGATGTCTAATTTCACCTCGTTTTTTCTGTCAGCTGACGATGCATGGTAGATACGGTTAGGCGCCAGACGGTTGAGCTAGGTACCTCATCTTCGTTTTCTACACTAGTTTTCACCATCGATATGATCCGACGTTTTTCCTACTCCATCCTCAGGGATAGAGCTCCGGGTACGTGTCGAGATGGCTCTGGTTCGGCTTCTACGCAACGTCAAGGTGAAATTAATTAACTTGGGATAAAATAAGACTTTGTGATCTTTGACTTGCTTGCCCGTGATGTTGAGATGAAACTACTTGTGGAATTGAAGCAAGCGTTAAGTAGGTGTGACTTGTTCCAGCGGTAACAATTTCTGTTCGAGCGAGGTCGATCGGCGTCCAACCGGCGGTGTGGTAAACAAAGTTGACGAGTTACCTGTCCACGTTGCTCGGACGCTGTCACACCCTCTCTCATGTCGAAGGTAGTGAACGGCGTCTCCACCACTCTAGATCGAGTCCAGAACACAGATCGAAGCCGAGCTTTCTTAGTGCAAAACAAACTAGGGATGCGTTCAAACGCAGGGAAAAAGAAAGAAGAAATGTAAGATTTTTTTTGACAAGGAAAGAAGGGTGTGAGAACAACCCGGAGCTGCAAAAGGTCAGTAGAAAATTTGTTTGGATAAGGACGCTGGACGGTTCCATGTCACTAGTGCAAGTTGGGAGCTGCATTAAATTGAAGCTAACAACGGCGGTTATGCTAGTAATTGCTGCAAGAAACCACGGTGCTCTGTAGTATGACGCTCTTTTCAGAAGCTACTTTTTGTCAATGCAGCCGCGTCGTCTTCATTTTTTGGTTGACTTGTAGCTTTCACGGTCTCATGTCCACAAGGACGAAAGGGCCGCTGCTCTATGTGATGGGTTCCACGGTTTCTTCCACATGACTAGCGCCACTCGGTTTCCGTACAAATCAGGCAATTCCCGTTTCAGACAGAAACGTACTAGGTGCTTTTACATTTGCTTTTAAGCAGTTCCATCCCTCCGCTTGGGATGGTTTCTATGGTATATAATTTTTAGCTTTCGTAGCACTATATTAAATAAGAGAGAATGAAGAGAAAAAGAAAACTGGATCTCATGCAAGATCCAGTATCAATGTTGGGAATCACCCAAAAATCGAACAACCTCGAGCGCCGTTCGTAGGCGGAAACTTCCTAACCTCGCAAGTTCAGGGTTAGTAGATAAAACTTAGTTAACCTTATGGACCAACGAATAAACTCGGTTAACCTCGCAACTTCCTTGTTACTTTAACTTCGAAGCTAACAGTTATTGTTGATGGCTAAGTTATAAATTAACTTACCCTCGAGTGTTCGAAGCTAGTCTTGAACATCGAGCTTTTGACTCTGTTTTTTACTCAGGATCGGAATTGAACTAGACGCCATGAGGTTGGACATCTATCTCGGGCTCAAGGTTGAAGGCATGAGGTTAAGGAGCTCTTTCAGCGCGAGGCTGAGGGTGTAAGGCTGAAGACTCACAGAGAAGAAGTCTCAAGGTTAAGGATACAAAGGTGTGAGAAGCGTGATTACATAAAGGCATGACAAGCGTGACTACATGAAGGCATGAGAAGCGTGACTATGTAGGAGAATTCAATTTGTACACATTACCCCAATAACCTTTATGTACGGCATATCCTAGAAATGTAGTAGGTAAGGAAGGATATTTTTAGGATGTAAAATGGTCTAGGAGTCACTGTAAAAGGAGAGCCCAACCCCGTTGTAAGGGGGACTTATGGTTTTCAAGATTACAAGTATTTTTCCCATTCCATCTGTTGTGCTCAAATCCCTTTGAGACCAACAATCAACACGAGAAGTCGAGAACCAATACACTATGACACTATCAAACTTGGCATTAGAAGGGGATAGCGTCTTCATGATAGATAAAGAATAAATATGATTGATGGAGAGGAGAGGTGATGAATTTATTAAGGATCAACGTCAAAAAATTATGGGTTATAAAATATAGTTTCTCAAGTGACGTCTTACTAATATGGCAGCATATACACTACCCATAGATATTATGGGTTGGGATTGCACTTAGTTTAGTTTCGTGATCTGGACGGTAAAATATTTTCAAATATAAAAACGAATATTTTCAAATATAAACTGTAGTAAAATGCAAGAATATATGTAGAATACCAAGGGGGTGCTGAGTCTGACAAGTCACCAGGAATACAGCAAGCTGATAGAGGACATCATATACCATGTTAGAAAAATACTTCAAGAATTTTTCGTTATGGTGTACGAAGTACGTAACAAATCAGGGGGGCTTAGTGGGGAAAAAATTGTGTATGGAATAAATTATGCAAACTCAGTTTGTAAAACCTAGAATAAAATTTTTAACAAGCTTGGAATGGATACTTTATACTCTTAGGACAAAATCCTACGATTACATCAGGCGTATCGGTCGTTTGAGCCCGAGGAAAGAAGTTAAGGCCTGAATGCCTGATTGGATTTGGGCCGCTTAACTTGGGTCGGCCCAATTTGTGGCATCGGACTGGGGTTGGTGGGGAAATCCTATCCATCTTCTGGAAGATAGAACCCAACAGTAGTCCAATAACTAGCCCACAACGGCCCGCCCTCACGTGGCCCAACTTGGGAATGGAGGGGGTGGGAGGTGTCGCCGCTGGTGGTCGAGGCGGCGGCTTAGGGTTAGGGTTTGGGTTACCGAGGTGGAAGTTCTAATGGCCTGCGACCATAGATGAGGAGAGGGTTGGGGGCACCGGAGGACCGGTGGTGGCGGCAGTTCGGCCGATGGCAGAGGCGAGGTGGCGCTATCGCGCACGGTCAGCGGGGTTGGACGGCCTGTGGGTCGATGACCGGCGGCGGGAGCGAGGATGCCCATGGGATTAGGACGGGCGGGCGAGCGGGCGGCGGTGGTCGGTGGGCAATCGGCGCGGCAGCCGCCGGCTAGGGTGGCGGTGGGAGGAAGAAGAGGGAGGCGTGTTGGCGAGCTAGTGGGCAGCAGTGGGCGGTCGGTGCAGGGGCGCGGCAGCTGCCGGTCGGGGCGACGGTGGGAGGAAGAAGGGGGAGGCCGGCGGTGGGAGAAAGAAGGGTGTTGGTGGGCTTATTGAGCTTGTAGTTATGCCTCCATCTATATATCTTCCGATAGGAGCCCCCGTGCGTTTTTGGGCTTGCGACGTTTTCCTCTGGACTTCGGTGTCCAAAGCGAGTCATCGTGATCGTTGTTGACCGACCGCTGCGTTGCAGCACGACGCAGCCAAGGCAGCTTCGGCCTCTGTAGGTTCGTACACGCCGCCTTCTCGCTGTCACCGAGTGAGAGCGCTGAAGGAAGAAACAGGACCAGCCGCGCGGCCGATGCGGGAGACCGGTTCAAAGGGCGCCGCGGGGAACGAGTGGCCGGACGCGACGCGAGCCACAGGAGCCAGTTGGCCAGTCAGCCAGTCCGGCGGCGTAGCTGTGCACGTAAGGATAATAAGATCACGGAGCGACACGCGTACGGCTTCCTCGCCGCCCAGCTTTTGGCTCGCCGAACGCCGGCCGTTTGACTCCCACCACGCGACAGCGGCAATGTGGCGGCTGACGATGTGTGGTCGGCGGTCGTCGTGCCTCTGGCTCTCCCGCGCCCCCCGCGCGCACGTCCGCACACGTTCGGCCCTAGAACACCGAGAAATCTAGAGTACTGGAAGAGTAGCCGCAGTGTCACGCACGCAGTTGGAAATTTAACACTAGGAGCCAACGAGGAAGATGCGGACTGAATGACTGATCAGCAGTTCGGTACTACTATTACTACTCCACTAGCTAAAATCCTCGTCGATCTCTTCATACCGCGACGCCCGACGCGGTGCTTAACTTGCGTCCCAGCTCGTCAGCCGCCGGTGCCGGCGGCGATGCGGCGGGCGTCCGGCGCCGGCGCCGCCCGCGGGGTCTCCCTCGTCCTCCTCCTCGACACGCTGTACTGGTGCTCGCTCGCCCCCCGCGCCAAGCCGGACCTCGCGGCGGACCGCGAGGCGCTGCTCGCGTTCCGGGACGCGGTGGTGCCGCGGCTCCCGTGGGACGCGTCAGCGGCGTCGCCGTGCGGCTGGATCGGGGTCGGGTGCGATGAGGCCGGATCGCGCGTCGTCATGCTAAGGCTTCCCGGGGTCAAGCTCGTGGGCACGGTGCCGCCGGGGACGATCGGGAACCTGACGGCGCTGTGGACACTGTCGCTCCGCCACAACGCACTGTCCGGCGGGATCCCCGCCGACATCGGTAACTGCGCGGAGCTCAGGTACTTGTACCTCGAGGGTAACCGGTTCGATGGAGAGATACCGGAGGGCTTGTTCGAGCTAAGGTTGCTGCAGCGGCTCGACCTCTCCAACAACCAAATATCCGGTGGTGTCTCACCGGAGTTCAACAACCTCAGGAGGCTCGTTGCTCTGTATTTGCAGAACAACAGACTGAACGGCACATTGCCGGCGGACCTTGACCTCCCGAAACTTCTGGCGCTCAACCTATCGAACAACGGCCTGGTAGCGATAACCTAGTCGTCGCCCTGCATGTAGTTTGTTTGATCAACGGCTCCTGTATGTGGCCAGAGGCGTGCTTGTCCACGGCATGGTCCGTGTCTAGTGCATTTAGCTGAAGGAGCACCTGTCGGGCACGTCACCGGCGACGCCAGGAAGAAAGCCGCGTCACACACCACGGGCGGCGTGGCGTCTGGCGTGATGTTGAGGCAAATATGCATGTTTATTATTTCCCAAATATGTGCATCAAGAAAACCAAAAAAAGCTGCAATGTTCTTGTGACGTAAAATCTCTCTTCCTCTCCCGCGTTGAGTTCGTATTTCAGTTCGTCAGTTCAGCCACGCCATCATTTTTTTGAAACAGGAGCAGGGTAAGCACCTACTAATTATATATATATATATATTAAAAAAAGAACAAAAAATTAAGGTTACAACAAAAGTAGAAGTATAGTCAATTTCTCTTTATGGATAGTTAAACACGTAAAAATATGCTCCCACGAGTACATATAGACATATAAGAAGAACGAAACAACTCAAATATTAATTGGACACTCGTTCGATCCTTCATACTAATCCTCATGATACTTGATATGAGAGAAAAAGATAAATTCTAACAAAAAACAAGAAACATTCATCATTGCTATTAGATTTATTATATTTTCTAAAAAAATTCCACCAATATTACTATGAAAAAAGTCTAAAGTAACACTTGTCGGGGATAGATCCCTAGCACCTGCAAGGAAGGAAGAAGACGGACTCCTACTAGAATACCCCAGTAATCCTACTAGGACCAGAACTCCTCCTTGTAACCTACTAGTAATCCTGCCCCTTGGAGTATATAAAGGAAGGCAGGGGTACTTAGATCTGTAGCTCAGACCAACAGAGGCTAAGACCTCATAGAATTACAATAGATGACCAAATCCTCAACACCAAACAACACCCAAACGCAGGGCGCAATATACAACACCCTAAACAAGACGTAGAGTATTACGCTACTCTGGCGGCCCGAACCTGTATAAATCTGTGTCTTGTGTCCTCACTTTTACCTTCAAATTTTAGGTCCGATGAGCTCCCACCAACCAATCTACTACCTTAGGATACCCCTTGGTAGGTTGCTGAGTATAAAACACCGACATATGGCGAGCCAGGTAGGGGTGATCGTCGAGATCATTGGGCGAGCTTGAAGGACCTCATCAAGATCAATCTACTCTACAAGACAAGAACACTGTTCTCCCATCCAATCGACGACTTGGTGTGCAACTGCGTCGAAGTCCGGGACGAAGTTGTCGGACAGGCTAATTCCGAGATAGCATCTGTTCTCGCCGAATTGGAATTCAAAATAGAGTGCGGAGTGGAGCAATTCACATGCTGCTGATCGTCTCCAAGCATCAAGATCGAGATGGAATAGAATTGGACGACGTCAAGATGGAATCCTACAGGGAATCGATTTTCTTAGTCGAGTCCGAAGCGGAGACTAGCTTTGTTGATCGGAGATGGAAAAGCACGTCAAGCATCAAAATAAAGAAACAGTTGCCGCTGTTCCCTCTAGCGGTGGAAATCAATGGTGTATTCAGCTATGCGCACGCCAAAAAAAGCTAACAGAAGGACTTCAGCTTGCGTGGCAACACCAACAAATATCCGACGATGCGATCAACTACTTCTATAAGAGGAAGACGTCTATGCCGGCTTGCTAACGACTACTTCAACTACCCGTCTCGACTAGAAAACAAGTCGAGGGCGGGCCTCATACTGTTGACAACTAGTCGGAATCAACTTCGACTAGTCGGCTTCATCAACAACCATCGCGGCTTCATCGACAATCGTCCATGAATCAAGCTAAGTCACTTTTTTATTAATTATTTTTCTATGGCTTGTTTTCAGCATGGTTGGTGAATGCGCCGAGTACTTATTTGTGTACGCCTCTTGACGGGAAACCTTTAGAGATACACTTTGCCGACTACTCTTAGGGCATGTTGACCGACAGCTATGGGCTTGGTACACCAAATTACGGAGGCTATCACCATAGGTTTGGTGCACTTAGTTTCAGAAGCTCCGCCACAGGCAGGGTACACCGAATTAGGAGGATCTGCCACGAAGTTTGGTGCACAGAGTGCTGGAGGCTCACAACGGCTACACCCTAGTGAGGCACAAATCTTATGCGTGGCAAACACGCGCTCTCCTTGCCAAAAGGCAGAGAAGTCACTACTTTACGCGCAATCGCACAGTCTTTTAAGAATGTGCCGACTACTTATTTTAAATGTCTTATTTTAGCGGTTGTTAATCTACTCGAGCAGAACACCTCAATTCGTGAAAGTCTTGAATCTTCTATCATGCCTAAATGCTAGGACACAAGACAAAGATCTTCGTAGCATCAGTGCCAGTATGCATACACGAGATAAAGATCTCAGATGCAGTGGCAATGGCTAAACAGGGACTGAGAGCCTAAACATAATAGGCTAACTACTCGGGAAAAATATGGCCGAAACAAGAGCATGACACACAATATTTACATTATATTCATCAGTGAATAAATTTTAGTAGTTCCAAATTCTACAAATATGCTACATAATATATGCATCTCTTTTTGCAAGTCAAGTTTCGGCGATGACTCTCCAGGACGCTCAATGTACCTCCAATGGCTGTGCTAGCTCCCAGGCTCAGGGGCTAAGCGCCAGTTACTACTCGGAATATCTCCAATGGCTAAGCTAGCTTCCAAGCTCAAGGGCTAAGCGCCAAATAACTACTCAATGTGGTTTCTACAACTCACCTGGCGCATAAGCTTGGGGACTGGACGCCGCAAAACTACTCAAAAGACGACTGGCGTGAAGACTAAAGATCCTCGGATTGATTATTTAATCATTCCAAGGCTCGGGGACTGATAAGCTACACTCAACAATTGATATTTTCAAGATGAAAGAAGAAGATTTAAGATTTTATTAACGCTCAGCCTGATTCTTCGATTCAACCTAAGGCTTAGGGGCTACTCTATATGGAGTGCGACTTCCGACATCCTCCATATCACATTCCAAAGATGAAGATTACAAAAGCAAGACCATCAAGTACTTGAGCACACCATAACCTCATGGTAGCTTTGAGGAATTTTGAAGACTCAGCCAGACAAAGTACTCGAAAAGCACCAAAACTACTCGGTGAGGATCTAAAAAGTACTCGAAGGCTGCTGCATTCGACTATGAAGTACTTGGGGTCTTGTCGGGGATAGATCCCTAGTACCCGCAAGGAAGGAAGAAGGCGTACTCCTACTAGAATTCTCCTATAATTCTACTAGGATTCAGACCATGTAATCCTACTAGGACTCCTTCTTGTAACTGACTCCTTGTAACTGACCAGTAATCCCACCTCCTGGACTATATAAAGGAGGACAGGGGTATCTAGATCGGCAGCTCAGACCAACAGAGGCCAAGACCTCATAGAACTACAACAGAGGATCAAATTCTCAACACCAAACAACACCCAAGCGTAGGGCGCAACATACAACACCCTAAATAGGATGTAGGGTATTACGCTACTCTGGCGGCTCTAACCTATATAAAACTGTATCTTGTGTCCTCGCTTTTACCTTCGAGTTCCAGGTCCGACGATCCCCCACCAACCAATCTACTACCTTGGGATACCCTCCGGTAGGTTGCCGAGTATAAAACACCGACAACACCTAAATATATAAATTATCCCATCTATGTTATTATGGAATATAATCTTAAGTAATCCCTTAATGTTTATATAAGTTATCCACCTACGAGATTATAAAAATAATTTAAAATAGCCTTGTAAAAGATAATTTAAATTAACCTCATAAATTTCCATCTTAGTTACCCACATCTAACATTATTAAAAATAATATATAATGACCCTAAATCTAAATCTAAATCTAAATCAACTACGTGTGTCATTATAAAAAAAGATTTTATAAAGTATACTACTACGTGATTCTACATTATATATTTCCATCATTGTTAATATAGATAATACTAACATAAGTAGATATGCATGATGCGTGTTCACTACATAGACCATGTTTAAATATATGAAGAAAACGATGAATGTGTCGATTTTCATGTTAAATATATATATATATATATCAAACTAAGAATTTATTTAAGCACAAACATACATCAAATACATAATGAGGTGGTACACAAGTGAGATGAATTATGAATGTAGACGAAAAAGTGTACAGAGTAATTAATGCATAAAGTTCATCACATCCAGATAAACATAATTATATTTCTTTATAGGTATTATGTCCAAATAAGAGAGAGCGCAGATGAACAGATTTCATTATTAGCTTATGAGCCCTAATTTTTTAATAAATAATAATATTTATATCTCTCAAATTATTAACCCATGTAATGCACACGAAGCACTGTGGCGTTACCTGTTTGGATCGCGAGGTTTTACTCTCGACTCGTGTCCAACTGGTAACTGACCGTTGACCGTTACAGCAACGACGCAGCCTTTGGGTTTGGATACGCCTCTCGCTCTCGCCGAGCCAGCCCTGAAGAAGGAAACAGAGAGGTAGCCGCGCAGCGCGCAGCCGATGGGAGACCGGTTCAAAGGCGGGGAACGAGTGGCCTGCCCCGATGCGAGCCTCCTCTCCTCTCCTCGCCAGGCGGCCAGGCGGCTAGTCCGAAGGCATAGCTGTGCACGTAAAGGAACAGCGACACGCCTACGCCTCCCTCACCGGCTCAGTCTGTCTCGCCGCGCCGGGGCGCCGGCCGTTTGACTCTCACCGCACCAGCATCCATCAGCCGCGCGCAGGCCACTCCGACGCGTTTCCCCGTGTAGCTCGACGACCAGCAGCCCGCGGCTCAGCCGGTGCGCCGCCGCATTCAGCTCTCGTACGCGACGAGCCCGTTTACATGGCGCGCGTGACGACTTGACCAATAAAACCCCGTCGGGGACACGTCCGTACGACGCGGTGAGCGACGGCCGCGCCACCGCCGCTCCTCGCCGGCGATCCGGCCCCGAGCGAAACGTTTGATTGGTGCGCGAGTGAGATGCGCAATCCTGCCAGTGCTCGTGTCGCGCCTCGCGCGCCATGACCCGTCACGTTCCCTGGCTCCCGTACGTCCCGTCCCATGTGGTTGAGTGGCTGACGAGATGTGAGATCGCCGTGCCGCTGAGGCGCTGACTCCCCCCGACCCGCGCGCGCACGTCCGCACACGTCCGGGCCGTAGAATACTGCTATTCTAATTCCTAACTAGAAGCGTAGCCGCAGTATCATGCACGCCTCTGGAAAATTTTAATCAGAGCCAACGAAGAACACGCGGATGGATCAGCAGTTCGGTACTACTACTCCACAGGGAAAAGGAAAACCTCGTCGAGCCCTCCGTGCCGCAGACGCCGTCCCGGATCCTTCGGAGACGTCCAAATGGAAAGCGCCCCGGCCGCCGTGTTTCCTAAGCTAACCCCGATGAGCTGCAATCAGCTACAGAATCCATCGACCGAGCTGTAACACATCGGCGTGCATCTGGATTGCGTTCAATTTAAACGCGCGATCCCGTATCGTTTCCTTCCTGCAACGCCCCAGCCGCTAGCCTCCACCGCCACGTCCCTGTCACCACCGCCGTCGCTCGCGGTTGATCCTTGTAGTAGAGGCTACATCAGCTCCATAGAGCCCACAGCGTCCTCTCCGCTCAGCTAATTCTCGCTGTCGCGGCACTCCGCGCGGACCTAGCCGTTGTATCGTAGCTCTGCCTCTCGCGCCGAAATCGCGTCGTCGGCCGCCCGGTGCCGGCAATGCGGCGGGCGTCCGGCGCCGGCGCCGCCCGCGGTGCCTTCCACGTCCACCTCGCCGTAGCGCTGTGCTGCGCCGCGCTCGCGCCCCGCGCCGCGCCGGACCTCGCGGCTGACCAGGCGGCGCTGCTCGCGTTCCGGGCCGCGGTGGGGCCGCGCCTCCCGTGGGACGCGTCCGCGGCGTCCCCGTGCCGGTGGCGCGGCGTCGGGTGCGACCAGTCCGGGTCGCGCGTCGTCGCGCTGCAGCTCCCCGGGGCCAGCCTCGCCGGCGCGGTGCCGCCCGGGACGGTCGGAAACCTGACGGCGTTGCGGACGCTGTCTCTCCGCCTCAACGCGCTCTCCGGCGGGATCCCCGCCGACATCGGGAGCTGCGCGGAGCTCAGGTACCTCTACCTCCACGGCAACCGGCTCGACGGCGAGATACCGGAGGGGTTCTTCGGGCTAAAGCTGCTGCTGCGGCTCGACCTCTCGAACAACCGCTTATCCGGTGGGGTCTCGCCGGAGTTCAACAAGCTCGCCCGGCTCGCTACTCTGTATTTGGACAACAACAGCCTGAACGGTACACTGCCGGCGGGCCTTGACCTCAAGAACCTTCAGCTGTTCAACGTGTCGAACAACCCCAATCTCACCGGCCCCGTGCCCGCGTCGCTCGCCGGCAGGCCCGCGAGCGCCTTCAGCGATACAGGGCTCTGTGACAGCCCTCTAAGACCGTGCCCAACCCCGCCGTCGCCGCCGCCGCCGCCGCCGCCGCCTACTCCATCACCGCCCCCTCCGGCCGCTGCTCACGGTAGCAAGAGCGGAAAGCTCTCCACTGGTGCGATCGCCGGCATTGCTGCGGGTGCCTTCGTCGCGTTCTTGGTTTTGATCGCCGTGTTCTTCTTCCTCTGCTCCCGGTGCCGGAGGACAAAGGCTGACAGGTCCGCGGGGATGGCGGCTGACGCCGACGCCGACGCCGACGCCGACGGCTCTCCGGTATCGGTCACCGTGGCGAGCATGGGCAAGAGCGCCACGAAGCGGTCGTCGCACGCCACGGCTGGCAACGCCAAGAAGCTGGTGTTCTTGGGAGCCGCGCCGGATACTCTCTACGACCTGGAGTCACTGCTGCACTCGTCGGCCGAGGTGATCGGGAAGGGCTGGCTGGGAACGACGTACCGCGCGACGCTCGAGGGTGGCGCCGCCACCGTGGCCGTGAAGCGTCTCCGGTCGGCGCCGATCCCCGAGCGCGAGTTCCGCGACAGGGTGACCGCACTCGGCGCGCTCCGGCACGAGAACCTGGTGCCGCTCCGCGCTTACTTCTACAGCCGGGAGGAGAAGCTCCTCGTCTACGACTTCGTCGGCGCCGGCAGCCTCTGCTCCCTCCTCCACGGCAGCCGCGACGGCGGCGCGAGCCCCGCGCGGCTCGACTTCACCTCCCGGGCGCGCATCGCGCTGGCGGCGGCGCGCGGCGTCGCGTTCGTCCACGGCGCCGGCGCCCGCTCGTGCCACGGCAACATCAAGTCGTCGAACGTCCTCGTCACCGGCGCGCGCAACGGCGCCTACGTGACCGACCACGGCCTCCTCCAACTCGTCGGCGCGCACGTGCCGCTCAAGCGCGTCACCGGGTACCGCGCCCCGGAGGCGGCCGACCCGCGCAGGGCGTCGCGGGAGGCCGACGTGTACAGCTTCGGCGTGCTGCTCCTCGAGGTGCTCACGGGGAAGCCGCCGGTGAACTCGGTGCCTGGGAGCAGCGACGGCGTGGACCTGCCGCGGTGGGTGAGCACGGTGGTGCAGGAGGAGTGGACGGCCGAGGTGTTCGACGCCAGCATCGCCGTCGAGGAGCGCGTCGAGGAGGAGATGGTGCGGCTGCTGCAGCTCGCCACGGAGTGCACCGACGATCGGGCCAACCGGCGGCCTCCCATGGCCGAGGTGGCGGCGAGGATCGAGCACATTCTCGACAGCGCGCTCCGGAAGAGCGACACGGATGACGACTTCCATAGCATTTCTCCCTGACATGTTAGCGTGATCGTTCCCGAATCTTGGATGCACATTATTGTGCAGTGGTGTTAATCTTCAACATGTTCATAGCATTTGTTTCATCGATTTTTTTGGGGGTTTCGCTCTACATTGTTTCCCTACGAAGGCATGCTAATGCTACAATTGTTCATCGCGGCAGCACTTGGACACTGTACATGCGGATGTCGGTATTTGCTCGCAAACACTAAAAGCCTTGTTTGGAACGTGTGGAATTCTTGCGTTCCACAGACTACAGAGACATGAACCTGTATTTTCTTCTCTCTTTTTTCACGCCTATTGTCAGCCTTCTATTAAAGATGCATTACTCCATTGTAGACGTCCGAGTCCCAACATTATGGAGTCGGCTGCAAAACTGTGAGGCTGGAGGCGGTTTCTGTCGCAGCACAATTTTGACACGGTCAGGCAGGCGGTCAGCCATCTCAAGCAGCTGTTTCAGCAGCGCAGGCGTCCGAACGTCTTGAAGGCTTCAAACCTGTTGACCTGGTTGAGAAGACTGTCGCTGTCCCGGGAACTGGAAAGCTAGTCGAACAAGGACGGCAGGGCGAGGAGACAACGGTCACAGCGTGCTGCCAATCGGTTCGATTGTGTTGTTTGGCTGCAATATGCATGTCGTTACGTCCACGGTCCATCAGACGAGGAGAATGGAATGTGGAGAGTGCATAGTGATAAAAAAAAATCTGAACTTCGTAGATCTGAATATCCAAATAATTTCCGATTGACGTGGTCAAGATGCGACGCGTGTACAGCTAGCATTTTTGTTCTCTCTCTTTGAGAACTCACATACAGAATTTAAGGTAGTGCTGCAAGGTCTTCTTTTTAGGAACGCTTTCGATGGGATTTACCGATTTATTTATCAGAAGGCGGAAAATGTGATTTCCCCCAATCCTTTTGAAGACCTTTTCCCTGGAAAGCACCTATTTCTGGACTGTGGATATGCTAGACAATGCTGGCAGCTGTTGAACATTGAAGCCCCTGACTCTGATGATCCTTTTCACATCTTGACAAGCTTAAAAGTGCAGTTGGCTGTGCCTTTTTTCATGGAGATAATTATCTTGATGAGTTGGACTATCTGGATGTCGAGAAATGATCTCATTTTCAAGAATATTGCCCCTGGAATTGCACGCAGCAAGGCTTTTTTCAAGAATGTGTTTGGACTGATGTTGTATCGGGCCAAATCTGTTTACTTTCCGCATATAGAAACATGGCTAGATGCAATTGTGTAATTTCCTCTTTCTTTCTTTTCTCTTGTATATACCTCCCTTGTTTTTTATTCATAATTAATATATAACCAGTAGAGAAACTCCTCCTGTTTCATAAAAAAAATTATTGGTATCGGAGTGATATGGGTACCCCATAGATCCCCACCGAAATATAACCAGTAGGGGAAACCCTCCTGTTTCATAAAAAAAATTATTGGTATCTGAATGATATGGGTACCCATAGGTTCCCACCGATCAGGATACTACCCGGACCTGACAAGTGGGCCCGCCTGACCAGAACGTGCGGGTCGAGGACATGAAGTTACTTGGAGTACACGTCAAGGCAACAAGACTGTCCAAATCTATCCGAACATCGTGGGACGCGTTTTGTAGTCCGACTCAGATTGCTTTCCATGTAATTGCCTAGTAGATTAGATTCAAACCGACTTGTAATCCTTGGTCGTCAGTCTATATAAGGCGACCAAGGGCACCCCCGGGACATCTCAACTCATCTCATCGATTCCAATCTCGCACAAAGCAATACAAACTAGAATACAGGACATAGGGTATTACTCTCCGGAGGCTCGAACCTGTATAAAAACCTTCATTCTCTTCGTGTTCTCGTGATTATCTTGAAGATCTTGGTTTCACAATCGCCCTCACCTACAAATCAACCACTTGGGTAACCCCCTATGGACTGCTGGGCTCATAAATCCGACAGTTGACGCGCCAGGTAGGGGTGGTTGCGAGATCCTTTTTGCAACCTCAATGGCATCCCGCTCTGGTGTCATCTTCCCCAAGAGCATGAAGGATTTCCTTGCAAACGCCCACCTATCCACACCCTCCGATCTATTCGCTGGGTTAGCATCTGCGTTCTATGGCAAGCGAGGGCGTACGCCACCGACCACGCATGACGGGAGCCTATGGACTCCAGGATGGAGTTAGCCGGCGTTATTCGGCGTCATGGGTCGTCGTTGACAGCCGCTGCTGTGGGAACTGGGACTTCTGCGTCCGCTTGATGGGCACACAGAGGGTCTAGGCAAATTCGTGTGTCCCCGTTCCGCCGGTGTTGTCTCTGCATGGCTGCCGCAAGGAAAATCCATATACAAGCACATGCGTCACAGGGAGCACGTCTTCCCTTCTTCAATTTCTCATTTTTTTTCTTCAATCAAATCGATCGGCCACTATATATTTTTACACGTCTAATCATTCCTAAAAGCTAACGTGCGCTTACACGCATAGCGTGATGGAGCCTCGCTCGATTACGAACCACCTTGCAGGGTTAAGGGAATACCCACATTCGGCGTGCCTCCCGTTGCTTGGCCGACCTCTCTGGCTCGGGGCAGGAGGCGACTCGGTGTACTTCTACAACTCGTCCGGCTCCTAGGCTCGGGGGTTTGACGTCGCAGATGACTCGATGTGCCTCCCATCACTCGGCCGACGTCTCTGGCTTAGGACGGGAGGCGACTCGACTCGACTACCTCTACAAGAAAAGCTATGCAGACAATTAACAAGGATTATATCAATCTGTTCTACCTTGATGTTTGCATGTCGCACCTATCAACTCCAATGGGCGGACGACTCATGTTGGAGGTATGTCCTAGAGGCAATCATAGAGATGATGATATCTGTTTGTATCCATGATTTGTACATTGTGTTCATTGAATGTCCATTAAAGGCTACTTGAATTGATCTGCAATTATGTGAATTGTATGTGGAACTCTTTTACTTGTATGGTTATTCTAAAAGTTGTCCCTAGTCGAAGTTCATGTGTGGACACACATGAATATTAGACTAGTACATGTATTAGTTGATGACTATGTTTCACAAGTCATGGATATGGAGATGTCAAACTAATAATGTAGGCATATGTAGAGACATGTGCTAGGACTGACCCAACACGAGAAGTAGTTCTCTCTTTACATAACAAGTACACTTTGTCCTTAGACCTGAGATTGTCGCATGTACTCAAGATGTGGATCGATTTACTTAGGGCTATCAAACGCTACACCGTAACAGGGTAGTTAAAAAGGTAGCTTTCAGGTTTGTCAAGAAGCATGCTGTGAGGCATGGTCAATCAAGATGGGATTTGCCCCTCTCTGATTGAGAGTGATATCTCTGGGCCCCTTGAGTGATCGGATCTGGAAATGCATGGCCATGCTACGTACGGTTAAAAGTTAACCTACAAAGGGATTCTAAATCACAGGATCGAGAAAGAGCGGTCGGCTTGAAGCTAGACCAAATATCGTGAGGCAAAGGGAATAGCATGTACATGATGTTGTGACGGTTCGTCTGATATGATCTTCGTGTGCGTATAGGAGTTGGCACGTCTTACTAGAGGCCGCTACCGATTATTAGGCTAAGTAGGAGTACTCGGGCCATGTCTATACATATCCGAACCTATAGGATCACACATTTAAGGGGCTAGAAGCCCAATTCGGATATGATCCGAGTTGGATCAGGTTTAGAAGTACTAATGGGCCTCAGACCCAGAGGCCCGTCAGGAACCTCTATAAATAGAGGGGTGGGGCGCCCTAGGGTTTGATCCCTTTGGTCGAAACACATATGCTGTGCCTCCCACGTCCTCGCCCTGTTGCAACTCGCGAACCTAGCAGTCCGGCTTGCGACGCTTCCTCCCTGCACGAGTGGATACCTTGGAGGTGTTGCACGTGCAACACTTGGACGAGCCGCCGATGAGCCGCAGCACGAGGACGATCTTGCTGCACGTGGACGAGCTGCTGAGGAGCTGCTTGACGTTGACGTGATCGACTACGTGTTCAACTACGCTGATCGACTTCGCTGTCCCGACGCAATTCTACATCTTCCGCACCAGTGCGTTGAGTGGTAATCCCGTGATCCATATACGGCAGTTTTCCTAGTTTACGTGGTAGAAAAATTTTGTTTTGCGCTAGCGTAGCCTACCTCGTATCCCTACAGCTCAGGCATCCCCAATCCATGGAACATTAAGCATCTACGACGCTTCTACCTCCAAGATTTAAAAGCTACGTTCTCTTTTTTCCTTCATTATTGAATAAACAAAACCTTCGAGATTCTTTGCGTACCAACTGCCTTACTATTCTTTTTCCCGAGCTGTTCCTAATGCTTGAGGGGCTGTCCGACCTGTTCAACAGCCCGCTCGCTCTCAAGCTCGGGGGCTTCCCCCAAAGAGCCGACCTTCGGGTCACGGTTTCTCCTCCTCCCGCTCTCAAGGCTATACGACTAACTCGTATGGTCGGCGTTCTATCTCGCGAAACCTAGACAACCTTGCATTCACCCCTCCTACAAGCTCGAGATCTGCTCTCAGCAGGATGCTAGTTAGGCAAGGCTAGGCGCTTAGCGGCTACAGGCTTCAGCTACGCGTTGTCCTGTCGTATGTGTCAAGGGAGGGATGGAGCATCTTTTTCTCAAACCGCATACAATTAAGTTCATTATATCGCATATTTCATCACAAAGATTGATACACCACAAGATTTATTTGATAGGTCTCGACTCGATGTACTTCGATGACTTGACCGACTCCCAGACTCGGGGGATGGGTGCTGCCGCCAACTCGGCATGCCTCCTGTCGCTCGGCCGACCTCTCTGGCTCGGGGCGGGAGGCAAATCAGCGTACTTTGATGACTCGTCCGGCTCCCAGGCTCGAGGGCTGGGCACCGCCGACAACTCGGCATACCTCCTATCGCCTGGTCGACCTTTCTAGCTTAGGGCGGGAGGCCACTCGGCGTACTTTGATGACTCGTTTGACTCTTAGAATTGGGGGCTGGATGCCGCCGCCGACTCGGCGTGCCTCCATTCTCCTTGCCGACCTCTCTAGCTCGGGACGGGAGCGAGTCGACGTACTTCGGCGACTCGTCCGGCTCCCAAGCTCGGGGGCTGGGCGTCGCCAACGACTTGACGTGCCTCCTGTCTCCTCGCCGACCTCTCTAGCTCGGGGCGGGCAGCGACTCGGCATACTTTGATGACTCGTCCAGCTCCCAGGCTCGGGGGCTGGTCGCCGCCAACGACTCGGCATGCCTCCCATCACCCGGCCGACCTCTCTAGCTCGGGGCGAGCGACGACAAGACGTACTTTGACGACTCATCTGGCTCCCAGGCTTGGGGGTTGGGCACCGATGACGACTCGGCATGCCTCCCATCGCCTGGCCGACCTCTCTGGCTCGGGGCAGGAGGCGACTCGACCTGTTTCCATGACTCGTCCTGCTCTCACGCTCGGGGGCTGGGTGCCTACTTTAGATCGGTGTGCCTCTATGGCTCCGCCAATCCTTATCCTCGAGGGCTGGGCGCCTAATTCTGGTCGGCGTGCCTCCGTGGCTTCCCCTATCCTTGTGCTCGGTCACTTGGACTTGCTTCTGGGATCAACCGTTTCTTCTTTGACCATTGGACCAATTATCCTAATCGCTTCAATACTCGGGGGCTACTCCTACGGAGTGCGTCTTGTGACGCCCTCCGCAACTGTCGCTTCGACCTGCTGGACACCGGCCTCCATTAGCTCGGCAGTCGTCTTCGCTCAACGCGTTGGCTGCATTCGCTTGGATTTTCTTCTTTTTTTGAGCACTGCGCAGCCTCTGCATCTCCATGATGTCATCATAGCTTCAGCCGACCTAATTTCAAGCTTCGCTATGACGACCTCAAGTTCCTGTTCGCCTACATATTGCTCGGGGGCTTGAGGGATATGGGTACCCATGGGTCCCCACCGACCAAGATACTGGACGTACCTGACAAGTGGGCCCACCCGACCAGGTTGTGCGGGTCGAGGATATGAAGTTACTTGGAGTACATGTCAAGGCAACAAGACTGTCCAAATCTACCCGAACATCGTGGGATGCATTTTGTAGTCCGACTTAGATTGCTTTCCATGGAGTAGATTAGATTCAAACCGACTTGTAATCCTTGGTCGTCAGCTTATATAAGGTGGCCAAGGGCACCCTTGGGGGACATCTCAACTCATCTCATTGATTCCAATCTTGCACAAAGCAATACAAATCAGAATATAGGATGTAGGATATTACTCTCCGGAGGGCCGAACCTGTCTAAAAACCTTCATGTCTCTTCGTGTTCTCGCGATTACCTTCAAGATTTTGGTTTCACAATCGCCCTCACCTACAAATCAACCACTTGGTGCCGGGCTCATAAATCCAACAGTATCTACAAATCAAACCGATTTTTGTTAAATCCACCATAAAAATGTTTTGCCAGTGCATTTATTTGGTATTGTAGATATTAATATGTGTATCTATAAATTTGGTCAAAGTTGAAAAAAAAGATTGAAGGCGGATACTACTAAAAGACCTACATTCCGGAAATGGAGGGAGTATATTTTTATTTTGAGGGGACGCTTGACTTTCATGATTATAATTGATCAGTTATCATCTTATTTTTTTTGCACCTGGCTATGCTCCTATGTTTTTGTTACATTTTAGATCAGAAGATTATCTGAACCGTAACTTTTATTTCCTAAATACATACAATGTGCAACAGACATATGCACTAATTAAATTATGTTATCTTCTTTTTATGAACATTTGATTTTATTGCCAATAACGGTAAATAGAGGTGGGTAATAGAGAAAGTGTAAGTGGCATTTGCTTTTTTTTAATGGCTATAAACATGTATAGTGGTATTTTGGGTTATTTTTCCGTAATGGTAGTGGAGGGTACCTTTTAAATATATATAGTAGTCTTTTAGGTTATTTTCTATTACAATTGTGGTGGATAAATTATATATAGGTATAAGGAAGTTTCCTGTTACTTTTTACAATAGCAGTAGTGTGTAATTTTATTTTTTTCTCTAATTGATGTGGTAATTTCTAAGCTTTGATATTGAACTTGAAGGGATCTCTTCTCTTGTTTGCAAATACTAGCACAATAGGTAGACAAAGGGGCCATGAATAAGAGAGTTGAGGTAAATGTTTCAAGATGGGGAACTAACGTGGGAGAAAAGCTCAAGCACACACTTAGTTTGGAAAAAAAAAAGAAGATAACTAAGTGGGCCTTAATATTTTGTATTTGCACGGCCCAATTTAATTAGCCGTTTGATCAACCGGGCAATACACTCTGGGCCAAATGGAAAATCACACAAGCGCATAGTACAAGTTCGCACCAGTGGTCCTGTCGCACAACTTTTTCGTTCTCCACAGGCTCGCTCACAAGCGTATCTCACGTCACAACACAATGGCCAATTTTCTTGGGACGGATCCGTCCGTCCGTGCTGAAAGACGATGTCACCCCCAGTTTTAAGAATAAAACTGAGTATATGAAATACATGTGTATTAGGATCAAGTTATACATGTATGATATAAGTGAATAATGACAGTGTCATAATGAATAAAGAGGGTATTAAATAGTTATTACATGATCGAAAGTTTCAATAAAGCACAAGCCTAATTTATTACGCAGCGGACTTCGAAAATAGCGCTGACACCACAGGCAGCTGATTGAAGAACCGTACGCCTAGAACTCCTCAAAGTCGTTAATATACTCCAGCAGATTATCTTGGTCTGAACAACGAATTTTGTAAGGGTGAGTACACTTATGGTTGGTATTCAACAAGTCGTGTGGAACAGTGTAGTGTAAGGCTACCCAAGGTATGGCAAAGGTATAATCAGCACCAACTTTTAAATTAGTTGGTCAAGTTTTATTAGCATTTAATTAAGTGTAAGTTTATACCACCCGAAATTAAACAAGAACATGAATAAAATAATAATGCCGCTCTTATACCCCTTAAACAACAATCATAAAGGCCCGGGCCCACCTACGGCAATAGCAATCCCCCGCCGACCCGGCAAGGGCAAGGGGCATTCCACTCCGCCTCGCCCGCCCAAGGTCCCGGGGTCGGACACGCCCGACCCCTCCCTGGCGAAACTCCACCTCGCCTGACCCACGGTCCTAGGGTCGGATGCGCCCGACCCCTTGCCGTAGGGCTCCGCCTCGCCCGACCCCGAACGTAGAGGGTCGGACTCATCCGGGCCCACAAGACAAGGCTCCGCCTCGGGCGCAGACCAGTAGACGAGGGCGTGGATCTCGTGGGTCCCCACCAATCTCATCATAAATGCGCCGCGGCTCTGGCGCGCAGAAAGGCGCCCGCGCTCCTCGACATGACCCGCCACAAATACCCGGGCGGAACATTGTCGCCACGACCGCCCAGGCTACAGCGGCGGCGGCCTCCCCAGATTCGCCGTAGGGCACTCATTGCATGCGTCACCCGGCACAAGAGGGAGCGCCGTCCGTTCTCGCGCTCAGCTTGCTCGGCGACAGGGACGCGACGTCCGTGTTTCACGGGCAACACGCAAGACTACAAGGGTCAGCCGTCCCTCACGACACGCACGGCTAATGCGGCCGGGCATCATCATCATGCCTGGCTGCGACGGTCGACCAGAGGATCACCGACAGGATCCAACAGCAGCCGCCCCCCTCCGGCGGCCACGCTGACGGGAGACAAAGGCCGGTGAGGAAGGCAGCGACCTGGGAACTCGCTCCTTATCCCCGTCTTGTACCTTATTTAGCTTATCTCTTTTACTTCTCCACACGCCTGGCTCATCTGTAACCCCGGTACTCTTCTTGCGCTATAAAAGGAGAACCAGGGGGCCTGAGACAGGGGAGTCTCGGAAGCCAATGGAACCCACATACTCTCCCGACGAGCATCAGTGCACACCCAAGAGACTTGGGACCAGCTCCCTCTCTTGCCTATTTGTAACCCCTACTACAGACCTTGCGTGAGTAACATGAGCAGCTCTTCACACTGGACGTAGGGCTATTCCTGCCCGAACTAGTCTAACCTCGTGTCCTCTCACGCCACCATCCGAAGCCTTACGCGCATAAAAGAAATTTACTTGCCGTAGTCTTGATCCGCTAATCTTGACAACGACAGTTGGTCCTCTGCGCGAACAGCGACGTCTTCGCGTGGAAACCCTCGGACATACCAGGCATCCCGAGGGAAGTCGCCGAGCACTCCTTGAACATCAAGGCCGGCTCCAAACCGGTGAAACAAGGCTTGCGTCGCTTCGATAAAGAGAGGCGCAAGGCCATCGGAGAGGAGCTCCAGAAGCTTTTTGCGGCCGGATTCATCAAGGAAGTGTACCAGCCCGAGTGGTTAGCTAATACTGTTCTTGTACGAAAGAAGAATGGGAAATAGAGGATGTGTGTTGATTATACAGGTCTCAACAAGGCGTGTCCAAAGGACCCGTTTCCTTTGCCACGTATAGATCAGATAGTCGACTCGACCGCAGGGTGTGAAACCCTTAGCTTCCTTGACGCGTATTCCGGCTACCATCAAATCATGATGAAAGAGTCCGACCAGCTCGCGACCTCTTTCACCACCCCCTTCGGCCCCTACTGCTACGTTAAGATGCCATTCGATCTCAAAAACGCGGGGGCTACATTCCAGCGATGCATGTTTAAGTGTTTCGGGGACCTCATCGGGCGAACCGTTAAGGCCTACATAGATGACATCATAGTCAAGTTCAAGAAGGTCGACCAACTCATCCCCGACCTCGAACTAGCCTTCGAAAGGCTGAGAGACAAGCGCATCAAACTCAACCCTGAAAAGTGCATTTTTGGGGTTCCGAGGGGCATGCTGCTGGGTTTCATCATCTCCGTGCGCGGCATCGAAGCCAATCCGTAGAAAATAGCGGCCATCAGCGACATGGGGCCGATCCGAAACATAAAGGGAGTTTAGCGCGTCATGGGATGCCTGGCGGCCCTGAGCCGCTTCATCTCGCGCCTCGGCCAACGAGGGCTCCCTCTCTACCGACTTCTGAAGAAGACCAACCGCTTTGTGTGGACCGCTGAGGCCTAGGAGGCGTTTGACCGGCTCAAGAACCTCCTGACGAAGGCCCCGATCCAAGTCCTGCCAACCGACGGGGAGCCACTCCTGCTCTACATCACGGTGACCACCTAGGTGGTTAGTGCGGCTCTAGTGGTGGAGCGAGAAGAGGAGGGACACACCCTCAAGGTGCAACGCCTGGTGTACTTCGTTAGCGAGGTCATGTCCGAGTCCAAGGCCCGCTACCCTCAGATCCAGAAGCTCATCTACGCAGTCCTCATCACGAAGAGGAAGTTGCGCCACTACTTCACCTCCCACCCGGTGACGGTCGTTTCATCGTTTCCCCTCGGCGAAGTCATAAGGAATCAGGACGTCACGGGATGGACCGCGAAGTGGGCACTCGAGCTTATAGACCAGGGCATCACTTACTGTTGGGGGGAAATATCAACGATCTCCCCTAGCCCACGAAATCAACAGAACTTAAAGGCCCAGGCCCATCTAAGGTAGCAAAATTGCCGTCAGCCCAATATGAAAGGGAGAGGCCACGTTCCGCCTTGCCCGACCCGGAGTCCCGGGGTCGGACGTTCCCGACCCCTTGAAGACTAAACTCCGCCTCGCCCGACCCAGGGGACCGGGGTCGGGAGTGCCCGACCCCCACCACAGAAACTCCGCCTCGCCCGACCCTAGGCGCGGGGGTCAGACTCGCTCGGGTCCACAAGACGAATATTCGCCTCGGGGGCGGACTGGAAGATTAGGATGATGATCTCGTGGGTCCCCCTATCGACCTCGCCATAAATGTGCCACGGCCCTGTCAAGCCAAAAGGGGGCGGCGTCCCCAACGTAACCGGTCCCGAATACTGGTGCGCGGCCGTGCGGCGCAAGCTGCAGTGGCCGTGGCCCCTTCTGATTCGCCACAGAGTACTCATGAGCTGCGCCGAACGACACAGGAGGGCGCATCGCTTGCTCTCGCGCCTAGTGCTCCCAACGGCAGTTTCAGGGATGCGACGTCCTGGTCTTACGGTAATCGGCGGGGCAACAGAATCGGACCTCCTCCCCGACGGGCACGGATGCCGAGGCTGAGGCTCATCATCACGATCGACGGCGACGGCGACCAGGGAGATCATCGACAAGATCGGGAAGGAATCGGCCTCCCTCGCCGGACGCACTGACAGGGACTGGAGGCCGGAGAAAGAGTGGCGGCCTTGGGACCCTCCCCTTGTATTATTTTTCTACTTAGCTTATCCTTTCTATCTCTCCTCCTGACGCCTGGCTCGACTGTAACCCCGAGCTCCCTCTTGCGCTATAAAAGGAGGACCGGGGGTCCTGAGACGGGGGGACTCGGACTCTTTTTCTCAAGCAAACAGTACACACTCATACTCCCTTAGGGCAGAAGCATACTCAAGAGACCTGGGATTAGTTCCCTCTCTCACCCATCTGTAACCCTTACTGCAGAACCCCGCGTGGGTAACACGAGCAGCCTCGATACTGGACATAGGGCCTCCTTTTGCCCGAACCAGTCTAACCCCGTGTCTCCTACGCCACCATCCGAAGCCTTACGCGCATAAAAGAAATTTACTAGTCTAGAGTCTTGATCCGCAAATCTTAACAATGACAGTTGGCGCGCCAGGTAGGGGACCTTTGCGCGTACGTCTCCAGCTTCAGATGGCCAGCCACGACACCAGCTTCGCTCCGGGCTCCCTGATCCGCTTCGGGAGTCTGGACTTCCTCGCCACCGGGGAGGGGATCGAGCTGATCCCTCTCCTCATCTTGCCCGCTCGTCCCGCCATCCCCGGTTGCGCCACCGGGACAGCGGCGAGCAGCCAGGCGCACGCCGGAGGGCCCTCCTCAAGGGGTTGGCTCTTCGGGCTGCGCAATGCCACGGTGACCTACGGTCATCTCCCGACGCGGTCTCTGACCGTGTCGCCCGCGAGCAACAAGCTCGCAGGCGTGGCGAGGATGATCTCCGACGCCGGCTCCGGCAACGGGAGCCACCACCCCTCGCGTGAGTGCTTCATGGCCGACGTGCACTCCGAGGGGTCCAACGACGACGGCGCTGAAGGGAGACAGAGGACTCCCCCTCCGCGCGCCGCGGCTACGACCGGGGCCCTTGGCAAAGCCCCGGAGCGCCCTCGGCAGCCGGAGGCGCACGCGGCGTCCCGCCAAGAGGTCGAGTGCCCCCGCCACGAAGGCGGAGCGCGACAGCGGGCGCGCGACGTCCAGCAGCGCATCTGTGCGGACGAAGAGCGCCCTCAGCTCTTCGCCCGCGCCAGCCAGAACATCGCTGCCGCGACGGCCCTACTCCGGCGACTCCCCGAGCCGGCGACGCTCGAGGAGCGACGGGCGCGCCAAGAGGTGCATGACTTGCTCGAGTGCGCCGCCGTCCAGGAGGCGGAAAGTTCTGCGTCCCGGCGACACGGACAAAATGCCAGCAGAGCGGCGTTCGACGCGGCCCCGGAGAGACGAGGGGAGTCTGTCCACCAGCCTCCTCCTAGGGCGAACCAGGCCGCGTCCGCCCGGCGGACACCACCACCCGCAGGAGGTGGTGCTCGATCCATTCATCGACGCGTTGGCCCCGCCCGCGACACCCTAAACGCGCGGAGGCGCTCCCGTGCGGATAGGGAGGATGGGGTAGATCACGGCTACCACGTCCACCGCGGTGGGCGCTACGACAGCGAGGAAGACTGCAGCCCGAGCCCCGACCGGGTGGGGCCCCGGGCCTTCTCCGCGCGCATCCTGAACGCGCTGTTTCCACCGCGCTTCAGGCAACCGACAAACGTAGCCAAATACTCAGGGGAGACGAACCCTGGGGTTTGGCTTAGCGACTACCGGCTCGCATGTCAAGCCGGCGGGGCGGACGATGATCTGTTCATCATCCGCAACCTACCACTCTTCCTGGCCGACTCGGCACGAGCCTGGCTGGAACATATCCCTTCGGGACGGATCCGCTGCTGGAACGACCTGGAGGAAATATTTATAGGAAACTTCCAGGGCATGTACACGCGCCCCAGCAACTCCTGGGATCTCCGGAGCTGTCGCCAGGGATCAGACGAGTCCCTCCGGGACTACATCCGACGCTTCTCCAGGAAGCGCACTGAGCTCTCCAACGTTGCGGACGCCGACGTTATAGGGGCCTTCTTAGCGGGAACCTCCAGCCGACCCCTCGTCCATGAGCTAGGGCGCCGAGGCCCGCGAACCACGGAGGAGCTCCTCAATATTGCCACCAGCTACACCTCGGGCGAAGAGGCCGTTGGAGCGATCTTCGACCGCTCCAAAGGCAAGGCAAAGCAAGAGGAGGATGCTGACGAGGGCACCTCGAACTGCCAGCAGAAGAAGAAAGGCAAGCAGCGGCGCGAGGCTCCCCTCGTGGCTGCTGTCGAGCGCAAGCGAGGACAGCCACCCCCGTAGGGCACTCCTGGCTTCTTCAACAAACTGCTTGAGGGACCGTGCCCGAACCACGAGTTCCCCGCGAAACACGCCTACAAGGACTGCAACCTCATGAAGAGGTACTTTGTAGGCAACCCAGTGAAGGGCGATCAGAAGCGGAAGCCCGATGAGGAGAAGAAGGGCGATGAAGAGAAGGAAGAAGGCTTCCCTAAGCTGGACGGCTGCTTCATGATCTTCGGCAGCCCGACGGCGTACGACTCCAAACCGTCAGAAGCTGGAGCGCCACGAGGTCTACGCAGCCGAGCCTGCGACACCGGCCTTCCTCGACTGGTTGGGATCAGCCATCACCTTCGATCGATCCGACCACCCAGGACACGTCCGGCATCCAAGACGCTACCCCCTCGTCGTCGACCCCATCGTTGGCACGACGCCCCTCACCAAGGTGCTCATGGATGGAGGCAGCGGCCTCAACATCCTCTACGCCGAGACCCTCGACGCTATGGGATTGACCGCTCCCGCCTCCATCCCAGCAAGGCGCCGTTCCACGGCGTCGTACTGGGAAAACAGGCAATGCCACTCGGGCAAATTGACTTGCCCATCACTTTCGGGACCCCTTCCAACTATAGAAAGGAAGTTCTCACCTTTGAGGTGGTAGGATTCCGCGGAACCTACCACGCCATCTTGGGGCGACCATGCTACGTGAAGTTCATGGCCATTCCCACTACACCTACCTCAAGCTCAAGCTGCCGGGGCCCAACGGGGACATCACCATCGGCACGTCTTTCCAAAAGGCGTACGAGTGCGATGTGGAATGCTGCGAATACGCCGCAGCCATCATCTTCACAAGGGATTTGGCGGTCCAGCTCGCGGAGGACGCCGACGACCAGCCCCACTCCAAGCAGTCGGCCACCTCCTTCGAGGCCACCGAAGGCGTCAAGGAGGTCCTCCTCGAGCCCAACAGCTCCGACGGCAAGACCGTGCGGATCGGCGCTACCCTATCTCCCAAATAGGAAAGCGCGCTCGTCGACTTCCTCCGCGCAAACAGCGACGTCTTCGCGTGGAAGCCCTTGGACATGCCCGGCATTCCGAGAGAAGTCGCCGAGCACTCCTTGAACATCAAGGCCAGCTCCAAGCCAGTGAAGTAAGGACTGCGCCGCTTCGACGAGGAGAGGCGCAAGGCCATCGGCGAGGAGCTCCAGAAGCTTTTGACGGCCGGATTCATCAAGGAAGTGTACCACCCTGAGTGGCTAGCTAATCCTGTTCTTGTACGAAAAAAGAATGGAAAATGGAGGATGTGTGTTGATTATACCGGTCTCAACAAGGCGTGCTCAAAGGATCCGTTTCCTTTGCTACGCATAGATCAGATAGTCGACTCAACCGCCGGGTGCGAAACCCTTAGCTTCCTTGACGCGTATTCTGGCTACCATTAGATCGCGATGAAAGAATCCGACCAGCTCGCTGCCTCTTTCATCACCCCCTTCGGCCCCTACTGCTACGTTAAGATGCCATTCGGTCTCAAAAACACGGGGGCTACGTTCCAGCGATGCATGCTGAAGTGCTTCGGGGACCTCATCGGGCAGACCGTTGAGGCTTACGTTGACGATATCGTAGTCAAGTCCAAGAAGGGCGACCAGCTCATCCCTGACCTCGAATTAGCCTTCGAAAGGCTAAGGGATAAGCGTATTAAGCTCAATCCCGAAAAATGCATTTTCGGAGTTCCAAGGGGCATGCTGCTAGGCTTCATCGTCTCCGTGCGCGGCATCGAACCCAATTCGGAGAAGATAGCGGCCATCAGCGACATGGGGCCAATCCGAAACATAAAGGGAGTCCAGCGTGTCATGGGATGCTTAGCGGCCCTGAGCCGCTTCATCTCGCGCCTTGGCGAACGGGGGCTGCCTCTCTATCGACTCCTAAAGAAGATTGACCGCTTCGAATGGACCGACGAGGCCCAGGAGGCACTTGACTGACTCAAGGACCTCCTGACAAAGGCCCCGGTCCTGGTCCCGCCGACCGACGGGGAGCCCCTCCTGGTCTACATCACGGCAACCACCTAGGTGGTTAGCGCGACCCTGATGGTGGAGCGAGAAGAGGAGGGACACGCTCTCAAGGTGCAACACCCGGTGTATTTCGTCAGCAAAGTCTTGTCCGAGTCCAAGGCGCGCTACCCGCAGATCCAGAAGCTGATCTACGCTGTCCTCATCACGAAGAGGAAGCTGCGCCACTACTTCACCTCCCACCCGGTAACGGTTGTTTCGTCGTTCCCACTAGGCGAAGTGATCCGGAACCAGGATGCCACGGGACGGATCGCAAAGTGGGCGCTCGAGCTCATGGAACAGGGCATCACCTACGCCCCCCGCACCGCCATCAAGTCCCAAGTACTCTCCGATTTCATGGCAGAGTGGACGGAGATCCAAACGCCATCGGCGCCGGAGAAGCAGGAGTACTGGACAATGTACTTCGATGGGTCGTTGATGAGGGCCCGTGCTGGAGCGGGCCTGGTCTTCGTCTCTCCTCTAGGTGTGCGCATCAGGTACATGATCCGCCTCCACTTTCCTGCGTCCAACAATGTCGCCGAGTACGAGGCCCTCCTCAACAGGCTTCGCATCGCCATCGAGCTGGGCATCCATCGGCTAGACATCCGGGGCGACTCCCAACTAGTCGTCGAACAAGTCATGAAGGAGTGGAGCTGCCACGACCCCAAGATGGCAGCCTACTGCAACGAGGTTCGCAAGCTTGAAGACAAGTTCGATGGGCTGGAGCTCAACCACGTCGCAAGGCGCTTCAACGAAGCCGCCGACGAGCTGGCGAAGGCAGCATCTGGCCGAATGCCCGTCCCCGACGGCGTCTTCGTCAGCGACCAGTTCAAGCCTTCAATCCGTTACCAAGAACCGGCAAGGGTCGGCGAAGCGCCACCAGCTCCGGACTCGGGTCCCGACCTAGGGGAGGTTGGCAGCGCGCCACCTGTCCCAGGCTCGGGCGCCAGCCCCGACAGGGTCGGCACCGCTTCGCCTGACTCGGCCCCGGAAGCTGACCCCTCCAGTCCCATGGTCATGGAAATCGCGGCAGACCCCAAGGTGGGGCCTGACCCCCCAACCGACTGGAGAGCCCCGTACCTCGATTACCTCATCCGCGACACGCTCCCGGCGAACAAAACGGAGGCCCGTAGGATCGCGCGTCGCGCCAAATCCTTCGCCATTATCGATCAAGAGCTCTACAAGAGAAGCCACACCGGCATCCTCCAGCACTGTATCCCGATCGAACAGGGAAAGGCACTGATCCAGGACATCCACGCTGGAGCCTGCGGCCACCACGCTGCGCCGAGAACCCTCGTTGGTAACGCCTTCCGGCAAGGTTTCTACTGGCCGACGGCGGTCGCCGACGCCACCCGAGTAGTCCGCACCTGTGAGGGCTGCCAGTTCTTTGCGCGCCAAACCCATCTGCCCGCACAGGCGCTCCAGACCATCCCCATCACGTGGCCGTTCGCGGTCTGGGGGCTGGATCTCGTCGGGCCCTTCAAGAAAGCGCCCGGGGGCTTCACCCACCTGCTTGTCGCCGTCGACAAGTTCTCTAAGTGGATCGAAGCAAGACCGGTTGCGCAAATCAAGTCCAAGCAGGCGGTACAGTTCTTCACCGACATCATCCACCGCTTCGGAATCCCCAACTCCATCATCACCGACAACGGCACGTAGTTCACCGGGAAGAAATTTCTCCAATTCTACGACGACCACCACATCCGAGTAGACTGGTTGGCCGTGGCACACCCCCGCACGAACGGGCAGGTCGAGCGAGCCAACAGCATGATACTCCAGGCTCTCAAGCCATGGATCTTCGACCGCCTCAAAAAGTTTGGCGGACGGTGGGTCGCCGAGCTTCCCGCAGTTCTTTGGAGCGTAAGGACAACCCCCAGTCGGGCGACTGGCTTCACCCCGTTCTTCATGATCTACGGGTTCGAGGCCATCCTGCCCACCGACATGGAATACGGATCGCCGAGGGTCAAGGCGTACGACGAACAGGGGAACCAGGCATCGCTCGAAGACGCACAAGATTATCTTGATGAGGCACGCGACGTGGCCCTGCTGCACTCGGCTAAGTATCAGCAGGCCCTACGACGTTATCACAGCCGCAAGGTGCAAGGCCGAGGCTTCAACATTGGCGACCTGGTGCTCCGCCTCATCCAGGATAACAGAGGTTGGCACAAGCTGACTCCCCCGTGGGAAGGCCCTTTCATCGTCGCGCAGGTACTACGGCCAGGCACCTACAAGCTAGCGACCCCCAACGGACAGATCTTCGGCAATGCTTGGAACATAGAACAGCTAAGGCGTTTCTACCCCTAGTTTCCATTTCCAAGCTCTATACATAAACTTTTCTGTAAATTCAAAGATTTTTACAAAAAAAAGGAATTTCGAGCTGGTTCTGTTCAAGTTTTTCTGTTGAGCTCAGGGATATCCAACGCTGGCTTCGCTCCAGGGTCGCATATCCCTCGGGGGCTATCAGGGGTTTCGGCTCAAGCCACTTGGCACCATCTAAAAAACATTTTTTCCTTCCGAGCTGACCCTCCCTCTGAACTTTCGGACATGAAAAGGATAGAGCGAACGAACGGTGTTCAGGCAAGACTGATCGGACCGTGAAAAACCTATACCCCAGCGGCTACAGTACCTTCGCCCATCAACGCTTACTGACACGCCCGACAACGCGTTTTAAACTTTCCAAGTCCAAAAACGAGAAGGAGGATCAAAAACTTGTTCACGACAAGTTATGAAAAAGGCCCCTATGGCCGTTACAAAACAAGCTTGAAACTAATGTATTTACAACTTGGGCGCCAGCCCGGTACAGTTAGCTCTCCGGGGGATCTTCGGGAGGGACGGCTTCATCCTCCAGGAGCTTCGCCAAGGCCTCCGCCGGATTGAACACCGACGCGTCGATCTCATCCAGCTCAGCCTCGGAGTAGCCAGCGGCGTATCCTCCGCTCATCCCGGCGAAGTTGATGACGGAATAATGGGAGCCGAAGACCCCGAAGGCTCACCGCATGCCGGTGTGGAGCACATCCACGGCAATCTCGTGGGCCCGGCGGTACATCCCGAGGACACGAGCCGTCAGCGAGCTCGACCCCTCTCCCTGGACCACGCCGAGTTCGTCGCAGATGACGCGGACCGCATCACGCAGGGCGCCGTGCTCACCACGCTTCGCGTCGATAGCTCCCTCAGACGGGCAATTTCGTCTGCAAGAACCACCCAGAAAGACCCACCAAGTTAGAAATCATCGCAACACCACGGAGACACAGAAATGAAAAGGAGTCTCACCGTCAGACCGGGCCTTCAGCTCACGCTCCCGGTCGGCCCCCTGGGACACAGCGGTCTGGAGCCCCTGCACTTGCGCCCGGAGCTGACCGACCTCCGCGCCAAGCTCGGCCGCCATCTTCTCAGCCTCGCTCTTTCGGGCCGCCTCAGAATCCCGCTCCTGCCAGGCTTTTTGCCGCTCGCGCCGGATACGCTCGACGGTCTTCTGAAGGGCATCAAGATCTCCCTTCAGCCGCGCGAGTTCTTCAGCATCAAGTCGGGCCTTCTCGGCAGCAGCGGCCTGGAGCTCCTCGCGATCAAGGCGGGCCTTATCGACGACGGCTTGGAATTTGGCCTCCGACCGCCGTACGTCCTCCTGCGCTGCTTGCTCGCACCTTTGCAGATCGATGATGACCTGTTGGGCAGCAGCAATCTGCATGAACAGCTCCCTGGTCCACTCCCTTTCCAAGTTGAAGCGCTCCCAGAGCCCCGGCTCCAACCGGAGGAAATCAGATTTCCCTCGACTGCATTCTTGGAGAGCCTACAAAGCAATACACCATCAAGGGCAAGGCAACGGGAAAGGGACAATCACCAACAGGAGAGGTAACGTACCTGGCTACCAGGGAGGACGACATTGTCCAACTCCCCCAACACCGAGGACAGAGCCGTGCGGGCGTTGGCGAGGCTGCCCTGCACCGCCTGCCACTTGCGCCACTCCGCGGCGTCATCCAGGGTGAAGAGGTGCCTCGGCGGGTCCTCACGGGATGTCCAACGTAGGACAGACCCTCTCCACACCCTGGGAACGGAAGCAGCCAAGGCTGAAGCGGGAGCCGATCCCGACGCCGCCGTCGAAGCAGGCTCCATCATCCCGGAAGCCGCCGGGCTCGCCAACGGTCCCGGCGCCCGCGCACCTGTCGCTGTCGGGGCCGCCGTGGGCTCGCCCGACGGCACCACCGCCTCCGACGCAGGCGGCAGAACAAGTATCCCCGCGGCCACCTCGCCCTCTGCCGCAATCGCCGAGGCAGGCTCCTCCGCCCCTGCCGGAGCCCCTCGAGCGGGCACCTCCGCCTCCGCCGCCGGTGCCACCTCCGCCGGGACCTCCGGGGCGGAGGTCCCCGCCTCCGTCACCGCCGCCTCCTCCGCCGCGGCCGTGGAGGCAGGCCCTCCCTCCTCTGTCGCCGCCGCCATCCCCATCGCGGCTGCAGGGACATCCGTCCCTGTTCTCTTCGCCGCCGTTCCCTCCACCTCGTCGGCGTCGAGGTCGATCACCTCCCCGGCCTGAGGACCCTGGGGAACGACGCTCTGCACTGAAGGGTCGGCCGAGGAAGCGGAAGGCAGAGCGGGGTCCACGCCCTCTCCCGCGCTCGATGGCGCCACCACTCCACCGGTCGCCGTCACGGGGGCCGCTTCCGTGGCGGGATCCGCGACCTCACCGGGGACCCCGCCGCTCGCCGCGGGCGGGGCCGCGGTCCGCTCCGCAGAGGCGGACAACACCCGCAGCACCTTTTTGGGCGCCAGCTGCAGAACGAGGCCAGGGGGGCGGCGCTGCGAAACAACAAACAAATGTCAGCGGAAACAAACGCAAGGTGGGGAAAGGAGCGAGGTTCACGCGGAAATCCGACTGACGTTCCTTCGGAGCAAGGACGGCGCGCGCGCTTCGCCTTCGAGCCAGACGCCAACCCCGGGGTGTCCGGCAGCGGCCGCTTGCCGCCGCTCCTCTACTCTTGGGCCGCAGGCGCGACGGCGGGGACAGGCTCTGTAGACCTCCGGGGAGAGCTCCGCGGCGGCTCCTGAGGAGCACCCCGTGCTGGCTCCTGGGGGGCGCCCCGCGCCGACCCCTGGGGCATGGCCCCGGACCCTTGCGGAACCAAGCCCCGGGCGGACGATCCGCCCGCTTCATCCCTCACGGCTGTTTGCGGGCGCGCCTCCCGAATAACGAGCGCACCCGACCGAGGGGATAAGACAAGCTCTTCCTCCTCCTCGTCATCCTCCTCGTCCTCCTCCTCATCGTCATCATCATCGTCGTCATCGTCGTCCGACACGACCTGCCCTCGCCGCCGCCGTTGGAACTCCTTGGCAGCCCTCTTCTTCTTTTTCGCCACCTCCTTGTCCTTGCCGCGCTTCTGCTCCTCAGCAAGGAGACAGTTTTGCAGCCGCGGATCGGCGTCCTCTGACACCGGCGGGTGCGAGTCCACAACCCAGGTCAGCATGCCCTACAAACACAAAATGGCCCCGCGTCAGAGCAATGACCAAGAAACACGAAAAAAGAAGGTCGACGCACAAATTCCCTACCAAGTCGATGAAGCCCTCGTCCGGGCGCATCGGCGGGTGCCCGGGCACCGGGTAGTCGGCGTCCTTGTCCTCCAACACCTCCTGAATCCACTGTCGGATCTCGGAGGCGGCGAGCGCACCCGTCGCCAGGACGGTACCCTCGGTCGACGTGCCCGGAGTCATGTCGGTGAGCGAACGAGTCCGGAGCATCAGCGGCGCCACCCGCTGGACATGGTACACCCCGATGACCCCGGCTCCGATCAGCCCGCTCCTCTTCAATTGCTCGATGGCCTGCAGCAGGTCATGGAACCGCTTCTTCTCCTTCTCGACCGGTCCGTACGCCGACACCTCCGGCGCCACATCGATAGTGCGGCCGGTGAACTCCGGTAGGGGGGAGTTTGAGTAGTTCTTCACATAGAACCACTGGTTGTGCCACCTCTTTTGGGACGCCGCGGTCTTCATCGCCATGTACTCCTTGGAGCGAGTATGGCAGAGGTGGATCCCGGTGCACCCAATCGGCACCGGGGGTGACCGCTGCTGGTTCCCCCTCCTCTCCGTCTTCTGGTACAGGCTGACCGTGAAAAAGTACTTCCACAGCGAGAAGTTGGGCTTAATGCCCAGGAACCCCTCGCACAGTGCGACGAACGCCGCGATATGCTGGATCCCGTTGGGGTTGAGGTGCTGTAGCTCGAGCCCGTAGTAATGGAGGAGCCCGCGGAAGAAGCGGCTCGGCGGAGTCGCGAACCCCCGCTCGTGGAAGTGGGCGAAGGACACGACATAGCCGGCGGGAGGGATCAGCACCTGCTCTGACCCCGGGAGCTCCCACTTGCCCACCTCCGTCCCCTCGCAGAGGAGGCCTTTCCTCACCAGGCCTTCGGCGCGCGAGGAGTTGAAGTGGGAAATCCCCTAGGATCCCATCGCCAAAGGAGGAAGGAACTCGACGGGGATGGGGAGAAAGGGCGTAGCGCTGAGCGGAGGAAGACGAAGCAGGCGCGGATGAGCTGAGGGCGAGCTAGGAAGACAAAAAGACTTGAAAGCAGAAGGTGGGTGGAACCTGCGAGGCGGAGCCTTCGTTTTATAGGGAAGGCGCGAAGGGAGCGGAACTGACGCCCTTGTCGCCATAAATGCGGCGCCAGGTACTGTTGGAGGCATGCCCTAGAGGCAATCATAGAGATGATGATATTCCATTTGTATCCATGATTTGTATATTGTGTTCATTGAATATCCATTAAAGGCTACTTGAATTGATTTGCAATTATGTGAATTATATGTGAAACTCTTTACTTGTATGGTTATTCTAAAGTTGTCCCTAGTCGGAGTTCATGTGAGGACACACATGAATATTAGACTAGCACATGTATTAGTTGATGACTATGTTTCACAAGTCATGGACATGGAGATGTTGAACTAATAATGTGGACACATGTGGAGACATGTGCTAGGACTGACCCAACACGAGAAGTAGTTCTCTCTTTAAACAACATATACGCTTTGTCCTTAGACCTGAGATTGTCGCATGTATTCTAGATGTGGATCGACCTACTTAGGGGCTATCAAACGCTACGCCGTAACAGGGTAGTTATAAAGGTAGTTTTCGGGTTTGTCAAGAAGCATGCTATGAGACATGGTCAATCAAGATGGGATTTGCCCCTCTCTGATTGAATGTGATATCTCTGGGCCCCTCGAGTGATCGGATCCGAAAATGCATGGCCATGCTACGTACAGTTAACAGTTAACCTACAAAGGGATTCCGAATCACAGGATCGAGAAAGAGCGGTCGGCTTGAAGCTAGACCAAATATCGTGAGGCAAAGGGAATAGCATGTATATTATGTTGTGATGGTTCGTCTGATATGATCTTCGTGTGCGTATAGGAGTTGGCACGTCTTGCTAGAGGCCGCTACCGACTATTGGGCCGAGTAGGAGTACTCGGGCCATGTCTATACGTATCCGAACCCATAGGGTCAGACACTTAAGGGGCTGGAAGCCCAATTCGGATCTGATCCGAGTTGGATTAGGTTTAGAAGTACTAATGGGCCTCGGACCCAGAGGCCCGTTGGGAACCTCTATAAATAGAGGGGTGGGGGCGCCCTAGGGTTTACACCTTTTTGGCGAAACACATCTGCCGCGCCTCCCACGCCCTCGCCTGTTGCAACTCACGGACCTAGCAGTCCGGTTTGCGACGCTTCCTCCCTGCACGTGTGGAGACCTTGTGTTGGAGGTATGCCCTAGAGGCAATCATAGAGATGATGATATTCCATTTGTATCCATGATTTGTATATTGTGTTCATTGAATATCCATTGAAGGCTACTTGAATTGATTTGCATTTATGTGAATTGTATGTGAAACTCTTTACTTGTATGGTTATTCTAAAGTTGTCCCTAGTCGGAGTTCATGTGAGGACACACATGAATATTAGACTAGCACATGTATTAGTTGATGACTATGTTTCACAAGTCATGGACATGGAGATGTTGAACTAATAATGTGGACACATGTGGAGACATGTGCTAGGACTGACCCAACATGAGAAGTAGTTCTCTCTTTAAACAACATATATGCTTTGTCCTTAGACCTGAGATTGTCGCATGTATTCTAGATGTGGATCGACCTACTTAGGGGCTATCAAACGCTACGCCGTAACAGGGTAGTTATAAAGGTAGCTTTCGGGTTTGTCAAGAAACATGCTATGAGACATGGTCAATCAAGATGGGATTTGCCCCTCTCTGATTGAGAGTGATATCTCTGGGCCCCTCGAGTGATCGGATCCGAAAATGCATGGCCATGCTGTGTACGGTTAAGAGTTAACCTACAAAGGGATTCCGAATCACAGGATCGAGAAAGAGCGGTCGGCTTGAAGCTAGACCAAATATCGTGAGGCAAAGGGAATAGCATGTATATTATGTTGTGATGGTTCGTCTGATATGATCTTCGTGTGCGTATAGGAGTTGGCACGTCTTGCTAGAGGCCGCTACCGACTATTGGGCCGAGTAGGAGTACTCGGGCCATGTCTATACGTATCCGAACCCATAGGGTCACACACTTCAGGGGCTGGAAGCCCAATTCGGATCTGATCCGAGTTGGATTAGGGTTAGAAGTACTAATGGGCCTCGGACCCAGAGGCCCGTTAGGAACCTCTATAAATAGAGGGGTGGGGGCGCCCTAGGGTTTACACCTTTTTGGCGAAACACACCTGCCGCGCCTCCCACGCCCTCGCCTGTTGCAACTCGCGGATCTAGCAGTCCGGCTTGCGACGCTTCCTCCCTGCACGTGTGGATACCTTGGAGGTGTTGCGTCTGCAGCACTTGGACGAGCCGCCGACGAGCCGCCGACGAGCCACGACGAGCCGACGACGAGCCGCGGCACCGGAGGCGATCTTGTTGCACGTGGACGAGCTGCTGAGAAGCTGCTGGACGTGATCGACTACGTACGACTACGTGATCGTCTTCACTGCATCGACGCATATCTACATCTTCCGCACCAGTAGTGCGTCGAGTGGTAATCCCGTGATCCTTATACGGCAGTTATTCCTGGTTTTACGCGGTAGAAATTTTGATTTGCGCTAGCGTAGCCTACCTCGTAACCCAACACCTTGGAGGTGTTGCGCCTGCAGCACTTGGACGAGCCGCCGACGAGCCGCCGACGAGCCACGACGAGCCGACGACGAGCCGCGGCACGAGGGCGATCTTACTGCACGTGGACGAGCTGCTGAGGAGCTGCTGGACGTTGACGTGATCAACCACGTACGACTACGTTGATCGACTACATACGACTACGTTGATCGTCTTCGCTGCATCGACGCAAATCTACATCTTCCGCACCAGTAGTGCGTCGAGTGGTAATCCCGTGATCCTTATGTGGCAGTTCTTCCTGGTTTTACGCGGTAGAAATTTTGATTTGCGCTAGTGTAGCCTATCTCGTATCCCAACAGTGGTATCAGAGCCGTAGCTGGTTAGTTTTGGATTCGGGATGTGTGCATATGGAGATATGCGAGTTTTCAGTTTGATCTATGTCCTGGTTTCGTGCTCTTGCTGCAATGGTAGTGTAACGACATACTCCTACCGGTCGGTTTCCGCCATCGGAGTTAAGTGATACACGTAAATCCAGTTGCAGTCAGCGAAGATCAATATGATTGGTCGAATCGAAATCCAGAGTCATACGCCAGGCGCATTAGATGTGCAAAAGTAGATGGGATCTACTACCGGGGTCGGGATTTTTGCCGTATGCGTATGCTTTGGTAAATCAGCCGTAACTTTTCGGTACGATCTCGGATCGGGACAATTTTTATATGAAAATTGATCTACAGAAAAAGTTACACATGAAATTCAATGGCTTTGCCGTTTTCGGCGAAATTAGATTTCCCAAATTCGGCTTGGAAGATGGAGTTTCGGGCATCCGAAGTTTCGAACGTTAGGACGCTTAACTCTGTTTTGCAGGATGTATGTATGTATCTTATGATCAGTATGGCCCCTTGTGTATGTGATGCATGTGTGTAACTTATTCGTGACCTGCGTGTCGCGCGTACGGCAACACGGCAGGAGCCATATGTGTTGTCACTTTATTGTATTTAATGGTCTGCGTACGAATCTGTGATGATCCAAGCAACTATGTAATCTTCATTACTAGCTTCCTTACTAGCTATTAGGCGTAATAGCATGTTCTAGTTCTTGGAGGACTCATCACCAGGAGGATGGTGCACATGGAACATGGAGATGGAGATCACCATGGTGAACAGGTTCTATGGAGATGGAGATCACCATATGAAAACGGGCTATACTGTGTCACAACTGTGTGAATGCTATTCTGTTTATATTTTACTTTCTGCATGCTGTGATGTTAGAAGTAGAACGATCCCTCACAAAGTTTAAGTTAGTATGCCCTCCCAACTAAAACTTGCACCGTCCCATGTCTTGTACAATTAGTGGTGGGTCTATGAAATTAGGGTACCACTAGTTTTCCTTGACTAGACGGGTTTGTGTCGGACACTTACACGCATAAGGGTTGGTTTGCTTAACAAGGTTATCTTAACGGTTAAGGACCTTGGGGCATAAAGGTTGGGCGCCGAGACATACAGATGTCACCCAACAACAGGAGTCATATGTGATATGATTAGCAAAAGTTGCTTACCGATCTACCTTGTTTGCTAGCGGTGATGCTAAAGCTCACTAGTAGACTTGTTAGTTGTGGATCCTGAATCACTAAGTTTCAATAGAGGGATATTGATTTTAGTGGGAGTAGATTATGTTAAAATAGCTTAATGTCATTTGCTCTATCATGGATACGTTTGTCTTAGTGTATTTTTCATTACTTTTGTTGTAGATTAAATGGCACCTAGCAACACCACCACATCGTTTGCTTTGCGTTCGGTCCTTGAGAAGGATAAGTTGAATGGAACAAACTACTCGGATTGGATCCGTAACCTGAGAATTGTTCTCAGGGCCGATAAAAAGGAAAATTTTCTAGACACTCCACTACCACCAGTACCTGCTGATGATGCATCTGCTGCCGTTAAGGTTGCTTACAAGAAGGCATTTGATGCTAATCTTGAGGTAAGCTGCCTTATGCTTGCTTGCATGGAACCCGAGCTGCAGATGCAGTTCGAAACAAATCATGAGGCACACGATATGATCGTGGCGTTCAAAGACATGTTCCAGACACAGGCTAGGACTGAAAGGTTCAATGTGTCCAAAGCCTTTCTGGAGTGCAAGCTAGCAGAAGGCGCAGCAGTAGGACCACATGTAATCAAGATGGTTGGTTACACTCAGCAATTGGAGAAGCTGGGCTTCCCAATGGGCAAAGAGTTGGCCATTGACTTCATTCTTTCATCTCTTCCGCCTAGCTATGGGAACTTCATCTTGAACTACCATATGCATGGGACGGAGAAGGGTCTGAATGAACTGTGTAGTATGCTCAAGACAGCAGAGGTAGACATTAAGAAAAGCGCTAGTACCAGCCATGTGATGGCTATACAGAACAAGCCTAGCTTTAAGAAGAAGGGCAATTCTTGGAAGAAGAAGGGCAAGGCTGGAACGTCCAAGCCAAACCCAGCGCCCAAGGTTAAAGCTGGACCTGGACCTGCTCCAGACAAAGAGTGCTTTTACTGTCATGAACTTGGTCACTGGAAGAGAAACTGCAAGCAGTACCTAGCTTCGTTGAAGAATGGCGGAAGTAAGAGTACTTCTACCTCAGGTACGCTTGTTGTTAATGTTATAGACAACATATTTCTCGCTGATACAATTATTAATTCTTGGGTATTTGATACCGGGTCGGTTGCTCATATTTGCAATTCGATGCAAGGAATGATAAGAAGTAGAAGCGTGGAAAGAGGAGAAGTTGATTTCTGCGTGGGCAATAATGCAAGAGTTGCTGCGTTGACCGTTGGGACGATGCAACTCCACCTCCCGTCAGGATTTATTATGGAGTTGAATAATTGTTGTTTCGTTCCTAGTTTAAGTCGAAACATTTTGTCTCCTTCATGCTTGATGAAGGATGGTTATTCATTTGCGAGTGAAAACAATGGTTGTGTGATCTCTAAGAATGATATGTTTATGGCTTTTGCACCCATTGTGAATGGATTATTTGTTTTAAATCTTGATGGTTCACCTGTCTGTAACGTAAGTGCTAAAAGGCCTCGGCCTAATGATTTGAGTCCTAACTACTTGTGGCATTGTCGTTTGGGTCATATAAGTGAAAAGCGCATGAAGAAGCTCCATTCTGATGGACTTCTAACTTCGTTTGATTTTGAATCATACGAGACATGTGAGGCTTGCTTGCTAGGCAAGATGACCAAGACCCCTTTCGCAGGATTTCCTGAGAGAGCAGTAGACTTGTTGGAACTCGTACATAGTGATGTATGCGGACCAATGAGCACGACGGCTAGAGGAGGATTCCAATACTTCATAACTTTCACTGATGATTTTAGTAGATATGGCTATGTCTACTTGATGAGGCACAAGTCTGAAACCTTTGAAAAGTTCAAGGAATTTCAGAATGTAGTTGAAAATCAGCGTGGCAAGAAAATTAAGGCCTTACGATCTGATCGTGGAGGCGAGTATTTGAGCCACGAGTTTAGCAATCATCTAAAGAGTTGCGGAATTGTTCCACAACTTACGCCGCCTGGAACACCTCAGAGAAACGGTGTATCCGAGCGACGTAATCGAACTTTGTTAGACATGGTTCGATCAATGATGAGCCAGTCGGACCTACCGTTGTCATTTTGGGGATATGCTCTAGAAACAGCAGCTTTCACACTTAATAGGGTACCATCTAAGTCCGTAGTTAAGACACCATATGAGATATGGACTGGAAAGGTTCCTAGTTTGTCTTTTCTAAAGATTTGGGGATGTGAAGTGTTTGTCAAGCGACTTCAGTCAGACAAGATCACACCCAAGTCGGATAAGTGCATTTTCGTGGGATATCCCAAGGAAACTTTGGGATATTATTTCTACAACCGATCAGAAGGCAAAGTATTTGTCGCTCGGAACGGGGTTTTCCTAGAGAAAGAGTTTCTCAAAGGAGAAAAGAGTGGAAAGACAGTGCATCTTGAAGAAGTTCAAGATGAGCCGATCGGGCAAGAATCAATGAGTGATGCTAACGTAGCAGAACAAGTTGAGATACCCATGGCAAGAGAAGCACCGCCACAACCACGAAGGTCAGCAAGGCTCCGCGAAATGCGGGAAATATTATTGTTGGACAATGATGAGCCTGCGACATATGCAGAAGCAATGATGGACCCAGACTCTGAAAAATGGCAGAGTGCCATGCAATCCGAAATAGAGTCCATGGGAGACAATCAAGTTTGGAACTTGGTTGACCCGCCTGATGGTGTTAAAGCCATAGAGTGCAAGTGGATCTATAAGAAGAAAAAGGACATGGATGGAAATGTTCACATCTATAAAGCACGACTTGTCGCAAAAGGTTTTCGACAAGTTCAAGGAGTTGACTACGATGAGACCTTCTCGCCCGTAGTGATGCTTAAGTCCATTCGGATTATTCTAGCTATAGCTGCATATTTCGATTATGAGATATGGCAGATGGATGTCAAGACAGCTTTCCTGAATGGAAACCTAGCTGAGGACGTGTATATGATACAGCCCGAGGGTTTTGTCGATCCGAAAAATGCTGGAAAGGTATGCAAGCTTCAGAGATCCATTTATGGATTGAAGCAAGCATCTAGGAGTTGGAACATTCGTTTTGATGAAGTGGTCAAAGGGTTTGACTTCACCAAGAATGAAGAAGAGTCTTGTGTTTACAAGAAGGTTAGTGGGAGCTCTGTAGTATTTCTAATCTTATATGTGGATGACATATTACTGATTGGAAATAACATTCCTATGCTTGAGTCCGTAAAGACTTCACTGAAAAATAGTTTTTCGATGAAGGACTTAGGGGAAGCAGCATATATTCTGGGCATTAAGATCTATAGAGATAGATCGAGAAGGCTTATAGGTTTAAGCCAAGATACTTACATTGACAAAGTGTTGAAGCAGTTCAGCATGGAAGAGGCAAAGAAAGGGTTCTTGCCTATGTCACATGGCATACATCTCAGCAAGACTCAGTGTCCTTCGACTACTGATGAGCGGGATCGCATGAGTAGAGTGCCATATGCCTCGGCTATTGGATCTATCATGTATGCAATGATAAGTACTCGCCCAGATGTTTCATATGCGCTAAGTATGACAAGCAGACACCAATCTGATCTAGGTGAGAGTCACTGGACAGCGGTGAAAAATATTCTTAAGTACTTGAGAAGGACTAAAGATATGTTCCTTGTTTATGGAGGTGAGGAGGAGCTCGTTGTAACAGGTTACACCGATGCTAGTTTCCAAACCGACAGAGATGATTCAAAGTCACAATCAGGATTTGTGTTCACGCTAAATGGTGGTGCTGTTAGTTGGAAGAGTTCCAAGCAGGAGACGGTGGCCGATTCTACGACAGAAGCCAAGTACATCGCGGCTTCGGAAGCCGCGAAGGAAGGTGTTTGGATAAGGAATGGACATGGAGATGTTGAACTAATAATGTGGACACATGTGGAGACATGTGCTAGGACTGACCCAACACGAGAAGTAGTTCTCTCTTTAAACAACATATACGCTTTGTCCTTAGACCTGAGATTGTCGCATGTATTCTAGATGTGGATCGACCTACTTAGGGGCTATCAAACGCTACGCCGTAACAGGGTAGTTATAAAGGTAGCTTTCGGGTTTGTCAAGAAGCATGCTATGAGACATGGTCAATCAAGATGGGATTTGCCCCTCTCTGATTGAGAGTGATATCTCTGGGCCCCTCGAGTGATCGGATCCGAAAATGCATGGCCATGCTACGTACGGTTAAGAGTTAACCTACAAAGGGATTCCGAATCACAGGATCGAGAAAGAGCGGTCGGCTTGAAGCTAGACCAAATATCGTGAGGCAAAGGGAATAGCATGTATATTATGTTGTGATGGTTCGTCTGATATGATCTTCATGTGCGTATAGGAGTTGGCACGTCTTGCTAGAGGCCGCTACCGACTATTGGGCCGAGTAGGAGTACTCGGGCCATGTCTATACGTATCCGAACCCATAGGGTCAGACACTTAAGGGGCTGGAAGCCCAATTCGGATATGATCCGAGTTGGATTAGGTTTAGAAGTACTAATGGGCCTCGGACCCAGAGGCCCGTTGGGAACCTCTATAAATAGAGGGGTGGGGGCGCCCTAGGGTTTACACCTTTTTGGCGAAACACATCTGCCGCGCCTCCCACGCCCTCGCCTGTTGCAACTCGCGAACCTAGCAGTCCGGTTTGCGACGCTTCCTCCCTGCACGTGTGGATACCTTGGAGGTGTTGCGCCTGCAGCACTTGGACGAGCCGTCGACGAGCCGTCGACGAGCCACGACGAGCCGACGACGAGCCGCGGCACGAGGGCGATCTTGCTGCACGTGGACGAGCTGCTGAGGAGCTGCTGGACGTTGACGTGATCGACTACGTACGACTACGTTGATCGACTACGTTGATCGTCTTCGCTGCATCGACGCAAATCTACATCTTCCGCACCAGTAGTGCGTCGAGTGGTAATCCCGTGATCCTTATACGGCAGTTCTTCCTGGTTTTACGCGGTAGAAATTTTGATTTGCGCTAGTGTAGCCTACCTCGTATCCCAACAGGTACGCCCCCATCACGCCCACTCTCCTTTCGGAAACCGCGCGCATGATCGGCCGTACAGACATCCTCTCCTCCTCGATTCGCGGGTCGGCGTCCTCCATAACTCCGCTTCCCGGAAGACGCGCACACGACGCCCCCCACGTTCGGCCCAAGACACAACATCCGCCACGATTCAGCCCAAGGCCCACCGAAAGGTAATGAGGGATACGGGGCTGGAAACGCCCCTACGGCCCATTACGATCCAGAGGTTCGAAGGCTGGCCCGCTGCGGGTTCGACAGCCGCCTCAGGATGCCCATGAGCGAGGGGTGAGAAGGGACGGGTCCGCTAGCGACCGTAACCTGGGCGCGCGACGGCCCCGAGCGTCTCAAGCTCACATTCGAGTCCAGACCGGCATCAAAGTTCATGATTTTTCCACGAGGAAAGGCAACGAGCCACCGGATCCGACCGAACGGACTCGGGAACTATATGAACTGGCCGGCTGGAGACTGGGGTACACCACCAGCCTAGCCCTAGCCGAACCCCCCCGAATGGGGATCGGGATCCCACTCGAATCAACCCGTTAGTAGCTCCAAGAGCACCACAGTTTGTCCGACGAGGATAGCGTGACACGGCTCGCCCCCTCCGTCCTAGCGAACAGACGCTTGAGGGTGAACAAACCAAAGTCGACCCAACCTCTGACCGGTCCCCTGCGACGCGCGGGGGCTCGGGGGCTGGCCTCGCAACCTAAGGCCACGCAGATGGTCCTAACTTAAGTTCTCGGACGAAAGGGAATGACCAGACGTCCCCCAGCGCCGAGCAGCGCACAGGATGAGTCGTCCAATCGGTCCCTTCGGTTAACACCATCCAAACCGCTCCCTTGCCCCGAATCAAACGAAGAGAATCACGTACTGGCAACCACTGCAGCCTCTGGAGGAGCGTTCCCGCTCCACCACAGGCTCGGGAGCTACTGTTGGGGGGAAATATCAACGATCTCCCCTAGCCCACGAAATCAACAGAACTTAAAGGCCCAGGCCCATCTAAGGTAGCAAAATTATCGTCAGCCCAATATGAAAAGGAGAGGCCACGTTCCGCCTCGCCCGACCCGGAGTCCCGGGGTCGGACGTTCCCGACCCCTTGAAGACTAAACTCCGCCTCGCCCGACCCAGGGGACGGGGGTCGGGAGCGCCCGACCCCCACCACAGAAACTTCGCCTCGCCCGACCCTGGGCGCGGGGGTCGGACTCGCTCGGGTCCACAAGACGAATGTTCACCTCGGGGGCGGACTGGAGGATCAAGTTGACGATCTCATGGGTCCCCCTATCGACCTCACCATAAATGCACTGCGGCCTTGTCAAGCCAAAAGGGGGCAGCGTCCCCAATGTAACCGGTCCCGAATACCGGTGCACGGCCGTGCGGCGTGAGCTGCAGTGGCCGCAGCCCCTTCTGATTCGCCACAGAGTACTCATGAGCTGCACCAAACGACACAGGAGGGCGCATCGCTTGCTCTCACGCCTAGTGCTCCCAACGGCAGTTTCAGGGATGCGACGTCCGGGTCTTACGGTAATCGGTGGGGCAACAGAATCGGACCTCCTCCCCGGCGGGCACGGATGCCGAGGCTGAGGCTCATCATCACGATCGACGGTGATGGCGACCAGGGAGATCATTGACAAGATCGGGAAGGAATCGCCCTCCCTCGCCGGACGCACTGACAGGGACTGGAGGCCGGAGCAAGAGCGGCGGCCTTGGGACCCTCCCCTTGTATTATTTTTCTACTTAGCTTATCCTTTCTATCTCTCCTCCTGACGCCTGGCTCAACTGTAACCCCGAGCTTCCTCTTGCGCTATAAAAGGAGGACCGGGGGTCCTGAGACGGGGGGACTCGGACTCTTTTTCTCAAGCAAACAGTACACACTCACACTCCCTTAGGGCACAAGCATACTCAAGAGACCTGGGATCAGTTCCCTCTCTCCCCCATCTGTAACCCCTACTGCAGAACCCCGCGTAGGTAACACGAGCAGCCTCGATACTGGACGTAGGGCCTCCTTTTGCCTCTCTTTTTTCCTTCATTATTGAATAAACAAAACCTCCGAGATTCTTTGCGTACCAACTGCCTTACTATTCTTTTTCCCAAGCTGTTCCTAACGCTTGAGGGGTTGTCCGACCTGTTCAACAGCCCGCTCGCTCTCAAGCTCGGGAGCTTCCCCCAAAGAGCCGACCTTCGGGTCACGGTTTCTCCTCCTCCCGCTCTCAAGGCTATACGACTAACTCTTATGGTCGGCGTTCTATCTCGCGAAACCTAGACAACCTTGCATTCACCCCTCCTACAAGCTCGAGATCTGCTCTCAGCAGGATGCTAGTTAGGCAAGGCTAGGCGCTTAGCGACTACAGGCTTCAGCTACGCGTTGTCCTGTTGTATGTGTCAAGGGAGGGATGGAGCATCTTTTTCTCAAACCGCATACAATTAAGTTCATTATATCGCATATTTCATCACAAAGATTGATACACCACAAGATTTATTTGATAGGTCCCGACTCGATGTACTTCGATGACTCGACCGACTCCCAGACTCGGGGGATGGGTGCTGCCGCCAACTCAGCATGCCTCCTGTCGCTCGGCCGACCTCTCTGGCTCGGGGCGGGAGGCAAATCAGCGTACTTTGATGACTCGTCCGGCTCCCAGGCTCGAGGGCTGGGCGCCGCCGACAACTCGGCATACCTCCCATCGCCTGGTCGACCTTTCTAGCTTAGGGCGGGAGGCCACTCGGCGTACTTTGATGACTCGTTTGACTCTTAGACTTGGGGGCTGGATGCCGCCGCCGACTCGGCGTGCCTCCATTCTCCTTGCCGACCTCTCTAGCTCGGAACGGGAGCGAGTCGATGTACTTCGGCGACTCGTCCGGCTCCCAAGCTCGGGGGCTGGGCGTCGCCGACGACTTGACGTGCCTCCTGTCTCCTCGCCGACCTCTCTAGCTCGGGGCGGGCGGCGACTCGGCATACTTTGATGACTCGTCCAGTTCCCAGGCTCGGGGGCTGGTCGCCGCCAACGACTTGGCATGCCTCCCATCACCCGGCCGACCTCTCTAGCTCGGGGCGAGCGACGACAAGACGTACTTTGACGACTCATCTGGCTCCCAGGCTTGGGGGTTGGGCACCGATGACGACTCGGCATGCCTCCCATCACCTGGCCGACCTCTCTGGCTCGGGGCAGGAGGCGACTCGACAGTATGGCAAAGGTATAATCAGCACCAACTTTTAAATTAGTTGGTCAAGTTTTATTAGCATTTAATTAAGTGTAAGTTTATACCACCCGAAATTAAACAAGAACATGAATAAAATAATAATGCCGCTCTTATACCCCTTAAACAACAATCATAAAGGCCCGGGCCCACCTACGGCAATAGCAATCCCCCGCCGACCCGGCAAGGGCAAGGGGCATTCCACTCCGCCTCGCCCGTCATGGGTCCCGGGGTCGGACACGCCCGACCCCTCCCTGGCGAAACTCCACCTCGCTTGACCCACGGTCCTAGGGTCGGATGCGCCCGACCCCTTGCCGTAGGGCTCCGCCTTGCCCGACCCCGAACGTAGAGGGTCGGACTCATCCGGGCCCACAAGACAAGGCTCCGCCTCGGGCGCAGACCAGTAGACGAGGGCGCGGATCTCGTGGGTCCCCACCAATCTCGTCATAAATGCGCCGCGGCTCTGGCGCGCAGAAAGGCGCCCGCGCTCCTCGACATGACCCGCCACAAATACCCGGGCGGAACATTGTCGCCACGACCGCCCAGGCTACAGCGGCGGCGGCCTCCCCAGATTCGCCGTAGGGCACTCATTGCATGCGTCACTCGGCACAGGAGGGAGCGCCGTCCGTTCTCGCGCTCAGCTTGCTCGGCGACAGGGACGCGACGTCCGTGTTTCACGGGCAACACGCAAGACTACAAGGGTCAGCCGTCCCTCACGACGCGCACGGCTAAGGCGGCCGGGCATCATCATCATGCCTGGCTGCGACGGTCGACCAGAGGATCACCGACAGGATCCAACAGCAGCCGCCCCCCTCCGGCGGCCACGCTGACGGGAGACAAAGGCCGGTGAGGAAGGCAGCGACCTGGGAACTCGCTCCTTATCCCCGTGTTGTACCTTATTTAGCTTATGTCTTTTACTTCTCCACACGCCTGGCTCATCTGTAACCCCGGTACCCTTCTTGCGCTATAAAAGGAGAATCAGGGGGCCTGAGACAGGGGAGTCTCGGAAGCCAACAGAACCCACATACTCTCCCGACGAGAATCAGTGCACACCCAAGAGACTTGGGACCAGCTCCCTCTCTCGCCTATTTGTAACCCCTACTACAGACCTTGCGTGAGTAACATGAGCAGCTCTTCACACTCGACGTAGGGCTATTCCTGCCCGAACCAGTCTAACCTCGTGTCCTCTCACGCCACCATCCGAAGCCTTACGCGCATAAAAGAAATTTACTTGCCGTAGTCTTGATCCGCTAATCTTGACAACGACAGTTGGTCCTCTGCGCGAACAGCGACGTCTTCGCGTGGAAACCCTCGGACATACCAGGCATCCCGAGGGAAGTCGCCGAGCACTCCTTGAACATCAAGGCCGGCTCCAAACCGGTGAAACAAGGCTTGCGTCGCTTCGATAAAGAGAGGCGCAAGGCCATCGGAGAGGAGCTCCAGAAGCTTTTTGCGGCCGGATTCATCAAGGAAGTGTACCAGCCCGAGTGGTTAGCTAATACTGTTCTTGTACGAAAGAAGAATGGGAAATGGAGGATGTGTGTTGATTATACAGGTCTCAACAAGGCGTGTCCAAAGGTCCCGTTTCCTTTGCCACGTATAGATCAGATAGTCGACTCGACCGCAGGGTGCGAAACCCTTAGCTTCCATGACGTGTATTCCGGCTACCATCAAATCGTGATGAAAGAGTCCGACCAGCTCGCGACCTCTTTCACCACCCCCTTCGGCCCCTACTGCTACGTTAAGATGCCATTCGGTCTCAAAAATATGGGGGCTACATTCCAGCGATGCATGCTTAAGTGTTTCGGGGACCTCATCGGGCGAACCGTTAAAGCCTACATAGATGACATCATAGTCAAGTTCAAGAAGGTCGACCAACTCATCCCCGACCTCGAACTAGCCTTCGAAAGGCTTAGAGACAAGCGCATCAAACTCAACCCTAAAAAGTGCATTTTTGGGGTTCCGAGGGGCATGCTGCTGGGTTTCATCATCTCCGTGCGCGGCATCGAAGCCAATCCGTAGAAAATAGCGGCCATCAGCGACATGGGGCCGATCCGAAACATAAAGGGAGTTCAGTGCGTCATGGGATGCCTGGCGGCCCTGAGCCGCTTCATCTCGCGCCTCGGCCAACGGGGGCTCCCTCTCTACCGACTTCTGAAGAAGACCAACCGCTTTGTGTGGACCGCTGAGGCCTAGGAGGCGTTTGACCGGCTCAAGAACCTCCTGACGAAGGCCCCGATCCAAGTCCTGCCAACCGACGGGGAGCCACTTCTGCTCTACATCATGGCGACCACCCAGGTGGTTAGTGCGGCTCTAGTGGTGGAGCGAGAAGAGGAGGGACACACCCTCAAGGTGCAACGCCCGGTGTACTTCGTCAGCGAGGTCATGTCCGAGTCCAAGGCTCGCTACCCTCAGATCCAGAAGCTCATCTACGCAGTCCTCATCACGAAGAGGAAGTTGCGCCACTACTTCACCTCCCACCCGGTGACGGTCGTTTCATCGTTTCCCCTCGGCGAAGTCATAAGGAATCAGGACGTCACGGGACGGACCGCGAAGTGGGCACTCGAGCTTATAGACCAGGGCATCACTTACTATTGGGGGGAAATATCAACGATCTCCCCTAGCCCACGAAATCAACAGAACTTAAAGGCCCAGGCCCATCTAAGGTAGCAAAATTGCCGTCAGCCCAATATGAAAGGGAGAGGCCACGTTCCGCCTTGCCCGACCTGGAGTCCCGGGGTCGGACGTTCCCGACCCCTTGAAGACTAAACTCCGCCTCGCCCGACCCAGGGGACCGGGGTCGGGAGTGCCCGACCCCCACCACAGAAATTCCGCCTCGCCCGACCCTGGGCGCGGGGGTCAGACTCGCTCGAGTCCACAAGATGAATATTCGCCTCGGGGGCGGACTGGAAGATTAGGATGACGATCTCGTGGGTCCCCCTATCGACCTCGCCATAAATGTGCCGCGGCCCTGTCAAGCCAAAAGGGGGTGGCGTCTCCAACGTAACCGGTCCTGAATACTGGTGCGCGGCCATGCGGCGCGAGCTGCAGTGGCCGCGGCCCCTTCTGATTCGCCACAGAGTACTCATGAGCTGCGCCGAACGACACAGGAGGGCGCATCGCTTGCTCTCGCGCCCAGTGCTCCCAACGGCAGTTTCAAGGATGTGACGTCCGGGTCTTACGGTAATCGGCGGGGCAACAGAATCGGACCTCCTCCCCGGCGGGCACGGATGCCGAGGCTGAGGCTCATCATCACGATCGACGGCGACGGCGACCAGGGAGATCATCGACAAGATCGGGAAGAAATCGCCCTCCCTCGCCGGGCACACTGACAGGGACTGGAGGCCGGAGAAAGAGTGGCGGCCTTGGGACCCTCCCCTTGTATTATTTTTCTACTTAGCTTATCCTTTCTATCTCTCCTCCTGACGCCTGGCTCGACTGTAACGCCGAGCTCCCTCTTGCGCTGTAAAAGGAGGACCGGGGGTCCTGAGACAGGGGGACTTGGACTCTTTTTCTTAAGCAAACAGTACACACTCAAGAGACCTGGGATCAGTTCCCTCTCTCGCCCATCTGTAACCCTTACTGCAGAACCCCGCGTGGGTAACACGAGCAGCCTCGATACTGGACATAGGGCCTCCTTTTGCCCGAACCAGTCTAACCCCGTGTCTCCTACGCCACCATCCGAAGCCTTACGCGCATAAAAGAAATTTACTAGTCTAGAGTCTTGATCCGCAAATCTTGACAACGACACTTACACCCCCCGGACAGCCATCAAGTCCCAGGTACTCGCTGACTTTGTTGCAGAATGGACAGAGATCCAGACGCCATCAGTGCCGGAGAAGCAGGAGTACTGGACGATGTACTTCGATAGGTCGTTGATGAAGGCTCACACCGAAGCGGGTCTGGTCTTCATCTCTCCTCTCGGCGTGCGCATGAGGTACATGATCCGCCTCCACTTTCATGCATCTAATAATGTTGCTGAGTACGAGGCTCTCCTACACGGACTTCGCATCGCCACTGAGCTGGGCATCCGGCGGTTGGACATCCGAGGCGACTCTCAGCTAGTCGTCGAGCAAGTCATGAAGGAGTGGAGCTGCCACGACCCCAAGATGGCGGCGTACTGCAATGAGGTCTGCAAGCTCGAAGACAAGTTTGATGGACTGGAGCTCAACCACGTCGCAAGACGTTTCAACCAGGCAGCTGACGAGCTGGCGAAGGCGGCATCCGGTAGAAAGTCCGTCCCCGATGGCGTCTTCATCAGCGACCAATATAAGCCCTCGATCCGATGCAAGGAGTCGGGAAGGGTTGGCAACGCGCCACCTGTCCCAGACTCAAGCCCCGACCCTGGAAAGGTTGGCAACCCGCCACCTGTCCTGGACCCAGAGGTCGATCCCTCTAACCCTGAGGTCATGGAGATCGACACGAACCTAGCAGAGGGGCCCGACCCCCCGCCTGACTGGAGAGCCCCGTACCTCGACTACCTCATCCGCGAGTCGCTCCCAACTGACAAGACGGAGGCGCGAAGAATTGCACGCCGTGCCAAATCCTTCATCATCGTCAACCAGGAGCTATACAAGCGGAGTCACACTGGCATTCTCCAGCGCTGCATCCTGATCGAACAGGGAAAGGCGTTGATACAGGACATCCACGCCGGGGCCTGCGGCCAAAACGCCGCACCAAGAACCCTCGTCGGGAACGCATTCTGATAGGGCATCTACTGGCTAACGGCAGTAGCCGACGCCACCCACATGGTGCGCACCTGCGAAGGGAGCCAATTCTTCGTGTGCCAAACCCATCTGCCCGCCCAGGCGCTCCAGACCATCCCCATCATGTGGCCCTTCGCGGTCTGGGGACTGGACCTCGTCGAGCCCTTCAAGAAGGCGCCCGGGGGCTTCACCCATTTGTTTGTCGCCGTCGACAAGTTCTCCAAGTGGATCGAGGCACGACCAGTCGCGCAAATCAAGTCCGAGCAGGTGGTAAAATTCTTCACCGACATCATCCATCGCTTCGGAGTCCCCAACTCCATCATCACGGACAATGGCACACAATTCACCAAGAAGAAGTTCCTCAAGTTCTGCGACGACCACCACATCCGAGTGGACTGGTCGGCCGTGGTGCATCCCCGCACGAACGGGTAGGTTGACCGGGCCAACGGCATGATACTCCAGGGTCTCAAGCCGCGGATTTTTGACAGTCTCAAAAGGTTCGGCGGCCGATGGGTCGTGAAGCTCTCCGCAGTCCTATGGAGTCTGAGGACGAGCCCCAGTAGGGCAACTGGCTTCACCCCATTCTTCATGGTCTATGGGTCCGAGGCAATCCTCCCAACTGACCTGGAGCACGGGTCACCGAGGGTCAGGGCGTACGATGAACAGGGGAACCAGGCATCCCTTGAGGACGCGCAAGACCAGCTCGACGAAGCACACGATGTGGCCCTGCTGCACTCGGCCAAGTACCAGCAAGCCTTACGATGGTACCATAGCCGCAAGGTACGAGGCCGAGCCTTCAACGTGGGTGACCTGAGGCTTCGCCTCGTCCAAGACAACAGAAGCCGGCACAAGTTGACCCCTCCGTGGGAAGGTCCCTTCATCATCGCGCAAGTACTGCAGCCAGGCACGTACAAGTAGGCGACCCTCGCCGGGGCAGATCTTCACCAACGCTTGGAACATAGAGCAGCTAAGACATTTCTACCCCTAGTTGTTGTTTCCAAGTTTGTACATACATACTTCTGTCACCTTTTAATTCACGGAAAAGGGTAGTTTTGAGTCGATTCCGTTCGAGTTTCGTCCCGAGCTTAGGGATATCCGATCCTAGCTCTGCCCTAGGGCCGCATATCCCTCGAGGGCTATCAGGGGCTCGGGCCCAAGTCACTTGGCTTCTTCTCAAAACACCGTTTCTCCGAATCGACCCTCTTCCTAAATGTTTGGGCGTGAAAAGGAAAGAGTGCGCGAACGACGCTCAGGCAAGACAGATCGGACCACGAAAAAGCTATACCCCAGCGGCTATGGTGCCTTCGCTCATCAACGCTTACTGACGCGTCCGACCCGCACTTTAATCTTTCCAAATCCAAAAAATAGAAACAGGATCGAAAACTTTTTCGACAAATTATAGAAAAGGCCTCTGCGGCCATCACAAAAGCGAGTTCAAAGTTAACTAACATATTTACACAATCATGGGCGCTCGAGCCTGATACAGCTAACTCATCCCTGAGTCCTCCGGCAGGACGGCCTCATCCTCTAGAAGCTTCGCCAAGGCCTCCGCTGGGTTGAGCACCGACGCATCAATCTCGTCCAGCTCGGCCTCGGAGTAGCCGGAGGCGTACCCCCCGCTCATCCCAGCGAAGTTGATGCCGGAGTAGTGGGAGCCGAAGATGCCGAAAGCCCGCCTCACGCCGACGTGGAGCGCCTCCCGAGTGATCTCACGGGCCCGCCGGTACGCCCCAAGGACATGAGCCACCAACGAGCTTGTCCCCTCCCCCTGGACCACGCCGAGGCCGTCGCAAACAACGCGGACTGTGTCCCGCAGGTTGCCGTGCTCGGTGCGCTCCGCATCGAGGATCTCTCTCAGCCGGCGAGGTCGTCTGTGAGGCCCGTCTAGAAAAGTCCACCAAGTTAGAAACCACCACAACGCCACAAAAATAAAAGAACAAGAAGAGCCTTACCCTCAGATTGAGCCTTCAGTTGATGGTCCCGGTCGAGCCCCTGGGTCACGGCGGTCTAAAGCCCCTGCACTTGCACATGGAGCCGACTGACCTCCTCCCCAAGGTCGGCCGCCATCTTCTCGGCCTCTGGCTTCCGGATCGCCTCGGAGTCCCGCTCCTACCAAGCCTTGTGCCGCTCGTGCCGAATACGATCGACGGTTTTCTGAAGGGCCTCATGGTCCCCCATCAGCCGTGCGAGCTCCTCGACATCACGGCGGGCCTTCTCGGCAATGGCCTGGAACTCCTCGAGATCGAGGCGAGCCTTCTCGACGATGGCCTGGAACTTATCCTCCGCCCGCCGCACGTCCTCCTACGCCGCCTGCTCGCGCGTGCGCAGGTCGGTGATGATCTGCTGGGCGGCGGCGAGTTGCCCGGTTAGCTCCCCGGTCCACTGTCTCTCCATGGAGAAACGATCCCAGAGCCCCCGCTCGTGTTGGAGGAACTCGAACTTCCCTCGGCTGCATTCCTGGAGGGCCTGCAGAACAATTTATGCTCAGGAATGGGGAAATGCGAGGAAAATAACTACTAGGAAGAACACCATACCTGGCCACCGGGGACGACAACACCGTCCAGCTCCCCCATCGCGGAAGACAGGGCAGCGCGGATATTTGCAAGCCCACTTTGCACCGCCTACCACTTACCCCACTCCTCGGCATCATCCAGCACGAAGAGGGGCCTCTGCGGGTCCTCATAGGACCTCCAGCGCAGGGTCAGCCCACCCCACGCTTTGGGGATGGGATTAACCGCGATAAGGGCGGAGGCCATTCTGGCCGACTCCGGCGCCGCCGGGGCAGGACGCCGCCGGCCCCGTCGACGACCCCGGCACACGCGCCGCTGTCTTTGTCGTCGTCGCCGCGGCTGTCGTCGCCACCGACGCGCGTCCCGCTCTCTCCGCCGCCGCCACTGTCTACGTCGTGGCCACCGGAGCGGGCGTTCCTGTCTCCGCGGCCACCGTGGTCTCCGTCACGGCCGCTGGGGCAGGTGTCCCCATCTCCGCCACCGCCGCCATTTCCGTCGCGACCCCGGGGGCGGGTGTTCCCGCATCCGCCGCCGCCGCCGTCTCTATCGCGGCCACTGGGGCAACTACCTCCATCTCTGCCGCTGCCATCTCCATTGTCGCCGTCAGAGCCCTCTCCGTGGCCGATGCTTCCCCCGCAGGCTCCTCCTCCGCCTCGTCGTCGAGGTCTATCACCTCGCTGGGCGAAGGAACCCAGGGGCAGCACCTTGTCCCGCAGGGTCGGCTGCGGAGGTGGAAGGCGGAACAGCGGTCGGTTCCTACCCCGTGCCCAACTGCGGCACCCCTCCTCTGGTCGCCGCCGCAGAGGCCGCCTCTACGGGAGCCGTGGCTTCTCCAACGACACCGCCGCTCGCCGTCGGCGGGGTCACGGCCTGCCCCGCGGAGGTGGTCGACACTCGGAGCGCCTTCTTCGGCGCCAGCGGTGGGACGAAGTCCCAAGGAGCGGCACTGTAAAACAACGACAACTTCATCAAAAATGGCTCGATGCTAGGAAAGGAACAAAGTGCATGAGGAACTTCCACTTACACCCCCTCAACACGAGGACGACGGGCGTGCTTCGCCTCTGAGCTCGACGCCGGCCCCGAGGCATCCGGCAGCGGCCGCTTGCCGCTACTCCTCTGCTCGCGCGACGCAGGCAGAGGGTCGGGGGTCGGCTCCGTCAACTCCCGAGGCGCGTCCCGCGCTGACCCCTGGGACACGGCCCCAGAACCCTGCGGGGTCAGCTCCTGGGCAGGCGGTCCGCTCGACCTGTCCCCCGCGACCGGTGGAGGGTGCTGCTCCTGGATGACGAGCGCACCCGGCCAGGGGGCCTGGACATACTCCTCCTCGGTCTCCTCCTCCTCGTCGTCCTCATCATCATCGTCGTCATCATCTAACACGACCATGCCCCGCCGCCGCCTTTTAAGCTCCTTGGCAGCCTTCTTCTGCTTCCTCGTCATCTCTTTGTCTTTCCGCTTTTTCTACTTGTCGGTGAGAAGGCGCTTCTGCCGCCACCGCTTTGCGTCCTCTAGCACCGGCGGGCGCGAGTCCACGACCCGGGTCATGTTGCCCTGCAGATACAAGAATTCCGCGTCAGAATGACAAACCAAGAAACGCAGGAAAGGAGAACGAGAGCGCGAAGTCCTCACCAGCTGGACGAAATTCTCGTCCGGGCGCATCGGAGGGTGATCGGGCACTAGGTAAACAGCGTCCTTGTCGTCCAGCGCCTCCCGGACTCACTGCTCGATCTCGGTGTTGGCAAGGGCGTCCGTCGCAAGGACGGTGCCCTCGGTTGGCGCAGTGGGAACCATGTAATCAAGCGAGCGAGCCCGGAGCATTAGCGGCGTCACCCTCCAAGCGTGGTACGCCCCGATAACTCCGACCCCGGTCAAGCCCTTTTTCTTTAGGTGGTCGATGGCCTCAAGAAGACCGATGATTCGTTTCTTCTCCTTCTCAACTGGACCGTACGACAATAGGTCCGGCGTCGCCTCAATGATGCGGCCGGTGAACTCCCGCAGGGGGGAATCAGAGTAGTTCTTCACGTAGAACCACTGCTGATGCCACCCCTTGTGAGACGCCGCGGTCTTCATCACCATATATTCCTTGGCGCGGTTTTAGCGGAGGTGGATGTCGGCGCACCCCATTAGCACCGGGGTCGTCCGCTGCTTGGTCCCCCTCTTCTCGGTCCTCTGATACAGGCTGACCGCAAAGAAGTACTTCCAGAGCGAGAAGTTGGGCTTGATTCCCAAGAACCCCTCGCACAGCGCGACGAACGCCACGATGTGCTTGATCCCATTGGGATTGAGATGCTGTAGCTCGAGCCCGTAGTAATGCAGCAACCCGCGGAAGAAGCGGCTCAGTGGAGTCGCGAACCCCCTCTCGTGGAAGTGCGCGAACGAGACGACGTAGCCGCCGTCTAGGCTCGGCGCATCTTCCCTCCCGGGAAACCGCCACTCGTCCCTCGTGGTCCTCTTGCAGAGGAGGCCCTTCCTCATGAGGCTGTCGACGCGTGAGGTACCGAAGCTCGAGCGTGTCCAGGACTCCATCGCTAAGAGGTGGAAGGTTCAACGACGGAGGGTGAAGAAAGCTGCTGCGCTAGGCAGAGGAAGGCAAACGGCGTGCGAGAAGGCAAAGGGCGCGCAAGAAGGCGAAAAGGTTCAAGAGCAGGTGTGGGCAGAATCGGCGAGGCAGACTCCCCGGTCTTATAGGGGGGCGCGTGGGAAGCGAAAGGGGCGGTCTCGTCGTAGTTAATGCAGCGCCAGGTACGCCCCGTCATGCCTGCCTTTTTGGGAATCCATGCGCACGATCTGCTGCAGGAAAACATCTCCACCTCCCGTCACTTCGCCTCCCGAAGAACGCACGCGTGCAACCTCCAACACGTCCAGCCCAGGGCCCGCCAACAGGTAAAAAAGTGATACGGGGCTGAAAACGCCCCTACGGCCCATTATGGTTCAGGGGTTCGAAGGCTGGCCCACCACGGGTTCGACAGCCGCCCCAGGACTCCCCTGAGCGAGGGGTGAGAAGGGACGGGTCCGCTAGCGGCCATCACCCGAGCAAGCGACAGCCTAGGGCGTCCCGACCTCATGTTCGAGTCCGGACCGGCATCAAAGTTCATGGTTTTTCCCTGAAGAAAGGCAACGAGCCCCCGGATCCGATCGAACAGACCTGGGAACTATACGAACTGGTTGGCCGGAATCTGGAGTACGCCACCAGCTTGGCCCGAGCTGGACCCCCCCTCCCCCCCCCCCCCGAACGGGGACCGGGACCCCGCTCGAACCGACCCATTCGTAGCTCAACGAGGATAGCGTGGCACGGCTCACCCCCTCCATCTCAGCAAACGGACGCTTGAGGGGTAACGATCAAAAGTCGATCTAGCCTCCCGACCGGTCTCGTGCAACGCGCGGGGGCTCGGGGGCTAGCATCGCAACCAATGACCACCCCTGTGGGCTACTATTGGGGGGAAATATTAACAACCTCCTTATACCCCTTAAACCACAATCATAAAGGCCCGAGCCCACCTACGGAAATAGCGAGCCCCCGTCGACCCAGCAAGGGCAAGGGGCATTCCACTCCGCCTCGCCCGACCCAAGGTCCTGGGGTCGGACACGCCCGACCCTCGCTGGCGAAACTCCACCTCGCCCGACCCACGGTCCTAGGGTCGGATGCGCCCGACCCCTCGCCGCAGGGCTCCGCCTCGCCCGACCCCGGGCGTAGAGGGTCGTGTCGGGGATACATCCCCAATACCCGCAAGGAAGGAAGAAGTCAGACTCCTACTAGGATTCCCCTGTAATCTGACTAGGACTAGTCCCGTGTACTCCTACTAGGACTCCTCCTTGTAATTGGACTAGTACTCTGCCCCCTGGAGTATATAAAGGAGGGCAGGGGTACCTAGCTCGGCAGGTCATACCTCAACACCCAAGCCCAAGACATCTCTCTCAAGATCAAAGCAAACATCAATACAAGCCAACACACAGGACGTAGGGTATTACGCGATCTAGTGGCCCGAACCTGTCTAAATCGTGTTCCTTGCGTCACCATTGATTCCTTGATTCTCGACGACCCTTACCACACAAAAGACCACCTAGGGTACCCCCTGGGCGGGTTACCGGTCTAAAACATCGACAGCTGGCGTGCCAGGTAGGGGAACTCATCGAGTTTCTCAGCGCGAACTCAATGGCACGGTCGTCATCAAGCCCATCTTCGCTATCGAAGCGGGCGCAACCTTCTTTTTTGATCCTGGCTCTGCATCGCCGATGGCGCCGGATCGTTCCGGCACCAGATCGTCAACTCCAACAGCGACCTCGGGTTCCACCGTGATTCGAACTCGAACTCCGTCGGTGACTCCGGGTCCGACAACAACTTGGAGTCCGACGGCGACTCTGGGTCCAACTATGACTCGAAGTCCGACAGCGACTCTGAGTTTGACTACAACTCGAAAGTCCGACTACATCGCAAGCTCGCCGACGACTACGGGCGGCTCACCGATGATTTCATCGACTATGTCGTAGGCACGCCGACTACTCCAGCCAAGCATGGTCTACGCTCAAAACGCATCCTTGTCTTGGGGTCTTGGATAAGTCCGACCCTCCAAGCCAGGGGTCGGGCGATTCGAAGCCTTGCGGCAAGGGGTTGGGCGCATCCGACCCCGGGACCAAGGGTCGGGCGAGGCGGAGTTCCATCCTCAAAGGGTTGGGCATGTCCGACCCCAGGACCTTGGGTCGAGCAAGACGGAATGAACTACTCCTCACCCACATCAAGACAACCACGATCAGTTTGCCGACCACACCATCAGCTACGGGTAGCTCATCGACGACTTCAACTCGTCTCGACTAAAAATTAGTCGAGGCAAACTTTGCATCACCGACAACTAGTCAGAATCGCCTCCGATTAGTCGACTTCGTCAACGACCGTTACGGCTTCATCAACGACTGTCATGGCTTCGTCAACAATCATCCACGAATCAAGCTAAGTCACATTTCTAAATTATTTTCTGGCTTATTTTCCGTTTGCGCGCAACACGTGCTCTACTCGCCGGAAACGCTTGCGCGCAACGCGCGCTCTATTCGCCGGAGGGTAGCAAACTCTTTCGCGCTACCGCGCTCTCTTTTTATCGCAACAGCGAATATTCCCTTTTTTCTTCTCTTAAGGTCACTACTCTTCTCGAGCAGAACACGCCTTAACTCGTGAAAGCCTCAGGCGCATCTGTCACGCCTAAGCCCATACGCGTATACGAGACAACGATCTCACACACGCAGCGCAACGGCTACCCAGAGATTGAGAGCCTAAGCGTAATAGGCTAACTACTCGGGAAGAGTATGACTGAAACAAGAGCTTGACTCGTAATCGTGCAGTCTCTTTCTTGTCGCAGCAGCGACTCCTCTCACTTTTGTCTTCTCTTAAGGTCACTACTCTTCTCGAGCAGAACACGCCTTAACTCGTGAAAGCCTCAGGCACATCTGTCACGCCTAAGCCCACACGCGTATACAAGACAACGATCTCACACACACAGCGGCAATGGCTACCCAGAGACTGAGAGCCTAATCGTAACAGGCTAACTACTCGGGAAGAATATGACCGAAATAAGAGTACATAATGTACGCATTTTTTCTTTCAGGTCAAGCTTTGGCGACGACGCTCATCACGACGCCCACTAAGCATGCCTCCAACAGCACAGGCTAGTTCCCAAACTCGGGGGCTAAGCACCAATCAGTACTCCTAAAATCTCCAGTGGCTCAGCTAGCTCCCAGGCTCAGGGGCTGGACGCTGCAAAACCACTCGACGTGGCTCCAACGACTTACCTGGCGCATAAGCACGATGGCTGGACGCCGCAAGACTACTCGAATGATGACTTGAGTGAAGATTCAAGACCCTCGGGTTGATTATTCAATCAATCCAAGGCTCGAAGGCTGATAAGCTACACCCAACAATCGATTTTTTCAAGTTGAAAGAGGAAGATTCAAGATTTTGACCCTCAGCCTGATTCTACAATTCAACTTAAGGCTCGGGGGCTACTCCATATGGAGTGCGACTTTCGCCGCCCTCCATACACGAAGAGTACAATATCATGTTGATCAAGACTTTGAGCACACCATAGCCTCATGGCAGCTTTGAGAAGCATTGAAAGATTCAGCCTGACCCACAAGATAAGGATCTGCCTCGGGCGCAGACCAGCAAACAAGGGCACGGATCTCGTGGGTCCCCACCAATCTCGCCATAAATGCGCCGCAGCTCTGGCACGCAGAAAGGCGCCCGCGCTCCTCGACATGACCCGCCACAACTACCCGGGCGGAACACTGTAGCCACAACCGCCTAGGCTACAGCGGCTGTGGCCTCCCCTGATTCGCCATAGGGCACTCATTGCATGCGTCGCCCGGCACAGGAGGGAGCGCTGCCTGTTCTCGCGCTTAGCTTGCTTGGCGATAGGGATGCGATGTCCATATTCCACGGGCAACACACAGGACTACAAGGGTCAGCCGTCCCTCACGACGTGCACGGCTAAGGCGGCCGGGCATCATCATCATGTCTGGTGGTGATGGTCGACCAGAGGATCACCGATAGGATCCAACAGCAGCCGCCCCCCTCCGACGGCCACGCTGATGGGAGACAAAGGCCGGTGAGGAAGGTAGTGACCTGGGAACTCGCTCCTTGTCCCCGTGTTGTACCTTATTTAGCTTATCTCTTTTACTTCTCCACACGCCTGGCTCATCTGTAATCCTGGTACCCTCCTTGCGCTATAAAAGGAGAACCATGGGGCCTGAGACAGGGGAGTCTCGGAAGCCAACAGAACCCACATACTCTCCCGACGAGCATCAGTGCACACCCAAGAGACTTGGGACCAGCTCCCTCTCTCGCCGTTTTGTAACCCCTACTACAGACCTTGCGTGAGTAACACGAGCAGCTCTTCACACTGGATGTAGGGCTATTCCTGCCTGAACCAGTCTAACCCCGTGTCCTCTCACGCCACCATCCGAAGCCTTACGCGCATAAAAGAAATTTACTTGCCGTAGTCTTGATCCGCTAATCTTGACAACAACACAGATGCACAAATGTTTGTGGCACAACTTGAGCGAAAGAAGGAAGTAAATCCTGCCTTCTTTTATGACTTTATGGTGGATGAACAAAGATGACTTGTTCGTGTGTTTTGCGCAGATGCCTTATGCAGGAAAAAACTATAGTGTTTTTGGTGATGTGGTTTCGATAGATTCAACATATACTACTAACCAGTATAACATGACTTTTGTGCCATTTACTGGAGTCAATCATCACTTGTAAAGTTTTTTCCTAGGTGTAGCATTCTTGGGAAATGAAAAGATCGCATCATATGTATGGTTGTTTAATACCTTTCTTAAGGCTATGGGTGGAGTAGCACCTTATCTAATCATAACAGATGAAGATGCGAGCATGAAGGCTGCTATTGCTTAGATTCTACCAGATATAGCTCACAGACTTTGCATGTGGCATATCATGGAAAAGGCACTTGAGAAGGTCGGGCCCTCTATAAGAGAGGATGAACAGTTCTGGGATAGACTAAACAAGTGTGTTTGGGGCTTTGAGACTTCAGATGATTTTGAGTCACAATGAAATTCAATCATAACAAATTTTGCATTCATGGGAAATGATTGGTTTTCCACAAAGTTTGCCATTTGTCAATCATAGATTCCGGCATACTTTATGGACATACCTCTAGTAGGAATCCTTAGGACTACGTTGTTGGAGGTATGCCCTAGAGGCAATCATAGAGATGATGATATTCCATTTGTATCCATGATTTGTATGTTGTGTTCATTGAATATCCATTAAAGGCTACTCGAATTGATTTGCAATTATGTGAATTGTTATGTGAAACTCTTTACTTGTATGGTTATTCTAAAGTTGTCCCTAGTCGGAGTTCATGTGAGGACACACATGAATATTAGACTAGCACATGTATTAGTTGATGACTACGTTTCACAAGTCATGGACATGGAGATGTTGAACTAATAATGTGGACACATGTGGAGACATGTGTTAGGACTGACCCAACACGAGTAGTTTTCTCTTTAAACAACATATACGCTTTGTCCTTAGACCTGAGATTGTCGTATGTATTCTAGATGTGGATCGACCTACTTAGGGGCTATCAAACGCTACGCCGTAACAGGGTAGTTATAAAGGTAGTTTTCGGGTTTGTCAAGAAGCATGCTATGAGACATGGTCAATCAAGATGGGATTTGCCCCTCTCTGATTGAGAGTGATATCTCTGGGCCCCTCGAGTGATCGGATCCGAAAATGCATGGCCATGCTACGTACGGTTAAGAGTTAACCTACAAAGGGATTCCGAATCACAGGATCGAGAAAGAGCGGTCGGCTTGAAGCTAGACCAAATATCGTGAGGCAAAGGGAATAGCATGTATATTATGTTGTGATGGTTCGTCTGATATGATCTTCGTGTGCGTATAGGAGTTGGCACGTCTTGCTAGAGGCCGCTACCGATTATTGGGCCGAGTAGGAGTACTCGGGCCATGTCTATACGTATCCGAACCTATAGGGTCACACACTTAAGGGGCTAGAAGCCCAATTCGGATCTGATCCGAGTTGGATTAGGTTTAGGAGTACTAATGGGCCTCGGATCCAGAGGCCCATCAGGAACCTCTATAAATAGAGGGGTGGGGGCGCCCTAGGGTTTACACCTTTTGGCTGAACACTCTTGCCGCGCCTCCCACGCCTTCGCCTGTTGCAACTCGCGGATCTAGCAATCCGGCTTGCGACGCTTCCTCCCTGCACGTGTGGATACCTTGGAGGTGTTGCGCCTGCAGCACTTGGACGAGCCGCCGACGAGCCACGACGAGCCGATGACGAGCCGCGGTACCGGAGGCGATCTTGCTGTGCACGTGGACGAGCTGTTGAGGAGCTGCTGCACGTGATCGACTACGTACGACTACGTGATCGTCTTCACTGCACCGACGCATATCTACATCTTCCGCACTAGTAGTGCGTCGAGTGGTAATCCCGTGATCCTTATACGGCAGTTCTTCCTGGTTATACGCGGTAGAAAATTTTGATTTGCGCTAGTGTAGCCTACCTCGTATCCCAACAGTGGTATCAGAGCCGTAGCTGCTTAGTTTTGGATTCGGGATGTGTGCATATGGAGATATGCGAGTTCTCTGTTTGATCTATGTCCTGATTTCATGCCCTTGCTGCAATGGTAGTGTAACGACATACTCCTACCGGTCGGTTTCCGCCATCGGAGTTAAGTGATACACGTAAATCCAGTTGCAGTGAGGGAAGATCAATATGATTGGTCAAATCGAGATCCAGGGTCATACGCCAGGCGCATTAGATGTGCAATAGTAGATAGGATCTACTGCCGGGGTCGGGATTTTGCCATATGCGTATGCTTCGGTAAATCAGCCGTAACTTTTCGGTACGATCTCGGATCGAGGCGAAATTAGATTTCCCAAATTCGGCTTGGAAGATGGAGTTTCGGGCCTCCGAAGTTTGGAACGTTAGGACGCCTAACTCTATTTTGCAGGATGTATGCATGTATCTTGTGATCAGTATGGCCCCCTTGTGTATGTGATGCATGTGTGTAACTAATTCGTGACCTGCGTGTCGCGCGTACGGCAACACGGCAGGAGCCATATGTGTTGTCACTTTATTGTAATTAATGGTCTGCGTACCAATCTGTGATGATCCAAGCAACTATGTAATCTTCATTACTAGATTCTTTACTAGCTATTAGGCGTAATAGCATGCTCTAGTTCTTGGAGGACTCATCACCAGGAGGATGGCGCACATGGAGCATGGAGATGGAGATCACCATGGTGAACAGGTTCTATGGAGATGGAGATCACCATATGAAAATGGGCCATACTGTGTCACAACTGTGTGAATGCTATTCTGTTTTACTTTCTGCATGTTGTGATGTTAGAAGTAGAACGATCCCTCACAAAGTTTAAGTTAGTATGCCCTCCCAACTAAAACTTGCACCGTCCCATGTCTTGTACAATTAGTGGTGGGTCTATGAAATTAGGGTGCCACTAGTTTTCCTTGACTAGACGGGTTTGTGTCGGACACTTACACGCATAAGGGTTGGTTTGCTTAACGAGGTCATCTTAACGGTTAAGGACCTTGGGGCATAAAGGTTGGGCGCCGAGACATGGAGATGTCACCCAACAACAGGAGTCATATGTGATATGATTAGCAAAAGTTGCTTACCGATCTACCTCGTTTGCTAGCGGTGATGCTAAAGCTCACTAGTGGACTTGTTAGTCGTGGATCCTGAATCACTAAGTTTCAATAGAGGGATATTGATTTTAGTGGGAGTAGATTCTGTTAAAATAGTTTAATGTAATTTGCTCTATCATGGATACGTTTGTCTTAGTGTATTTTGCATTACTTTTGTTGTAGATTAAATGGCACCTAGCAACACCACCACATCGTTTGCTTTGGGTTCGGTCCTTGAGAAGGACAAGTTGAATGGAACAAACTGCTCGGATTGGATCCGTAACCTGAGAATTGTTCTCAGGGCTGAGAAAAAGGAAGATGTTCTAGACAACCCACTACCAGAAGAACCTGCTGAGGATGCACCCGCTGCTGCTAAGAATGCTTACAAGAAAGCATGTGATGCTAACCTTGAAGTAAGCTGCCTTATGCTTGCTTGCATGGAACTCGAGCTGCAGATGCAGTTCGAAACAAACCATGAGGCGCACGATATGATCGTGGCGCTTAGAGACATGTTCCAAACACAGGCCAGGACTGAAAGGTTCAATGTGTCTAAGGCCTTTGTTGAGAGCAAGCTAGCAGAAGGCGCAGCAGTAGGACCACACGTAATCAAGATGGTTGGTTACACTCAACGGTTGGAGAAGCTAGGCTTCCCACTGGGCCAAGAGTTGGCCACTGATTTCATTCTTTCCTCTCTTCCGCCTAGCTATGGGAACTTCATATCGAACTACCATATGCATGGGACGGAGAAGGGATTGAATGAGTTGTGTGGTATGCTCAAGACAGCAGAGGCTGACATCAAGAAAAGCGCTAGTACCAGCCATGTGATGGCGATACAGAACAAGCCCAGCTTTAAGAAGAAGGGCAATTCTTGGAAGAAGAAGGGCAAGGCTGGAACGTCCAAGCCAAACCCACCGCCCAAGGTTAAAGCTGGACCTGGACCTGCTCCAGACAAAGAGTGCTTTTACTGTCATGAACTTGGTCACTGGAAGAGAAACTGCAAGCAGTACCTAGCTTCCTTGAAGAATGGCGGAAGTAAGAGTACTTCCACCTCAGGTACGCTTGTTGTTAATGTTATAGACAACATATTTCTTGCTGATACAGTTATTAATTCTTGGGTATTTGATACCGGATCGGTTGCTCATATTTGCAATTCGATGCAGGGAATGATAAGAAGTAGAAGCGTGGAAAGAGGAGAAGTTGATTTCCGCGTGGGCAATAATGCAAGAGTTGCTGCTTTGACCGTCGGGACGATGCAACTCCACCTCCCGTCAGGATTTATTATGGAGTTGAATAATTGTTATTTTGTTCCTAGTTTATGTCGAAACATTTTGTCTCCTTCATGTTTGATGAAGGATGGTTATTCATTTGCGAGTGAAAACAATGGTTGTGTGATCTCTAAGAATAATATGTTTATGGCTTTTGCACCCATTGTGAATGGATTGTTTGTTTTAAATCTTGATGGTTCACCTGTCTGTAATGTAAGTGCTAAAAGGCCTCGGCCTAATGATTTGAGTCCTACCTACTTGTGGCATTGTCGTTTGGGTCATATAAGTGAAAAGCGCATGAAGAAGCTCCATTCTGATGGACTTCTAACTTCGTTTGATTTTGAATCATACGAGACATGCGAGGCTTGCTTGCTAGGCAAGATGACCAAGACGCCTTTCACAGGATTTCCTGAGAGAGCAGTAGACTTGTTGGAACTCGTACATAGTGATGTATGCGGACCAATGAGCACGACGGCTAGAGGAGGATTCCAATACTTCATAACTTTCACTGATGATTTTAGTAGATATGGCTATGTCTACTTGATGAGGCACAAGTCTGAAACCTTTGAAAAGTTCAAGGAATTTCAGAATGAAGTTGAAAATCAGCGTGGCAAGAAAATTAAGGCCTTACGATCTGATCGTGGAGGCGAGTATTTGAGCCACGAGTTTAGCAATCATCTAAAGAGTTGCGGAATTGTTCCACAACTTACGCCGCCTGGAACACCTCAGAGAAACGGTGTGTCCGAGCGACGTAATCGAACTTTGTTAGACATGGTTCGATCAATGATGAGCCAGTCGGACCTACCGTTGTCATTTTGGGGATACGCTCTAGAAACAGCAGCTTTCACACTAAATAGGGTACCATCTAAATCCGTTGTTAAGACACCATATGAGATATGGACTGGAAAGGTTCCTAGTTTGTCTTTTCTAAAGATTTGGGGATGTGAAGCGTTTGTCAAGCGACTTCAGTCGGACAAGATCACACCCAAGTCGGATAAGTGCATTTTCGTGGGATATCCAAAGGAAACTTTGGGATATTATTTCTACAACCGATCAGAAGGCAAAGTGTTTGACGCTCGGAACGGGGTTTTCCTAGAGAAAGAGTTTCTCAAAGGAGAAAAGAGTGGAAAGACAGTGCATCTTGAAGAAGTTCAAGATGAGCCAATCGGGCAAGAATCAATGAGTGATGCTAACGTAGCAGAACAAGTTGAGATACCCATGGCAAGAGAAGCACCGCCACAACCACGAAGGTCGGCAAGGCTCCGCGAAATGCGGGAAATATTATTGTTGGACAATGATGAGCCTGCGACATATGCAGAAGCAATGATGGACCCAGACTCCGAAAAATGGCAGAGTGCCATGCAATCCGAAATAGAGTCCATGGGAGACAATCAAGTTTGGAACTTGGTTGACCCGCCTGATGGTGTTAAAGCCATAGAGTGCAAGTGGATCTATAAGAAGAAAAAGGACATGGATGGAAATGTTCACATCTATAAAGCACGACTTGTCGCAAAAGGTTTTCGACAAGTTCAAGGAGTTGACTACGACGAGACCTTCTCGCCCGTAGTGATGCTTAAGTCCATTCGGATTATTCTAGCTATAGCTGCATATTTCGATTATGAGATATGGCAGATGGATGTCAAGACAGCTTTCCTGAATGGAAACCTAGCTGAGGACGTGTATATGATACAGCCCGAGGGTTTTGTCGATCCGAAAAATGCTAGAAAGGTATGCAAGCTTCAGAGATCCATTTATGGATTGAAGCAAGCATCTAGGAGTTGGAACATTCGTTTTGATGAAGTGGTCAAAGGGTTTGACTTCACCAAGAACGAAGAAGAGTCTTGTGTTTACAAGAAGGTTAGTGGGAGCTCTGTAGTATTTCTAATATTATATGTGGATGACATATTACTAATTGGAAATAACATTCCTATGCTTGAGTCCGTAAAGACTTCACTGAAAAATAGTTTTTCGATGAAGGACTTAGGGGAAGCGGCATATATTCTGGGCATTAAGATCTATAGAGATAGATCGAGAAGGCTTATAGGTTTGAGCCAAGATACTTATATTGACAAAGTGTTGAAGCGGTTCAGCATGGAAGAGGCAAAGAAAGGGTTCTTGCCTATGTCACATGGCATACATCTCAGCAAGACTCAGTGTCCTTCGACTGCTGATGAGCGGGATCGCATGAGTAGAGTGCCATATGCCTCGGCTATTGGATCTATCATGTATGCAATGATAAGTACTCGCCCAGATGTTTCATATGCGCTAAGTATGACAAGCAGACACCAATCTGATCCAGGTGAGAGTCACTGGACAGCGGTGAAAAACATTCTTAAGTACTTGAGAAGGACTAAAGATATGTTCCTCGTCTATGGAGGTCAGGAGGAGCTCGTTGTAACAGGTTACACCGATGCTAGTTTCCAGACCGACAGAGATGATTCAAAGTCACAATTAGGATTTGTGTTCACGCTAAATGGTGGTGCTGTTAGTTGGAAGAGTTCCAAGCAGGAGACGGTGGCCGATTCTACGACAGAAGCCGAGTACATCGCGGCTTCGGAAGCCGCGAAGGAAGGTGTTTGGATAAGGAATTTCCTCATTGAGCTTGGTGTGTTCCCGAATGCGTCCAGCCCATTGAATCTCTACTGTGATAACAATGGGGCAATTGCGCAAGCAAAGGAGCCAAGGAACCACCAGAAGAACAAACACGTAATGCGGCGATTTCATCTCATTCGAGACTTCGTTAACCGGGGTGAGATCAAGATATGCAAAATACACACGGATCTGAACATTTCTGATCCGTTGACAAAACCACTCCCGCAGGCTAAGCATGATGCGCATGTAAGAGCTATGGGTATTAGGTACCTTCTAGATTGACTCTAGTGCAAGTGGGAGACTGTTGGAGGTATGCCCTAGAGGCAATCATATAGATGATGATATTCCATTTGTATCCATGATTTGTATGTTGTGTTCATTGAATATCCATTAAAGGCTACTCGAATTGATTTGCAATTATGTGAATTGTATGTGAAACTCTTTACTTGTATGGTTATTCTAAAGTTGTCCCTAGTCGAAGTTCATGTGAGGACACACATGAATATTAGACTAGCACATGTATTAGTTGATGACTATGTTTCACAAGTCATGGACATGGAGATGTTGAACTAATAATGTGGACACATGTGGAGACATGTGTTAGGACTGACCCAACACGAGAAGTAGTTTTCTCTTTAAACAACATATACGCTTTGTCCTTAGACCTGAGATTGTCGTATGTATTCTAGATGTGGATCGACCTACTTAGGGGCTATCAAACGCTACGCCGTAACAGGGTAGTTATAAAGGTAGTTTTCGGGTTTGTCAAGAAGCATGCTATGAGACATGGTCAATCAAGATGGGATTTGCCCCTCTCTGATTGAGAGTGATATCTCTGGGCCCCTCGAGTGATCGGATCCGAAAATGCATGGCCATGCTACGTACGGTTAAGAGTTAACCTACAAAGGGATTCCGAATCACAGGATCGAGAAAGAGCGGTCGGCTTGAAGCTAGACCAAATATCGTGAGGCAAAGGGAATAGCATGTATATTATGTTGTGATGGTTCGTCTGATATGATCTTCGTGTGCGTATAGGAGTTGGCACGTCTTGCTAGAGGCCGCTACCGACTATTGGGCCGAGTAGGAGTACTCGGGCCATGTCTATACGTATCCGAACCTATAGGGTCACACACTTAAGGGGCTGGAAGCCCAATTCGGATCTGATCCGAGTTGGATTAGGTTTAGGAGTACTAATGGGCCTCGGATCCAGAGGCCCATCAGGAACCTCTATAAATAGAGGGGTGGGGGCGCCCTAGGGTTTACACCTTTTGGCTGAACACTCTTGCCGCGCCTCCCACGCCTTCGCCTGTTGCAACTCGCGGATCTAGCAATCTGGCTTGCGACGCTTCCTCCCTGCACGTGTGGATACCTTGGAGGTGTTGCGCCTGCAGCACTTGGACGAGCCGCCGACGAGCCGCCGACGAGCCACGACGAGCCGACGACGAGCCGCGGTACCGGAGGCGATCTTGCTGTGCACGTGGACGAGCTGTTGAGGAGCTGCTGCACGTGATCGACTACGTACGACTACGTGATCGTCTTCACTGCACCGACGCATATCTACATCTTCCGCACCAGTAGTGCGTCGAGTGGTAATCCCGTGATCCTTATACGGCAGTTCTTCCTGGTTATACGCGGTAGAAAATTTTGATTTGCGCTAGTGTAGCCTACCTCGTATCCCAACATACGTCACGATCGGAGAGTGCAAATTCCTTTTTTTTTACCGTTTCATTCATCCAAAATTGACCTTTGTTGAGTTTTGGCTAAGGTTTGACACAACTTTGGAGTGCCAGCGCCAAGAGGAGTTGAAAGCCGACAATGCAAGTCTTCACACCACTCCTAAATTGATGACACCATGGGCCATGAAGAAGCAATGTAGTGTGATATATATACATGAAGTTTTCAGTAAAAATCTAGGACAAATCGTAGCTGCAAGAGACCAATGCATTATTCAAGGCATTACAGAGTGTCAAGATATAAAAATTATCACCATCAGCAGTCTATATGGAAAAGAACGAGTGGTTCAGTTGAACAAGTCAAACATATTTTGTAGGTGCTCCTGTAAATTATATGAGTCCTATGGCATCCCATGCCGTCATATCATACAAGTGCTTAGAGCTGAGAAGCAAAATGAGATAGCATCAATTATATTATGAAGAGATGGGAGAAAAGATGTAAAAGGTGTGTATTGTATGATTTTTTTTCTATGGTTGTTTTGTACAATAGTCTTGATCAGATCTTCAATTTTATAGGGAACTATTCTTCGATGAAGAAGGTAACCTACTAGATGAAAAGCCTGAAAATCTTATGGAGGTGGCAATGTGGAAAAAGATTTCAGATTCACACAACAAGTTTGAAGATCTTATCCAAATGGCCAAGAACTCTGAACAAAGGATTGACTTTTTATTTTCTAGTTTATCCAACCTAGTAGAACCTCTCCGAAAGATCACATCTGCTACGAGAGTTAATAAACAGGATGAGTATGAATCTTTCCTTGGTAGTAAAATTCCAAATGAAGTCGATATACATCCACCAAATGATATCAAGTCGAAAGGGAGATGCAAAAGAATTAAGAAGAACAAGGAGATGAAGGCTGGAAGCAAGGGTAAAAGTAAACTGACATGTGGAAAATGTAAGCAAGTAGGGGATCATGATGCACGCCATTGCCCAAACAATATTGTTGGCTGATATTTCAAGTTCATGTAACCTTTTAAGACCTTTTGGAATGCTTTTTGTAAACACTTTTTTTGACTAGTGACATCATTCAGTTTATTGCTGCCAATTTTCAGTGTTTCGGTGCATTATACAACATGGATATGGAGTTCACTGCAATTTATTTGATCAGTGAATGTCATTGCATTTACATCCGTACACAGAAGTCAGTACATATTGCTCAGTCTACCTCATATAGCTCAGATTGGATATATTGCTTAGTGCATTATACACAGAAGTTAGTACATATTGCTCAAATTACACAGAGTAGGCTTTTGTTCAGGCATTACACAGAAGGCAGAATTGGCATTGGCATTATACAGCACCGAGTCGCCACCCATCTCCGGCGACATGGCCGCACCACCCTGGCCACCGTGGATCTCTATGCTCGGGCAGCGGTGGCTGGTGGTTGACAAGCTCCTCGAAGGCAGCTCAATCACCAGGCTGACGAATCAACAGGCCGGCGGGGTAACGCCCTGGCCATGCCAGGCGGAGCGGCACGCCACGGGCGGAGGGGCGCCGACGGGCTAGCGCGCCACAGGTGGAGGGGCGCCGACGGGATGGCACACCACGGGCAGAGGGGTGCCGACGGTGCCCTCACCAAGCCGGCAGAGTGGAGCGCCACGGGCGAAGGGGCGGCGGCGAATCGCCTCTCTCGGGTGAAAGGACTGGATGGATGGAAGGGGCAGGGGGTTTGGAGGGGGCAGGGGTCATGAGGGATTCGCAAAATACTGTTTTGCATTGCTGGCTAGCGGGCGCTTAAGTGCAAATTAATCTATCTCTAATTCTATCCATCGGATGAGCATCTTTTAGCCTTAATTTAGAGTTTCCACCAAATACAGTGCCATTATTGATCTGCCCAACACTGGCCACCGGTCCCACTTCAAGTCGGAGAAGTCACTTCGTGACGGCAGCAAGCAAAAAGGTAGCTCAAAGAGAAGTCGTGGTTCCGAGGAAACACGTCCCTGGGCTGCTGTCTCGTTCCCAAGACGAGGCTCCGTGAGCTGATTTCTGTCAGGATAGCTGCTACTTTGCCCCCTCCTGACTCAGGCTGCTCTATCCGTCTGCGAAACCACAGCTACATACCTGTGACATGAAGACTGGGTCCGCCCTACCTAACATTGTAAACACCAGGAGGAGAAGACATATCTGAGGCTAGGACCATAAACTTTACTGGTATTCTACAGCCAACACCTGAACAAGACATCCTGAGACTCATGCGGTTATGCCGCCTCTGGAGTCTGGAACTTTGGATCAAGGCTTGGTTGTCCCACGCCCAGAATCATGACGAGGCCTGACAGAGACCCTGGGAGCGGAGCAGGGTCCCTCCGAACTCCGATGCAACGTCAGATGCAGCTTTCAGTGCAGGAGAGCCACACAGCAGCAGAAATATCAAGCTAGGCGTGAATCACAACTCGAGCATAACAGGATGACTGCGCCGACAGTTGCTTTTGCTTGCTTTGCCTTTGTTGACGAGGTCTGGACTGTGGACCGTCTTTGATTAATACTCTACTTCCCTCTTAGCTTTTTCACCTTCTTTTTCTTTGCAAAAAGCATCTACCCATTTTCTTACCAACAAAGTCCTACGACGAACGAAGTTATTACTACTACTCTACTAGTTTACCTTGTTACCTTGTTGTAAACAAAGATTGTGCATCAACAATCATCGATCAGTCAACTTACAAAAAGCTCTCTCTCCAAATTATATCGTTGGAGGCCACAATCCCTTTAGACAAGCTGACCTAAACTGAGCCCCCGCGTCGCCCCCGCGTGGGCGACTCGGGCGGGTGCTGACACCCCCGCCGCCCCTTCACTGACAATAGCTCCCGCCACGCCGCCGCCCGAGTGGGTCGCCGGAAGCCCATGCGGCTCGCGATGAGGGCGGCGACGGGCCCCTTCCCCTTCCTCCGACGGTTCTAGGCGGGCGCGGCTGCCAGTGCCGCTGAGGGAGCTCGCCAGCATGGGCGGCACCCTGCGGCAATGGAGGCCGGGCAGCCACGGATCCGGCACGGCGCTGGTTGGATCCGGTGGCTGAGCGACCGGTGCTCCCCCGAGGCGGCGGCGGCCAGCATCAGCTGGGCATGAGGACTCGCCCCGCAGCGATGGGGACCGAGCGGCCACGGATCCGGCACGGCGCCAGCCGGATCCGGTGGCTGTGCGACTGGAGTAACCCCGAGGTGGTGGCGGCGGCCGCCGGCAGCGTTCGATGGCGTGAGGAGGGCGACGGCCAGCGTGGGTGACGGTGCTATTTTTGCCGCACCACGCGGAGGTGAGGAGGGACCCGTCGTCGAGAGAGGAGAGTGGTTCGCCTGCGCGCGGCGCAGCAGCTGCGGCGGAGAAGACGGAGGATGCGAGCGCATGAGCACCCGGAGGTTGCTGAGGTTCCTTTGAGTGGCTCTCAGCGTTGGGGGTGACCTGGACGGTGATGCTCCACGAGCTCGGGACCAGCGGCAACGGCGGCCGCGGTCTTCTTATTTCCCGCCCGCGTGGCATGGCAGCTCCTGTGTCTTCAACGGCAGCGGCGTGGTGTCGCAGTTGGGGTGGCCTATGCAAAGTGTGCTAGTGATGCCATGGCGGTGCGGCAGGGACGCTTGGCGCAGGGGTGCACTGGCGGCACCAAGGTGGTGTTGCGGATGTGGTCGGGCCACCTCTCCACGGCTGCGGAGTTGCAGAGGTGGTGACGGGAGAGGGAGGAGGCTAGGTGCTGGTGGGGGCTCGCGCGACGAGGAGGAGGCTGCGCGCTTGGTAAGGCATGTGTGTAAGGTGGCGCCACAACAAGGAGATGCCCAACGACACGCGATGGTGAGGCGGTGCAATGGTGGCTGCGTGCGAGGAGTGGGGGTACGGCGGAGTGGAGCGGAGGTGGAGGTACGACAGCGTGGTGCGTCGAGGTGCGGCGACGACGCCACCCCAGATGGGCGGCCATGACTGTGGACCGGGAGTGCAAAGCCGTGAGCGTGCAGCGAGGGGTTGGGATGCTCCGGGCGAAAGTCCTCACCGGCGTTCTTGCTGGTGGAGATGTCGACGACGCCCAAGGGCGTCGTTCTCCCCGTTGGGGGCGTCATGTCTGATCTACAATCCTGCTGCACAAGGTCCTCTGGGTGAAAACCCTGTCCAGACCCTAGACGAGCGACGGCGGCGCTATTTGCATTGTGCCCTCCTTGGAGGTGTCATCTCTAGAGACCCATCTCAGTTTGTGGCATTGCTGGTCCATTGGTCATGGGTAGCAGCAGCTGGTGGTGGCATTTCCGTCACGTGGCAAGCTGGACGGGTGTTGCCGAGGCCACGTAGAGGCGATCACAGTTATGGTGGCGGCCAGGGGTTGTCGCATGGTTGCCGGTTTTGGCTGCTTCTAGCGGACCGCGGCGGCTGACGTTACTTGGCAACGGTCAGTGCGGCGTGAGATTACATCGGAGGATGGCGCTTGCGGCAATGGCATCGTGTGACAACTAGGCTTGCAGTGGACCGCGGCGGGTTGCTCAGCTTGGCTGGGCTACCCGGTGCGGTACATCGTCGAAAGACGGCGCAAGTGACTTCTCTGGTATGCTGACATGGCGGCGGAGGCTTTTGCGCGGGTGAAGCAACGAGGCGAAGTCGACCTGCGACGACGGCTTGGTTGATCGATGGGGATCTTGTGGAGCGGAGCAGCATTGCTCACCACTCTAAGGACAACAAAAGAAACGGATCCGTGACGTGGAGTACCGTGGCGGGCGAGGACCCACGCACGGTGTTTCTTCGAGGCGACGAGAGCGAGGTGGAGTCCAACGGCGAATGTGGCGAAGCCCCTTCGTGTTGTGGTGACAACTGCGAGGCAGCCTGCGAGAGGTTCGGATTCGGTGGTATCACTCCGTCCGGTGGAGTGTGATGTTGCAGCGGCACTACAGCGGATGGTCCCGCATGGCAGTGGCCTTCTCGGTGCGGTGCAGTCTACTTCTATCGGTTCCCTATCGACACAGGACCACGTCTGAAGGTTTCAGCAAATAAATGAGTGTGAATGTTGGTGGGTGCCGCCGTGGTGAGTGGAGTAGGAGACCGCGTTGATGTCCCAATCCAACTGGTCGGGTGTAGCGGTTTTGAGTTGAGTGGTTACCCGCGTTGATGTCCTAATTCAACCGGGCGAGTCTTTTTTATTTTTCTTTTCTTTTTCTTTTCTTGCATATGGCCTCTCATGATTATAGTCTTGTATTTTTCTGCTATATCAATGAAACACACCCTACCTTGTGCATCATTCTTTAAAAAAATAATCCCTTTAGACAACCAAACCAGAGCTCTTGGTTCTCTTTGGAACATGGCAAAATCCTAATCCTCTTCCGGTTGGTCTTCTCACTCGGACATTCGCCCTCCTTGAGCCCACACGCGGAACAGCACCACCAGAGGGGGGAGAGAGAGAGAGCAGTTATGTCACATCATTTTCGCGCCCTCATCCACAGCCCATCTCTTCCCGTGCCTTTCTCCCACGGGGTCGGAGTCAGTGCAGCGTCGCCCTCGAGAGCTCCGCGGCTTCCGAGGGCGAGGGCGTCCGTGGAGAAGAGAGAGCAGGCGATGGAGGAGCAAGGCGGCGCGGCGGCGCTCGGCTGGGCGGCCAGGGACGCCACCGGTGTCCTCTCACCCTACAACTTCTCAAGAAGGTAGGCGCATCACCTCGTCGCTGTCGTTACAGTGTTGGCCACTCTGCTTTGCTCATGTGTGCTTCTGATGATCTGCCGAGTTCTTAAAACATCTATCCTACAATAAACTGAAGAGATGGCTAAATTATTTGCTGCTTCTCTCGAGACTGAAAGGATCTGAAGCTACTTTAGCTGTCAGGCAATAGTTTGACACAACGTTTCAGATTTAATTAGTTATAGGGTCCTTGGTAAGAGGCTTACCTAAGATTGCGCCCCTCCTGTTCTCATAAAAAAGGAGCCTTACCTAAGATAGTAGCACTGTTCTTTAGTTGAAGCCCGAAAATTAAAGTACGCATATAGAGTTTGGTAAACTGTTGCTTTCAGCTAGCTGCCCCCTGTCGGGACCGGTTGGAGAACAGAACTAATTGGATGAAGAGACGTTCAGAGTGCTTCCTTGACAGAGTTAGTTCTTGTTTATGGAATCCTTGTTGGTGATCCCAATTTCAGGGTTCCGAGAGACGACGATGTCACGATCAAGGTTCTCTACTGCGGGATCTGCCACACCGACCTTCACATCATCAAGAACCACTGGGGCAACTCCATGTACCCCGTCGTCCCCGGGTAATCCAGTTCGCCGCCGGATGTCGCAAACGATGCGCTGCAAAATTTGATTAGAGCCAAGAACAATAACGGATTCAAGGAACGCCCTTCGAATTAATTTCCCCGTTGGTTGGCGCGCGCGCACAGGCACGAGATCGTCGGCGTGGTGACCGGCGTCGGCGGCGGCGTGACGAGGTTCAAGCCCGGCGACACGGTGGGCGTGGGCTACTTCGTCGGGTCCTGCCGCTCCTGCGACAGCTGCGGGAAGGGGAACGAGAACTACTGCGCCGGGGTCGTGCTCACCTCCAACGGCGTCGACCGCGCGCACGGCGGCGCCGCCACGAAGGGGGGCTTCTCCGACGTCATCGTCGTGAACGAGCACTACGTGCTCCGCGTCCCGGACGGCGTGCCGCTGGACCGCACCGCGCCGCTGCTCTGCGCCGGCGTGACCGTGTACAGCCCCATGATGCGCCACGGCCTGAACGAGCCCGGCAAGCACCTGGGCGTCGTGGGCCTCGGCGGCCTCGGCCACGTCGCCGTCAAGGTCGGCAAGGCGTTCGGGATGAAGGTCACCGTCATCAGTACGTCCCCGAGCAAGCGCCAGGAGGCCGTCGAGCACCTCGGCGCCGACGAGTTCCTGGTCAGCCGCGACCCCGAGCAGATGAAGGCGGCGACGGGCACGATGGACGGCATCATCGACACGGTGTCGGCGTGGCACCCGATCACGCCGCTGCTGGCGCTGCTGAAGCCGCTGGGGCAGATGGTGGTCGTGGGCGTGCCGAACAAGCCTCTGGAGCTGCCGGTGTACGCCATCGTGCCCGGCGGGAAGGGCGTCGCCGGGAACAGCGTCGGCAGCGTCGGGGACTGCCAGGCCATGCTCGAGTTCGCGGGGAAGCACGGCATCGGCGCCGAGGTGGAGGTGATCAAGATGGACTACGTCAACACGGCGATCGAGCGGCTCGAGAAGAACGACGTCCGCTACCGCTTCGTCATCGATGTCGCCGGCAGCAGCCTTGGCTCCGCCGCCTACGTGTAACTGCAGAAGGTCGAATCAGAGCCCCCCCAATAATTAACTAATGGATGATCATTTCCGCTTGTTGATAAGTTCATGTGCTTATTGTGGGTTTGTGGCTCTGATGGTTTGGTGTGTACAAATAAAAGAGACATGGTGTTCAAATCTTTGCTTAAGTACATGGAGAGAAGGTTGAATCAGAGCCCCCCTCTTTGTTGTTTTTTTTTCTTTTGAACACAATACTAGTGCAGGTACTTTCTAATCTTTATCTAGTTATTACTACTATAGATGCACGTGCTACAAGCATGCTGTTCTAAATTCTAAAACATTAATAACCAACATTTCAATATTTTTTATAGATAATAAGACTTGGCGGTTAGGCCTCCTTCACAATGGTGAGCAACAACACTGGAACTTTCGAGGATTTAATCCAATATAAAAAATATTCCTGTGAGGCATTCGAAACAAATGAATATTTTTTTGAAATAAAAACAAAGGAATAATTGAGCTTTTATAATATATGTCATAAAGATGATAGGACAAAGATTAACACAAAGATGAAAGCAAACAGGACCAGAGAGCACATACTTTTTCTTTTCTTTTTACAATGACAGAACAAAGGAGGATGTTCTTGTTACATTCTTTACGGCATCTGTTAAGAAGTTTCCACACGATTTAAATGTTCACAGTAGACTATATATGCTCTTTTCAATTAAACCCTCAATTAACTATACCAAGGTTCACACTTATCCACCATATAATACACATCAAGGAAAAGAACAACCGGATAATAGCAAAAGCTATAGTTCATCTTGTGCTTGAGGTTTCTTCACAGCAAGGCCATTTTCTACCCATGCGTCGTAACCACCTTCAATGTTCTTCACATTTTCAAATCCCTGCTTTCGTAAGCGTTCACATGTTTCAGAGAAGAAGAAAGTGAGCAATGAAAAATAATTCAGATGTTTTCTTGAGATTTAATACAGCTTTAAGAAAACCCCGCATATAGTGTGAGGCAATAATAATGGTAACAGCGTGAACGAAACTTGTTTGCACCCTAACATTATGTGATGTTGGACATGTGCTACACAAGGCGGCTACCATCAAAATCTCCTAAATTTCATACCACTTTCTATTTTACACAATAAAATTATTTAGTTTATTAGAACTATGGATATGGTAAAAATAGTGTGAACAGAGGGTTCAAGCTATGAATTAATTATTTTCCAAAATAAGGAGCAACTGCTGATTTGAGTGAAGGGAGAAAACCATTCCAACATACATGACAAAAGATAAGTGAAATAGAGATTGCTACTCCAATCTTCTCTTCACTTCTCAGGGGAATCTAACCTAGTGGTAAATTTATTTATGGGCCATGTCCTGACATGGCCACAAGAAAACCATACTTAAGCGCTCATATCTTTTATTATTTATGGGCCATCTCCTGACATGCCTACAATAAAACCATACTTAACCACTCGTATCTTTTGTTTATGGGCCATCTCTTGACATGGCCACAAGAAAACAACAAAGGGCATACTCAGAGATGATAGCTCCCCCATTCAAAGTGGGGCCTCGAGAAGGTGTTTAAACACAAGATCTTTTGTTCAGTACCTAAATCATTCCGTAGAGTTTCAGGATCAGCAGAGCTTGCTCTACCTGTCCTGATGTTTTAGGGTTGTGGCTTAAGCTTAAGATACAATTTTGAATTATTTGCAATACATGATTTCTCTAGTAGAATCTGAGTAATCTTTTCCATTTCAGAACAAAGAAACCCTCAGACGGCATCCTGCTAGGCATGATAGGATTTCTTCACATTGAATATCCATGTAGCTGAAAGTGAAGATCTATACCACTATTCTGTAGTCCAAATTAATCATGCAAGAAAATTAGGATCATGGTAATCTTGCAACATTAACTTTTTCCTATTAAGGCCTGATATTCCATAAGATAAATCAGATTGAATGAACAATATAGTGTTATGCTGCACATTTATGCAAAGATAACTGAAGCCTCAAGGGAAAGCAAGGGGAAGGGGAAGAGATCTTACAGCTGCCATAAGATCAAAACATGCTAGTTCAGACCTTACTCCGCTTTTGCAGCCCTTTCAAGAAAAAAAAAGTGTATCAGCAGAAGAACAAGCAAGATAAAGATCACTATGTAAATATAATTAATCTGACGAGCAATTGATAGATCGATCATCAGTAATACCACTACTATGCTGTCCTGTTTGTCAAAATGTGCCGCGACCTGCTCAATGAACTTGGGGTTCTTCTCCCTGCCTGATGAATCCATACAAGGTCACACGCAGAACAGTAGACAAGCTGATTATATCACAGCTTAGGGACAAGAAATTCCTGACATGTATGTATTGCTGATATAAGATCTGCAATTTAGATGTTTAGGATACTTGCCTTGTGAAGTGAAGAACAGGTAGGGCACGTTGAGGGAATCCTCCACATGTCCGTTCCTGAATTCCTCCTCTGTTCTGCTAATTTGTGTTCAGATTCATCAAAACCTGCAGGCTACTATATCCTAAACACATCCGCGTGCAGCGTAAGAATAAAATGATGAAACCAGTCCTGGACAAGTTTTTGTTTACTGTTTTGAAAGAATTGAAATTTCTTTTAGTGACAAGAGTGCTACTGAAAGGGCTGGTGAGTGGTAACCAGCCTTGATCTTCAGAAAAGAGTATTGTAGCTCACTGGCTGAAAAAACGTCTGCTTAGACTATTCTTTGGAGAATTATTTACAGCATAATTAATTGGAAAAGGTGATTCTAATGCAAGCCAAAATGGTGATCAACAGTAGGAAAGGGTAGCCACTAGAGACTGACATCGTAGCCAAGGTCTGAAGGTCATAGAACAATCAGACCAAGGTCGGAGGCACAGGGGTGACACCAGCAAACTGAATTTTCTGTTTTTGGTGCCTCGTGACTAACAGTTTTTCTGCGCGGCACTGGATTCCGGGATTCGGAATTAGCACAACGAGAGGCAAGCTAGCAACTAATGCGTGAGTGCACAGAGAAAGCAGACAAATTGAGCCTGAACAAGGAGGGAACGACAGTGACACCTGACGTCCAGGTAGCGGTGCCCGCCCGAGCGGACGAGGTCGCCGGCCGCCGCCACGTCCACGGCCGCCACCGGCGGCTTCTCCGAGCCGCGCGCCGCGAACAGAAGCGCGGACAGAGCGCAGATCGCGAGCGCGGTGGCCGCCCTCATCCTGGAACGGGAAGAACACAGGCGAGAGGAAGAAACAGGGGCGCTGAGATGAGCCGAACAGAGGATTCAGTGGCTACTGGCAACGTACGGGGTAGGATGTGCCGCATATACTATTTATACATAAACCTCTAATATAATAAGTAGAGTGTAAACAACGTGCGAGCGTGTGTGGCCGGCAGAATTAGCGCACACAGTCAGGTTTGGTTCTGACTTGTGAAGTTCTGATGAGTGCGCCGGACGGCGGTCGCCGGTCGGAGTCCAATCCCGGGGGCGGGGGCAGGAGCCCCAGGAAATCGCAACGTTGTTTTTTTCGTTTCAGGGCGAGACCAGGCCGCCGAGGGCCCACTATCCAGTCGGGTCGGTCGGCCTCTGCACGCCGCGCTGTTTCCAAACCGGGTCGTGTGCCACGAGTCACGATCCGTCGTGACATTATAGGTCCTGTTTTTAAGAGGGTTCGTCGTGAAACGAAACGGATTTGTTCGCGGAGGGAAACGAGTGAATCCGGTTGATCACTCGATCTTGGAGTGAAATAATTTTTTTTGGCTTCATCAATCTCAAAGTATATGGGTATAGTTTTTCGCAGGTGCTAATAAGAGTAGAATGTATCCATAGTAGTGAGCGTGTGCGTGTATACGTGCCTTTGTATAAAAGAATTTAAAAGGAATGAAAATGTGGCTAGCGTACAACACTTTCTTTGGCGTGTTGCGATGCCCTGCACTAGTTATTCACGGTGAAGATACCACCACGAAAAGTGGTACAGACAAGCGCTGTGCACAAGCGAGCAACATATTCTGGCCTAATTAAGCATCGGCGCCCAGGCTGCCGGCGACGTCGACGACGAAGCGATACCTCACGTCGTTCCTCTCGAGCCGCTCGATCGCTTTGTTGACGTAGTCCATCCCGACGACTTCGACGTCCGCGGTAATCCCGTGCTCCCCGGCGAAGTCCAGCATCGCCTGGCAGTCGCCGACGCTGCCCACGCCGTTCCCGGCCACGCGCTTCCCGCTCGGGCAGACAGCGAAGGCCGGCAGCTCCAGCGGCTTGCTGGGCACCCCCACGAGCACCATCTGCCCCATCGGCTTCAGGAGCTCGAGCAGCGCCGCCAGCGGGTGCCACGCCGACACCGTGTCGATGATGCCGTCCATCGTGCCCGCTTCCGCCTTCATCTGCTCGGGATCGCTGCTGATCAAGAACTCGTCGGCCCCAAGGCGCTCGATCGCCTCCTCACGCTTGCCCGGGGACGAGCTGATCACCGTGACAGTCATGCCGAACGCCTTGCCGAACTTGACGGCCATGTGGCCGAGCCCCCCGAGGCCGACCACGCCCAGGCGCTTGCCCGGCGCGTTGAGGCCGTACTGCACCATGGGGCTGTACACGGTGACGCCGGCGCAGAGCAGCGGCGCGGCGCCGTCCGGTGGCAGGCTCCGCGGGACCCTGACGACGTAGTCCTGGTCGACGACCACGACGTCGGAGAAGCCGCCCTGGGTGGTTGCGCCGTCGCCGTCGACGCCGTTAGAGGCGAGCACGACGTCCGGGCAGTAGTTCTCGTGCCCCGTGCTGCAGCTCTCGCAGGAGCGGCAGGAGTCGACGAAGTAGCCCACGCCCACCGTGTCGCCGGCCTCGAACTTGGTGACACCGGGCCCGACGTCCGTGACGACGCCGACGACCTCGTGCCTGCACCGAAATGAGCGGCGCCGTTAGGATTTCTTGCTGCGATCGACCGAAACGCTGAAGAAATCTGTGATTGCATTGCTTGGTTGCTTGGGGAACACGATCATTACCCGGGGACGACGGGGTACATGGCGTTGCCCCACTCGTTCTTGATGACGTGGAGGTCCGTGTGGCAGATCCCGCAGAAGAGCACCTTGATCGTCACGTCGCCGTCTCTCAGCACCCTGAAAATCACCACCACGAGTTCCTTGAAGCAAAAATGGCAGGTTCGGAGGTTCCCCATATATATCACCATTACGGTGATCAGTACAGAACACAAAAGACAGAACAGAGGAAGTAAGCTAGTCATGGCTGGACTGAGAGATGGAAACCTTCTTGAGAAGCTGTACGGGGAGAGGTGGCCGGAGGCGTCCCTCGCTGCCCACCCGAGCACCGCCTTGCCGCCTTGCTCCATAGAAACTTGACCTGTTGATCCGCTTCTTCAACCTTGCCACTACTCACTACTGCTTCGTTGTTCAGGGATCAGGGTGATTGCCGGTGAGCAGTGATCAAATCAGACTAAATAGACAGTGTCAGTGCTCAGACAGGCCCACTTCAGTGGTTTCTTAATTTAGTTGGCACACTCATGGAAAAGCCGCCGGCGGCTACTCTTTTAACAATGCTTTCCCTCTCCTCTTGGCTCGCGGACGGCAACACCTACACAAAACGAGGCAGTTGGATCATCCACCCCATGCCGCCATCTCGCGGCGTCCTTGTGAAGCGGAGTGGAAACGGGAGCAGGGAATCGGATCTGCCACGTAAGCAGGCCGGCAAAGTGAGCAGGATTCAAACATTGCTGATCACGATCAGGATCCTTATCATAAAGGTTAGTTGGAGCACTGGATTATACAATGCCAGTTATCAGGAACACTTCTTAATTGGGGTAGCGTCTAGTAGAGACCATTTCTATTTCGCTTATGGGGTGATTTCTATACATGTCCAGCTTATTGTGACCATGTTATGCCTTGAGATTTGTAAACCAATGCAACGAAACGATAATGACGACTGAACTGGGAGCAGTGACGTGAACAGCGAGTAACGGAACGAATCATTGACAAACACACTTCCAAATTCCAAAATACCAGTTCCCTGGGCTGTTTTCATTCACTAAGAAATGAAAGGATTATAATATTCCAAGCGGTTGACGGACTGCAATAGTTCAGGGCAAATCCCACTACCGTTCACAGTTGAGTGAGCCCTAAATATATTTTTTCATTCCATTTTTCTTTTTCTTTCCCGTAATTCTTTCCCCTTTTTCCTCCTTTTTTTCTTTTTATCCCTTCCACCTGTGGCTCCTTTTCCTTTATTTTTTTGGGTGAGTAAATGCAGTTCTGGAAGGTTCCGGAGGAAGGGGAAGGGAGTCGGAGGGAGGTAGGAGATACAATCTACTCCAAGCTAGCCTCGAGTGTGAGCTTGCTGCCGCCGGTTTCCCCGATTCTGATTCTGGTCATCGACAACCCCGACCATTCGACCTGGCGCTATATTTCCTTCATGGACCAAGACAAAATCCATTTCTTTAGCCCACTTGCTTGCCCAACCCATTGGCCAGCCTAGTCTACTATATCCACATAGGTTTCCTAACACGACAGCGCACCGGACACCACGGTGGCGGCATTCGCGGCTTTTCTAGCTAGTGAGGACATCGGCGAGTGAGGCGGGGAAATGAGCGCACGGGGACAAGGGAGTCACGGGGAGCTCGCCTAGGTCGTTGGTGTGGGCGGCGAGGTACCGGAGAGGGCTGTTGGCGGTGATGTGGTCACGGCGGTGTTGGGCTTGGGTGGCTGTGGGATTTAAAATCCCCAACGAGCGACGGCTGGAGCTGACGGGAGGGTTGGGGGGGGGCTGTGGTTGGCATCTATTGGACGGAGAGGGTCGCCGGAGTAAATGGCTGGTGGAGGAGCTCGACTTCGTGGTGAAAAGGGTGAGGAAGGAAGAAGAATGGGGAAGAAGGTTTTTTTTTGGGGGGGGGGGGGGTGGGGGTGGGGGTGGGGGTGGAGGGGGGGCGGGGGTGTTAAGAAGCTCGGCGGGTGAATGTGGACGGGAACGTGTCCAAGGGGTGCACTGATCGTGGCAGGCTGATCTGAGATTCAGTGTCCATACATGCCGTCAAATTCTACAGCTTTGGGGTGATTTTTTTTCTCAAAAATTTACATTGCAACGCATAAATCGGCCAACGTAAGCATGTGTTTGGTTTTGGGATAACGCGGGGTGGGTCGGAGCCGATCCTCTTTTATGGATTAGGATCGATCCATCTCGTGTTTGGATAAGAGGGATGGGCTGGACCCAATCTTTTGTTTGGTTGAAGGTTTTGAGAGGGATAGAATGGGTGACATTTTAACACCGTTAGTAGCAGGTCCCACCTATCAGCTGCGGGCCTCACATGTTATCCTCTTTATTTTTTTACTCCATCTTCTTCCCCAGCTTCTCCCGGCCCGGCTCCTCCCCGCCGCTTGGCTCTGCTCCCCCTGCCACATGGCTCCCCACCGACAGCCTGCTCCCCCCGGCGTGCCGACCGCTCCTCCCTCTTCCGCGCCAGCAGCCCCCGTCAGCCGTCGCCCCCTCCATCTCCTCGCGCCTCCGGCCGCTCCTCCCTCTTCTGCGCCGCCGGCCGCCCGCTCCATCTCCTTGCGCCGTCGGCTGCTCGTTCTTCTTCCGCGCCGCCAGCTCCGCTGCGGCTTCCCTGCCGGCCATCGCCACAGCTTCCCGCCGGCCCTGCCTCATCTTCCCTGCCGGCCCGCCTCCATGCCTCACCTGTGCGGCCTTGCTCCGGCCGATGCGGCCCCGCGGGGCCTTCTCCGCCACCCCGTCCAGCGCCGTCCTCCCTCGCGCGCAGGAGACAACGGAGGCAATGCTGTTCATCTGGGTCGGTTGGATTTCTTCATTTTAAGTGGACCGAACGAACTCGGACATTGAGGGAATATTCCCATGTGGGTCAGACTCAACCCACATCCCTTTTGAACCAAATGCGAGACGACGTGGGTTGAACCCATTCCGACCCACATCGACCCAGTAACCAAACACATGCTAAAAGTTGTAGAGGGTACAAACATGAACAACTTCGGTATTCAACTCTGGTGGATTCAAGCAATTGATTTAGAAATATGAAGCTCCAAAGTTTGGCCAAAAACATGTTTCTAATTGAAACTGAAAGTTCTAATTGAGGATGAAATCATGTGTTCGACTGGAGTTGATCATGTTTTTGAGCAATTCGGCCAAGATTTCACACACCAAGATCACACCCATGAGACACAAGATACAAAGAACTACAAGTTTTGTATTGGCCAAAGGTTTAGAGATGCCAACACCTAGGAATTTCATGTATTTAGGCATTTAATTTGATAATTTGAGTCTATTATTTTGGGTTTAAAATTTGTTCAGGGTTCAACAATGATTCATTTGACATAAAGAACAAGAGAAATACTCCAGTGGTCCTCTTTTGAAAATCTACACGAATCTCAAAGCAATGAATTAAGTGATGTATTAATCCTTACCCAGCCCGCAGCCCTTACCCAGCCCATTCTCAGTCCATACAAACTGATAAACGCCGAGAAAAACGAAACTACCGCTGAATGGGGAATCTATCGTGCTCGTTCTGCCGGCATCGGGGCTGGGCGACGGGCTGGCGGGCGGCGGGCAGCAGCCGATTTCATTGATGATCCGGAATTTGCATTGATTATGGTTTTGTTGGCCCAAGATTCCAACTACCGTGAGCAAATCGTGTTACCTGAAACAAAAATGGCGAGGGATCTTCGTGCTTCACGACGGCGATAGGTCTCACAAGTTAGAACTCTGTTTGATTCTGGTGCATGTGACCCAAACGCCAAGATAAACTATCGCTAGTGATGGATTGTTGTGTAATCCAACAAATTAAGCAATAGAGTGCCTCCTCCATTGATTATTAATTAACTCAGCACATACGACGGCGACGCGAGCAAATGCGCCGCCACGGACGATGGCAGGGTGAGTTCTGTTGGTATATGGGCTGGTCACGGGCTAGGTAGGGGCCAGACAATATAAAGATTTAATTAGTAACAAGATGAATAAATTAATTACATATTTGGTTGAGATTTGTGCATGTTTTATGGAAAGGACCATGAGAGCAATTCTAAAGAACAATATTTTGGTAAAATTTACCTTATTTTCATATTTAAGATTTTTATTGATATTTAATTGGAAATTTAGCATAAACATTTATTGAAAAACAATTTAAAAGAGAAGGTATTAACACATGTACCAAATTCTTGCAACATTATTTAATATAATTATGCATGCATGATTAATCCTAGTGATATGATTATACACATTATTAGCAGTTAATGCATATAATTAAGACCAGAGGTGTTACACTTATGTCTCCTGCTGCGGTGGTGTTCCTCTGCTCCTCGGGTTGGGGCCTTGGACGTTCCCCTCGACGCCGATGTCAGGTCCAATATCTCCATCAACCACCCACTGGATCAGACTTGAACTTGAGCGGCGAAATTGATTTTTTGGGAGAGAACTACGTGTTCGCTAAGCTTATTATCTTCTCACGTAGACGTGCTGCGAGTCTCAATTTATAATATACATTTATGCAATCTGCTATTACATTACTTTGGCGTGATTCCATGATTTTGAGCGGATTATATTGCTTGGTGATATAAGTGGTGTTGCGAGACAAGAACGTGACATCAAAAGGGTTTTGTGTGCTGGTTTTTATCTAGTACTACTTTTCTAACTTTTAACTTCTCTCATTTTTTTGCCTAGAATTGTTGTCTTATCTTGTGAGCAAATCGCTTTTTCTACTTCTGCATTTTACTATTTAAATTTGCAGTACTTTATTGTTGGTAATATAGTTGTTTTCTAGGTTCATAATATTTGTTGTAAACCCTGATTTTGTAAGGTAGGGTTGTCACGTTCGATTAGGGATAAGTGATCACCTTTGTGTTTGAAGGCTGCCTAGGTCAGTAACCCTCTAATTTGAGAGCAAATATAAATAAAAAACTATGTTTATGTGTTTAGTCTGTCTTCTTTATCTACTTGCCATGTCATCTAACTAGCATGATGGATGCATTCGGAATTACATTGTTTAATTTCTTTAAATGTGGTAGAAAGATGTCACTCATTTCTCCAAACTTTCTACAAAATATTTATGGAAGGATGATATACTATATGCGCCAGCTGATGCTATTGCCCTTTTGGTTGTCACCACAGCAACGTTGTCGGGACCGACTAGTATATATATTTATTTCTAAGTTGATTATTATTTGGGGTATGTCATCATAGGAAGCCGTAGCTACTATGTTGCCATTGTAATTAGGTTAACGACTCTATGCGTAATATGTGGCCGATTATGCCTGCTGCTCCGTTGGTTGTAAGTTACTCTGCTGCCTGAGCTTTGTATCGTTTTTTCCTTTAATTAATTAATTGTGTGATTATAATACTCATGTGCCTAGTTTTTTTTCATGAGCTGGGCATCTATAGCTAGTATATATATAGTGGATTATTACATGAGCTCCTTACCCTTTCGAAGGTTCTTTGGAAAAATCTTTACAAATATTGATCTATTTTTTGAATTAAGACAAGCACTAGTCGTTGTCGGCTGGCTGCTAGGGGCAAGTCCACGTGGTCCCGCTAAGACTAATATACATGAGAGCAACATCTCTTCTTTCGCACAACACTGGATCTCCTGGAACATGTTTGTCCTATGCGCACCAAGAAAGATCCAGCAGCCGCAGCGGGCCGCCTACGTCCAGAGAATGCTATGTTGGCACGAGGTTATTCAGGTCACGTTAGTGAGATGACTCAAAAGAAAGGAGACGCATGCACACGGTGAGGCTTTAATTTTGAGATCATAAATTGCATTTCCTTGGGAAAAAGCTGCCTGCTGGCGGAGCGAGAAAGCATTGTAATCATATTCACACATCACGCTGACACTTCACTTTCATACATACACACACGTCATAAAAATTAGTAGACTTCTACTTTAAACATGAGTGGAACTATGAATACAAAGGCATGAGCTGTTAAATTATTTTGAGAATCTAGGAATAACATGGACGGGTAGCAGATTTAGTTGTATCCCCTGCCTACTAGCAATCAATGCAAACTCCAGGTTTGATGCCATGTGTTTCTTATTAATTTGGATATTTCTTTCTGTTGGAGGTAACACGCCCATTAACGGGGCACTTGTTGCCACTTCTTCAATATGAAAATCTATTGACCAAGTCTCTTCTTGTAGGTATTCATAGAAGTAGAGTACTCTACCTGCATTTGCATTGTATTATGTTTTGCAAAAAAGTTATTAAATTATTTGAACATAAAATTGGCAGGGAAATTATTTTACACCCTTTTCCCTAGGAAATCAAACTCTAGGATACTGAGGAATTGTAGTAGTGATGTGTAATCTGAAAATGATTCTTAAAATTTAATAGGTCTTAGTGTAATGACTACGTACTAGAGTACTAAAGAGTTAGGAATCTTCATGGATCTTTTTAGAGACAATTGAAGCTTCATTGCATTCATTAAATGTGGCTGGATTAGACAAGTTACAGTCAACTGAACCGAAGGGGTGCTCCAGAATCCAGATAGCCACTCACCCTGCGATAATTCCATGTAGTGGACTAGTTGGGGACCACTACATCAAAGTTATCTTCATCCTCACAGCCAGTGCGCACCCTCTTTGGTGGCCTTCTTCAATCTCCCGCCGCCTTCCTGCGCACCATGTAGTCGGCTGTGCACCACCTCACTGTGCTGCCCCGTCACCGTGCGCTAGCCTCGACCACCAAACCTGACCAGTGGCGACCTCGCCGCCTCGTCGGTCGCCTATCTCCCACCACCATTGCATCCACCCTGTCCTCCACTAACCTCTCACCACCACTAACCTCTCACCATATGAGACACGCTCCTGCCCTGACCTGGCCTAGGAAATGTGAATGCTTATATATGCTTACTAGTAAAGTGTATGTGCGGCATGCACGTGTTTTAGAAAAAAACTTAGAGACTTATAAGTTTATCACACTTGAGATCAACCTATAATTTGTACATTAATAAGTATACCGTAATTATTTAGGATGGAAAATTTAAACCAGACTGTAATTCTTAATTAAAAAAACCATACTAAAACTATTTCATCATACATTATAGTTACTTATATTTGCATAGCACAAACAATTACATGGACCATAAATTTCATACTTTATTTGAGATGGACCTTATGCCACCGTCCAATAAGATGCATGCAAGCAAATGGAAAAATTGCATCACAAACAACACCCCTTAACACACAGACGGGAGCTTGCATATCACATAACGATACATATCCCATCGATTGAATATCCATCTCCAGTTAGATGGAGTAAAAAATGTTATTTACATCTGAACTAAACTCTGATAATAGAAGGCTGCACGTGAGACGTCAGGCTGATTGAACTGTTGTGCAGCAGTTAACAAACAGCCAACCAGTTCCAAATATTTTGCACCGTGTTACAAATCATAAGTTGAATTGTTACCGTATCCAATAAAAATAAATAAAATATACTTATACACGCATCATCAAACTAACCTGTATTATTATGCTTCCAACACATCGCTATAAACAATGTTCTTTGTTCTCGTCCCAGTATAGTCAACATCATTGTTAGGTTTAGCCAAAATCCATGTAGTCTTCCGGGAAACACCTCTTGACAATGCAACATAAAGCTGTCCATGCGAGGACACAGGTTCAGGGAGATATATGGCGACATTAGGTATCGTCTGTCCCTGAGCTTTATTGATAGTCATAGCAAAGCTTAGTCTGATAGGGAACTGCTTTCGTTTGAACTTGAAAGGGAGTGTAATATCCTCTGAAGGGGACAGAGGTATCCTGGGAAGAAAAACCCTTTTCCTAGCATGCTGTCCATTGACAATCTCAACATCAATTGCGTTATCCTCAAACCCCCTAACCACCAAACGAGTACCATTACAAAGCCCATTGTGAGGATCAAGATTTAGAAGGAGTATAATAGGACAGTTCTTCTTGACCTTGAGCTCATGAGGAGGTAACCCATTCGGTGTAATTGAGTTGAGAAAATCAAGAGGGCAGTTATAGATGTGTCATCATCAACTGAGTCATGGCTATAGTATACCTTTTCATTGCCTGGGAACATGTCGATCATCCTAGCATTCAGCCCATCAACATGCTCATTTCTTGTGGATAGAATTGCACGCTCCCGCATATATTCCGCAGATATAGAGTTGCCTTTCAGATCCGGGAAAACGTGCTGAATCAACATGTCAATTGACTTATCAGATTTGTACTCAATGAATGTCAGGGAGCTACACACAATCATTAATGTATGTTTCTTCAGTTCCATTGCCAATCCTTAAAAGGAATTCAGAGTAGCAACCATCACTATGTGCTCTCATGTTTTGTCGCAGCTATATCTTCTGTATGTTGTCCCATATATATGAACACTGCAGTGTCGCATCAGTGATTTGTGCCCTGGTCCCACGAGGCACAACTAGCAAAACTTGTCTAAAATCTCCTCCGAATACTATAACCTTGCCCCCAAAAGGATCAGGACATTCCATTATATCTTTTAATGACCTATCAAGCGTCTCAACTGCTTGTCTCCGTGTCATGGCTACTTCATCCCATATAATCAAAGAGGCTGTACGCAACAATGCAGCCATACCACTCTGCTTGGTAAAGTTACATATGGAATTATTGTCGAGTTTGATAGGGATCTTGAACCTAGAGTGTGCAGTACGACCACCCAGCATGATATTAGCTGCAATACTAGAAGTTGCGGTAGCGATTGCAATAAGGTTCATCAAACGCACTTTAGCAAGCAATGCCCTATACATGTACATCTTTCCAATTCCTGCAGGACCATCCACAAAAAATACCTTTCCTCGATTATTAACCACATGCTCAAATATTTCAGCAAAACCAGCCCTCTGTTCCGCATTCAACGAGTCAATAATTTTCAGATCATGTTCTTCAAAACCAATTTTTCTCTCCTCCATCAACTCTCTGTAGTAGTCTCTTGATGTGTGATCTGTTGTTTAAAAAACATTATGTGAAACTAATGTTAGAAAATTTTTAAGCAACTCTCAAACAGCAAGTTTGTTGAATTATCAACAAAGAGCAACAATTAAAAATATATTTATTTAGCAGTCACCTGATAATATTTATTTAGCAAATGAGGCCAAGAGAAAGTATCATCTTTTATAAGTTACAAAATTCATTTACCACAATCTCAAAACACAAATCAAAAAAAATCCACATCTGACACTATTGAAACTATCAATCTAGTAACTTGCTAATATGAAATTAAAGTTGCCATGTACATCTGAAAACTGTAGTTCACATAACCTCAATTCAGACTATATAAGAAGAGTAGATTATTACACGATATATTTTCCAGGACCACTCACTATAATCATATACAGAAGGATTTATCAAGTATACTTATACTGACCTATTAATGAGTGCAAATAATTAATGGACATTTCGCGATAGAATTTTCTACACTTCTATTCAGAAAATATCAACATATCTCACCTGACCCATCTAGTTCAGGAAGTCCATAGCTTCGTATGTCCTTGCCCATCGAATGGATGATATAGGCTAAGTTCCTAAGCACAAGTTGAGTAACCGATGATGAACTACCATGGGTAAGATGGTAGTCTTCTACCGTAGATTCAAAGTGCTTGTCCCATAATTCACGGATGTTGGTGTACTCACAGAACACCATAATTGTAGCAAACATCATTCTCAAAGAACAAGGCATTTTAAATGAAGTAGCCTCAACAAGTGCATCATCCCAAGATTTATCAATGTCCACAAGGCCCAGCATATCAGCAGCATCTCTAAAGGACAAACTCAACATACCATGCATAGTTCGGAAGTGAAGCAAATGAAGTTGCTCCTCTAACATGGTTTAGGAGCACAAGTAGGTAGTACCTCTCACCTTCTTTAGGGTGTGCATAAACCAGCCTTCCAATCTGGAAACATTTTATTTTCCTAGGCATCCAGATTTTTGTAGACTTAATCCACCTAAAATGCTCTGGAAACTCCCTGTATAGGTACTTGGGTGCATTAGCATCTTCTCTGTTCATCCCTCAAGTTTGTCGGTCTCATTGAATGGAACCATGTGCATACCACGAAGATGCACTTGCATTTGTAGAACAGGGGGTGACATAGAGTACATTGGAAAATGATACAACCTGTATATTGCTTCTATTGCAGTGATGCATCTTGCTTTCCTGTACTGCTTGATCTCATTGACCTCTATAGGTCCATTTTCACCACATGTTTCAACCGAAAATGAGGAGCAATCATGTCCTTTATAAATGTACTTGTAGATATACTTAATAGACTTGATGCTGCAACAGACCTCAACATTAACGTGACAGTTATAATGCCTCAAAAGTATTGGGTTATATGGAACAACCCATCTGTTGTCCAACCACTTTTTCCTGATAAAAACCTTTTGTCCATCCTGCCGCCTTCTGTAAATAGGATATGCATCCTTTCCTTGTTGGGTGCTATCACAAAACTGGTGAGGATACTTGAAAGGACACTCACTATCAATCATGCATGCACAATCTAGATTAAGAGTTCCACACGGGCCATGCATCATGTGTGTGTGCAAACAAGTTGATGGAGGAGAGGATATTTATTTTTATCCGGAAGCTCTTCTGATATATGTGTATCAAAATCGTCAGGCCCGCTCAGCTTAGCACTCTTGGCCATAATTAATAGAAAGTGCTCGTGTGGCAGACCCCACTTATGAAACTCAGCGACATGTGCCCAAGCAGCCACCTTCCCAAAGTGTCCCTTATTGATCAAAAAATCATGAAGGTCAAGTAGCTTCGCATGATATACCCTCGCAACAATGTCTGGTCTATCCTGGGGTGTCTAGCCAGTAAACAATTGTTCCATAATCTCCGGCCAGTAAGGATTGCAAGTCATTGTCACAAAATAATCTAGGCGACCATAACGTGCAACTAAAGCCGTGGCATCCATGAACCTTGCGTGGACATCACGGTCGCTTCCAAGAAAATTCTTAGATAGCACAATCCGTTTACCAGCCTTTAAACCATCCACCTCTCCAGCAGCAAGGGTGTCAAGGATGCCCTGTTTAAATAAATGAATGTAAGAAAAAAATACACTGGATAGAACCCTATTGTAAATTCATATATTATGCATTAAATAAATGAATGGTTAGTGGATAAACCTGGTAGAGATCTGCTCATATAATCTTTTGATGTTCTGGATTGGAGTACCAATCTAAGCGCATGGACTCAATCTTTATATACATATCAACAATCCACTGTTGGAAGAGACGTCTTCCATAGAAAAATATTGTAAATACCCCCATCACGTATTTGCATGATATAACAGTAATACTCCTGCGCATTCACATGCAATCGTGACCCTGAATTACCAATACCGTATGCATGAGCAAAAAATTTACAACACCTATATCATTTTTTTAAAAAATCTGGTAAAATTAGCAAAGCAAAGATAATGCGAAAACAAATACACATATCTCCATCACCGCCATCACCATCACCATTGTCCCCATCACCACCATCGTTCTCTCCGTCAATCTCTTTGTAATTAACTTATTAGTTACTTGTATTATATTGTGTTGCATTATGAAAAATATAACAATCGCAAATCTAATTGAACAAATATATATAATGGAACCTTGTTCAATACCACCACCACTGGTTCTGGCAACTCTTTTACATGAAGATTTATCCTTGTCTTCCAGTATTTCACTATTTGCATCTAGAAGAATAGATGCAACCAATCAGTAAACTAACAACTGATATATAATAATCACATGGTGATGATGCACATACCTGCTTGTTTATAATAATCACATGGTGATGATGCACATACCTGCTTGTTTACGCTTTGTATATTTTCTCTTTTTCCTTGGAAAACGCACAACTGGTGCTTCTTCCAATAATATCTTTTTATCCTCCCAACCGGTATCTCCCCCAGGCTAGAACAGGGGATAAGCCAACAGATCATAGCAGCCATGGTATGCTTTTATAAACCGTGCATGCCCCGAGTTTGCATATACCATTATACTCCGTTGAAATTTACGCTGCTCGTCTGATCCATCCTGCCAGATGGCAGCCACCTGATCCATTGCTGGTACATTAAATCTCCTCTAGTCCACAGAAATGCTCGTATTCAATTCAATCTTGTACTCATCAAGGTTTGGCACTTGACCTAGACGCCGGAATGTATTGACATATGGATTGTTATTATGTATTTGTATATCCCAAACAGTTCTAAAAAAATTGGCATCAAGATGAGGAGACCTCTCTGCTCTGTGTGCCATAGTCTCATCCACATCGTAAAAATACAACTGCATATGCCGTGGACCCTTCCCACTAGGCTATAAAAGATCTAGCTTGTGATATATCTGACCATGTACCTTGAAAGTATAAACACCTGTACCTACGATAAGAATGTAAATTTGAGAAAGGAAATGATATAAAGTGCCTAAAAATCATTTTAGTCGACAAAACAATACCAGTGGCAGTGGCGAGGCGGTGATCAACATAGGCACCGAAGCTGGTGAATGAGAAATGTGAGTTGAAATATCGAATGTTCTTTCTAAAATATAATGTATACCTGTCTGTCTGGCTTGTGAACAAGCGACAAAGCTCATCTGGCACATCAGGAATGTATATATTCACCTTCCCCTTCCTACAGCAGAAACTATCTCCTTCACTGAGAAAATTTATAGCACCACAATATTCACAATTCGCCACTTTGCAGAGAACATGGTGAGTAGTTGGTAGATCCTTATATACTGCATCATATGGATCATGATCTAGCACAAACACATCTGGATCTCTACATGTTTTGTAATGAACAACTTCCAAGAAAAAAAATCATAAATGGTGTAAATAGTAATATACATTGCACACTATACAGATGTTAAAGAAGTGAATAACAATATTTAACTGAATCTACCTCTCTCATGAAACACCCTTGCTTCATTGTCTTCATAATTGTCCGGTACAACATCATCAAGCTCCAAGAAATCCAAATCTTCCTCTGGCACGAATAAAAATATTTTATTGATGGTCCAATGAGCTCGTAATCAATGATGCAGACTCAGTGATAGAAAAAAGTTTACCTTCCAACACTATTTCCATGTCATCTGGCTCCCAAATTTCTGATCCAAACTGCTCAACATTTTCAGGACCACTATTATTTCCTGGTTACAGCAACAACATATTGTCAGCATCAATGATAAATATGATTCTTTTATTGCATAATATTTGCAATCAAAATACCGACCATCGGTAGAACCTCTAGTCCTATCAAAATATCATATCTGTAGCATTTGAAAGCTATTTGAATCATATTTAAAAAAACAATACCTCTAGGAGACAAACATTGTGGTGACCCTGTGACTGTGCTTGGAAACTCAGGTCCATTACATGGACCTGATCCGATTTTGCTGGTTCTGTCACAAAATGAAGTGGTGTTCAAGGATGATGGTGTGCCTTCTAAATTTTGTGGTGGCTTGATTGTTTTGCCTTCAGCCTTCCTACGATAGTAACCTTCCCTGGCCTTTGCATGCATCTTCTCCTTTTACTCCTCTGGCAAACTGACATATTTATCTCTTCTCTTTTGCCTTTTAAGTTCTGCCGGATCAACATTTTTATTTTCTTCATGAACTGCAAGTTTGGAACTGAAATGATGAGCATGAAAAAACCAAAAGTAATCTGAGATGAAAAGAAAAGATATATAACATGCTCCGCGCCAACAACTGTGTCTTCTACTACCAAATGAGGCCAGCCAAACTCTCCTCTTGACCTCTTACGACCAAGTCCAGATTCGGGGTCAATTATGTTTGTCACATCACCAAGTGGACAATGATGATCCATCAGTTATGAATAGCTCAAAAAAACTCCTGCAAGATGAGAGGGATTAGACCTTATTGATCTACCAGTGGCTATTACACTAATCATTTGTGGCATTGATCAATGAGGAGACACAAAACATTACCTGGCTGTCAAACTAAGCATGTGCATGCTAATAAGAGAATTCGGTGCCGATCTTTTTCATCCATGCCGCCTCCTACACACGAGGTGAGCTCACCGTAGAAACCACAGACGCCGTAGAAGGTTAGCAGGGCGATGGTCGTAGAAGGATATTAAGAGGATAGCAAGGAGGGCCTGACTTTGCCTTCAGTTAATAGCTGCAATGGTGACCTGCTCCGCAAGGCGGACTTGGAGGCACCCGTGGGCGCTGGGGTAGGATTGGCAAGCCGGATGTGGAGGTCTACATTTTGTAGGCGTGCAACGATCCCTTAGCATTGAATACGGCTTGGAGGCACATGGCAATGGTAGCTCAAAAGGAGACGTCCTCCACGATGTGATACAAGCAGAAGAAAGTAATGTGTGACTCAAGCAGGAGGTAAAGGAAACAACATGATGTGATTTGAAGCAAAAGGAAAACATCACGGTGATTAAGATAAGCTTCCTTTTCTAATCACCGTTGGATTGGATGGATGGACGCGGAGAAAAGGTCCAATGTGAATAAGCTTCCTTTCTAATCACCATGATCAACATGCATGGGTGGATATCTCACGCGGAGGAAAAATCATGGACCGAAAATCTTGACACATAATTAACAGGTGGACGAACAGGTACGCGGTACGCGCCAAACATGGCAAGCGTAGGGGCGCAGTGATCTGGGTGCAAAATTGACGGGTGGGACGAGGTGGGTGCACAACGGGTAAAATTCTTTCAAGGTGAAAAAAGAAGTGGCAAAACGGCAGAACCATTTTAGAAAGCATTGTTTTCACCCTTTCGCAAAACCTTGGTACCCCTCCTCACCTGTCAAGTGGGTCCTCTGTGAGGGGTAAGGATGTTTAACTCTGAGTAGGAAGTGTTTTCAATTATTTGAATCTTTATAGTATAGATATAGAATAGATATAGATAGATAGATATAGTATAGATAGATGCGGTGCCGGTGGTCATTTTCAGGCTTGTGCACGCATGGAGTTACTGCATTTGCTGAGGCCATGCATGTATTTGAATATCGTTTAAAGGTTCAGAAAAGAAAGAAATAGTGAACAAATGAGAGCTGCTTGTATAATTGACTTGAGCCATAACATGTCGGTAGATTAGTCGCTTGCTGCATGTGCGATTGAATGAAGCTAGCACCGTCAGGCTTGCTTGTGTGCTGCATGAGCATGAAGAAAACACGCATATATGTAGGGGACACCGAAACATGCTGGTGTGCTGCATGAAGAAAACATGCATGATTGTAGGGGACACCGAAACATTGGCAATGCTCTCACTGCTGCACCTACCACCAAATTATTGTGAGTGTCTGTGACTCGTCGGAGTTCTCTTGAGAGACTACAACAAACTGGTGGTTTCCAAGAGCACCAATGCTTCATATGTGCTGGGCAGATCCTGCGTCGTGCACGAAGAAACAACTGAAGGAAACAACAAGACGTGAAGAAAGTATACACGTAAGAAGAAAAAGTTTAGTCTTCGCAGTGCAAAGAGTTTATACACAATTGTGCAACATATGCATAAGAAACGCTATCAATGCAATGCAAGTTCCATTATCATTTGGTTACATACTACTTAAGACTTTTTAAGGATATAGCATAAAAGTAAAGAAGGGAGAGAAAGGGAAGGGTTTTCATCTTGCCAACTTTTAATGAGTCATTTTCTAGAAAAAGGAATTTTTTAATGAGTCATCGAACTAAATGCTATATGGGAGCCTTTAAGATAATAGAATGAAATAATATATTGTTTGGAGGAGTTTCAACCATGATTTTGTTGTTATTTTGTTGATATGGAACATTTAGAAAGAACAAAACAAAACCGTCCATTAAGTTGGCCTAATCAAGTCACTACGGGAGACAGGGGCACTCGGCAAAGCCCCAAAAACACTCGGCGAAGTCTTTGCCGAGTGTAACACTCGGCAAAGAGCACTCGGCAAAAGATCACTCGGCAAAGTTAACTTTGCCGAGTGTTTTTGGTTGGGCACTCGGCGAAGGCAATTGCCGAGTGCTAAACCAACACACGGTGAAGCATTTTCGAAAAAAAAACCGTTCCCTGCCGCATTGGCTGCCACCACGCCACCGCATTGGCTGCCGCCACCATGCCCGCCGCCACCACGCCAGCCCCCGACCGCCTGCCGTCGACGCTGCCGCCGTGCCTTGCACCCGTGCCTCCCACCGGCCGCCGTGCCTTGCCTCCCACCGGCTGCCGTGCCTTGCCTCCCTGCCGCCATGCCCGCCGCCACCACCACCACCACCTCCACCACCACACCTGCCGGCCACCACCTCCACCACACCCTGGCCTTGACGTCGACCGCCGCACGAGCAAGCTTGCCCCACTCCTTGCTCCGTCGTGGGCCACAGCAGCACAGCTCGCCACCGCACGACTGCTTGAAGGCCGTCAGCGGTTGGGGAGCTGGATCCGGGGCGGAGGGGCGGAGTCCCCCCCGGATCCGGGGAGGAGGGGCGGGCGGCGGCTGAATCCGGCTGGATCTGGGGAGAGGGGTGGGGCGGCGGCCGGATCCGACCGGATCCAGGGATAGGGGCGGGGCAGCGGCCGGAGACGCCGTCGGAGAGGGGCCGCCGCGCGAGAGAGGGGTGGGGCAGAGAGAGGGAAGAGGGGAGAGGAGGGGGAGGGTCGCCAGTAAGGGAGGAGGGAGGGAGGGGCCAGCGGGGGCTTGGGGAGGGGGGCGCTGGCGGGCGGGTGTGGGAGAGGAGGGGTGCGGGAGGAGAAGGGGTGCGGGAGGAGGGGTGCGGGCCGGGAGAAGGGGGAGAGTGGAGGGGCGGCCAGTCGCGGGATTTTAGGGGCGGGGTACGAGATTTTTTTTTCTTTGCCGAGTGTCTTGAGTGTAACACTCGGCAACAAATTTGTTTGCCGAGTGTCGGCACTCGGCAAAGAGTTTTTTTCATTTCTTTTCATTTTTCCTTCTTTTTCATAACAGTTTCTACTCATATTATTTGATTATATTATGCGGTTTTAGGTCAAATTCACTCAACAATATATATTTGATTGTTCTACTCATATTATTTCATTATTTTATGCGGTTATAGTTCAAATTCAATTTATATCAATTAAAATTCTATAATTGCACCTAATACATTAAAATTATCTAACGGTTCCAAAAAAATTACAAAAATTTCACATGAAATAATATATGTTCTCTACTACCTATACAAAAAGGTTTGTAGTCAAAACAAAACTCGACCATCACTCTAACTCCAATTCTTATCGAATCCTTCTCAACGCTACTATTCTTCTTCTGAGATGCTTCGGTTTGTGAACATCGTATGTGACGAAATGTGCGAAATCTTCTCAATTTTTTCCACAGCCTCCACATATGATATCATCACATCATGACAAATCTCATGATTTTCAGACTTTGCTTGCTTTTTTTACAATTTAAAAATCATTCGGCCACACGTTCGTGGTCGTGTTTCCTGAATAAAATGTTCAAAATTTCTTTTTATCATGGGTCATGTCTCAAATTTGGCTAAATAACATGGATATTATTTTTCTACTCATTTTATTCTATAATTTGAATCACTTGCAGTTCAAATTTGACTTATACCAAAAATTTCCTTGAAATGCAATTAATTAAATAAATATAGCAAATAAATCCAAAAATATACCAAATTTTAACATGGAGTACCACATATTGTATGTGGGGAGTAGAAAAAATTTTAAGGTGAAAAGAGGAAAAAACTTATTTTTTTCCCGAGTGTCAAAAAAACACTCGGCAAACCCTCCACTTTGCCGAGTGTAAAAAAACACTCGGCAAAGAGGGAGGGGTTTGCCGAGTGAGGGGTAGGAAGTTTAACTCGTAGTAGAAAGTGTTTTCAATTATTTTGAATCTTTATAGTATAGATATAGAATAGATATAGATAGATAGATATAGTATAGATAGATGCGGTGCCGGTGGTCATTTTCAGGCTTGTGCACGCATGGAGTTACTGCATTTGCTGAGGCCATGCATGTATTTGAATATCGTTTAAAGGTTCAGAAAAGAAAGAAATAGTGAACAAATGAGAGCTGCTTGTATAATTGACTTGAGCCATAACATGTCGGTAGATTAGTCGCTTGCTGCATGTGCGATTGAATGAAGCTAGCACCGTCAGGCTTGCTTGTGTGCTGCATGAGCATGAAGAAAACACGCATATATGTAGGGGACACCGAAACATGCTGGTGTGCTGCATGAAGAAAACATGCATGATTGTAGGGGACACCGAAACATTGGCAATGCTCTCACTGCTGCACCTACCACCAAATTATTGTGAGTGTCTGTGACTCGTCGGAGTTCTCTTGAGAGACTACAACAAACTGGTGGTTTCCAAGAGCACCAATGCTTCATATGTGCTGGGCAGATCCTGCGTCGTGCACGAAGAAACAATTGTGTTGGATAATCCAGGCTCGGCTGATCTGTATGGCTTAGCTAGAATAAAGGAGCTCATCACTAGTCACGTTGAGCGCGTCCATGTACATGCCATTTGCTGCATGCTCGCATGCAATGGCTCTCCTTTGTTTTCGTCAGGTCCTAGGTGTAGGAGTGGTAATGATTGAGTCTGCAGGTCGTGGGATGGCACAGCCAAAAGTGGAAGCGTGAGAATCGCAGCGTCGTGGTATTGCTTAGCCACTGTTTCTTTTCAGTTGTAACAGCTCCTACAAGTTTGATATGAATATACAGAAAACGCTGGTTAGTTGCGGCACCGAAAACAAGTGTGTTCCTCGTGCTCTCGCGTGCGTGCGTTCTCAGGTGTTCCAGGGGTTCTTCATCCTCTCCGGCGACGGGAGCCGGGAGTTGGAGGCGATAAACTGAAGGAAACAAGACGTGAAGAAAGTATACACGTAAGAAGAAAAAGTTTAGTCTTCGCAATGCAAAGAGTTTATATACAATTGTGCAACATATGCATAAGAAATCGCTATCAATGCAATGCAAGTTCCATTATCATTTGGTTACATACTACTTAAGACTTTTTAAGGATATAGCATAAAAGTAAAGAAGGGAGAGAAAGAGAAGGGGTTTCATCTTGCCAACTTTTAATGAGTCATTTTCTAGAAAAAGGAATTTTTTAATGAGTCATCGAACTAAATGCTATATGGGAGCCTTTAAGATAATAGAATGAAATAATATATTGTTTGGAGGAGTTTCAACCATGATTTTGTTGTTATTTTGTTGATATGGAACCCTTAGAAACAACAAAACGAAACCGTCCATTAAGTTGGCCTAATCAAGTAGTACTCCTATATATATGATCTCGTAGCTACGGACGGATAGTTAATTTTGCCAACATAAGCTTCGCACTTACATTGAAATCGGAAAATTTCAATATTGAACCCAACAAACTGAGAATTGGAAAATAAATGGAAGGGCAGAAATGAAGAGACAGGGAAGGAACAGGAAAATCAGCACACCGCAACTAGTACGGAATTAGGGAAAACAAATTCGAATACTTCTTTGAGGCACGTACAAATGGTTTCAACTTCTATATATCCACAAACCGCCCTTGTAGGTTCGTACTCACAGCAGTCTTACACTGTGGCGGCTATATATGACTCATTGTGGAAGCGTGGAGCAATGACATTCTATCACAATAGCACGTGCAGCGACAAAAGGCCCTACCCGTACGGGTCTATCCTCGTCTATATAAACCCCCTCCCTCGTTCACGCTTTCATTTGTTGGCTTGTACAGTTGTCACGCCGCTGATCACCATTATTCCTATCTCGAACCTCCTGCACAAGCACAAGCACAAGCCAAAATGCCTGTTCCCGCTGCATCTCTTCCGTTGCCCCCTGGCCCCGTCGGGCTCCCTCTCGTCGGGAGCGCCCTCCACTTCATCGGGCCGTTCAGCCGCAGCCCGCACGCCGTGCTCACCCGCCTCGCCGAGACCTACGGGCCCATCATGTCCTTCCGCCCGGGCATGGCCGGGAACTTCGTGGTGGTGTCGTCCCCGGCCGCGGCGCGGGAAGCCCTCGTCGACAACGACGCGGCGCTGGCGGCCCGGTTCGTGCCCGACGTGGCGCGCGCCCTGGACCACAGCTCGGAGTCCCTCTTCTTCCTCCCCAACTCCAGCCCTCTGTGGAAGCAGCACCGCGCCACGGTCGGCGCCCACATGTCCGCCGCCCGGAGCCTCGAGAGGACCCGGCACGTCAGGGATCGCCACGCCCGCGGCCTCGCCAAGAGCATGAGGGCGCGCTCCGGCACGCCGGTCGTGGTCGGGGAGGCCGTGCTCGGCAGCGTGCTCGACGTCGTGTCCAACATCCTCTTCTCCGAGGACGTGGGGGACATGCGCGTGCAGGGTGGGCAGCTGTTCAAGGACCTCATGGTGGCGGTGCTTGAGGACTGGACCAGACCCAACGTCTCCGACGCATTCCCCTTCCTCGCGCCAACCGACCTTTTCGGCTCGCGTCGCCGTGTCTCGAGAGGCCTGGCCAGACTATACAAGTTCTTTGACGACGAGTTCATTGAACGTCGGTTAGGCGCCAATGGCGAGAACCATGGCGACTTGTTGGACGTAGTCCTCGCGCGGCATACCATGTCGGAGCTCACGCGTTCTGAGATCACAAAATTCTTCACAGTAAGCTATATACCTCCCTATATAACATTGTTGCCTTTCTGTTCCTCGGTTCTGTGGTCATTAACTTAGGTTTGCATCTCCATTCTAAATTTGCTACTTATATAGGATATGTTTCTTGCCACGAGCAACACAAGCAGGATCACCGTAGAGTGGGCTATGGCGCTGCTGCTCAAGCACCCAGATAAGATGAAGAAGGTCCAAGCTGAGCTCGCGGCAAGCATAGGATCCAAAGACTTCGTCGAAGAGAGCGAATTGAACAAGCTCCCCTACCTCGACGCCGTGGTAAAGGAGACACTGCGGTTGCAACCGCCGGCGCCGTTGTTACCCCGAATGGTGGTTGTGGATGGCATGTCACTAGGTGGATTCTCCGTGCCGATCGGCACATACGTTCTCGTCAATTTATGGGCCATTGGGAGGGATCCAGCGGTATGGCCTAAGCCGGAAGAGTTCTTGCCTGAAAGGTTTCTAGGCAACCAAGCGGCAGACTTCCGGGGCTTGGATTTCGCCTACAAGCCATTTGGGGCGGGGCGAAGGATGTGCCCTGGATTGGACTTTGCCACACGCTTGGTGCCACTGTTGTTGGCCTCAATCCTGCACAAGATCGAATGGAGGCTGCCCGGCGGGATGGCGCCCAATAAGTACGTGGACCTTAAAGATCGTTATAGCATGGTGCTGGAGCTCGCCAAGCCCCTCAACGCCGTGCCGGTGTCCATGCCATGACATGCTCGGCTCCAGATACTGGATAGGTGTATCCCTATATAGTGATATAATAAAATCCCAGCTTTCATTCGTTCTTGCTAGAAAACAGGCCCAAGAAAATAAAAAAGAGCATATAAGTGATTTGTGAATGTCGTTTTATTAGTTATTACCGTACACGTTGATTGATAACTTGTTTCGAATAAGTTATCAAGAACTCTGGCATGGCATTGGTGACCTGATGAGTAGGTTATAAGATTGAAATGGGGTGGAAACCAACCTACACGTTTGATCCCATTCTTTCCTTGCATTGTATGAATAATGTTATACGAATGCTATTCATGTCCACCACTGGAAAACGGACCTTTAGTCCCGATTGGATAGGGCCATAGATCCCGAAAATCCAATCCGGACTAACTATTCGAGATAAAAGGGGGTGTCCTTTAATCCCGAGTCATCCACTCGGGACTAGAGATCCCCTTTAGTCCTAGTCGGTGTTATCATCCGGCACAAAAAAGTTTCTAAAAAAATAAAAGGAGGCCACCCGCGCCAGCTGCCCGCCCGCCACTCGCCCGCGCCGGCCACCCGCGCCCACCTCCGCTCCGCCGCCGCCCGCCTCCGCCTGTCCCCGCCCGCCTCCGCCCACGCCCGCCCAAACCGCATGTGCCGGTGGCCGCCTGCCGCCGCTCGGCCGCGCCACTGCCCTGCCCTCGCCCCACTACTGCCATTGAAGGGCGAGCAGAAGGGGGAAGGGGAGGGGCAGCAGAAGGGGGAAGGGTGGTGGCGGCAGGAGGGGAGGGGGCGGCAGCGGTGCAGAGAGGGAGTAGAGGATGAGGAGAGGGAGGAGGGGAGGTGCCGGTGGAGAGGATGAGGAGAGGAAAAAGATAAGGTGGAGAGGAGGAGAGCGCTACCTGGAAGAAGATAGGGAAGGTGGAGAGAGAGGGGCGCCATGTGGAAAGCCCCCCTTTTGTCCCGGTTGGAAATTCCAACCGGGACAGGGGGGCGTTGGTGCTAGATTTTTTAGCCGTAACAACCGGGACTAAAGCCCCCCTGGTGGTGGCCTTTGGTGCTTCATTTTTGACCTGGGACGAAAGACATTTAGTCCCAGGTCCAAAGTTAACTGGGACAAAAGCACCTAGATAGAAGGTTAGTTCTCCGGTAGTGGTCCAGTGATTTAATTTTCTTGCTGTCCGGTCTCTATATCTCCATCACTCTATACCATCTACTCCCTTATATGTACTATGTTCGTGTGATTGGTTGCTATCGGTTCTCCTATTTTCAACCCATATATGTTCTCAGGTCTTGTAATCATACGTGGTTTCATCTAGATAATTAAACCGCTTACTTCTCTCACTTCTTAAATTTGATTTCATGTCACCTGAAAATTCTATGTTGCATGCTAATTAATGAGAATAAAATCTTCACAGAGAATATCATGACATGTTATATACGTACTCCCTCCCTCCCAAATTATAAGTCATTTTTTAGTTTTCTAGGTTCATACCTTTTACTATGCATCATAGCAAAACCTATGAATCTAAAAAACATTAAAAAATGACTTAAAATTTGGGACAGAGGGAGTACCAATTTTCTTATCCCACATACAGTAAAAACAATATTGTGCAAGTGAGGAATATTATGTTAAAAATCACGATGTTCCCACCTGATTTCTCAAAAAAATTTCAAAAATAATAGCGACATGACTAACAAAGAAGGAAACACATGGTTGTTATCCAATGTAGGAGTGTACGGTATATGAGAGTTGGCACAACTTGAAGTAGAAATGTGGCTCCCTCTAGTCTGGCATGGTGAATGACTTTGGTTCTCATTATTGGTCCCGAATTCGGTGAATTGGATCAGCCAAAATCCATTTCAGCTAGAATCAAGCTAGGTGGCTAAACTTACCAACAACTTTTTTGCAGCATAATTCTGAAAAAGAGATGCAATTCTCCTTTCCTCTTCATGTTTCAACAAATATACGAGAGATATGCAATATATAAATTTACCATTCCAATGCCAATATGAAATCCTAAAATCGAACTGAAACTGATCGAACACAAATCAAGTCTTCGTACCTCACAACTCCGCTATAGGTGTGCAACTGCATAGGGGCATCGTGGCTCGCTAGCTCCTGTAGGTCCCGGTGCTACGCTACGCCGGCCACCGAGAAGGCCTAGACACCTACCAAAGTATCTAGGGTTAGTGTCTTAGGGGAGATAGGAGAGAGTAAGGGACACATGGGGCAGATGAGACATACTTGCCGATACCAGATTGTTCTCATGCAATTTCGGCCGTATAGGTTACCATATAGGTTACCACGAGCCTTATGGCTCCGAACTTGCAATTTTGGCAAAAAGGTAACATTTTTTTATAGATCGGAATGGTCATGATAGGACCTTGGGCTAGATTTCCAGGGTGGTCCTGGCCCACACGGACCATCCTATAGCACCGCCCTTGAGTCCCAAATTAATCATAGGCCTATTTCTATTGGTAGCTGTGTCCTTTACCGATTCAAAGGGTGAGAGTGACTTGAGACATATGATTTCTATACGTTCTTAATGATATACATCTTTATAGTCAACAATCTTTTCATTGAAAATCATATTAATGCTCAAATCTGGTTCACAACTGATTTTCACTCTCAACTTATTGAGATCGACTTTTTTTTTTGTCATGTTTCACTCATGGGGGCTGTGACATCCCGAGTAATTAAGAACTTAAATCAAATAATCAACAGGATGATTAAGAAGCAAATCAAAGCTAACTCCAATTTGCTGAGAGTTAAGGTCCAAAAATACCTCAGATTTTGAACCAAGTGTTGAAACTCCCTCGTGTTGAGAATCACTTCTGAAGCAAATAAAAATAAATTTTATATAAGAACTTAAATTTTGACCAATATACAAGTGTTAGCCCTTTTCAAACAAAATACCTTCCACTCATAGTACTTCCTATGATTTTGAGCAGAGAGTGTTCCAAAATCAAGTCGAAGTTTGGTCAAATTTTAAAATCCAATCCAAAAACAGCTTTGACCGGTTGCCCACCCAAAATTCAACACAACCCTGTCTCCAAATCCGTCAAGCCTTTCACCTTGTTGGCCTTTATGAAAGTTTAGCACATACCTTGTTCTCACACTTTCACCTTTGGACATATAACCGCGTAGTTCAAACTTGATGAGAAAACACACATTAAACATGACACCTTCGCCACAACACGCATCATGAGCATCATCATGCATAATTAAGCATCATGAGAATCATTTGTGCATAGTTGACCATCATCAGCATTATTTGTGCATAAATGAATGTTTTGGCCATGCATTGTTAAGTGCCTAGAATTTTGTTATTTTTTGGTGAAAAATCAAATTTGTGAAGGAACCCCAATTTCTTCCATATAACTGTGCCCCCAAATATTTTATTTAAATACTAGATACCATCTAGTGATTTTAAAATATTTTTACCAAATTTTTACGAGATGTTGTTTTGTGTCAAAAATCCATTTAAAGTTCAATTTTAGCTGTTTTATTTTGTCAATTGTGTGCAAACTATAAAGCTTTTGAGTTTATTCTTAATACATTGTGTTTTTGGTGATTTTATCTTTCCAAAAAGTATTTTTGGGCAATTTTTGAGCACCTGTAGCTAGGTCATTTAAGGGAGCAAAATTTAATGGCTGAAAAATCCGTGGGCCCACATGGCAGTCGCCCCATCTTCAACCTCTCGCCACCTGCACGCTCGTCACTGGCACGTAGCCCAAAGATCAGCGAATTGGTGCTCCCTAGCCCCTGCAGGGCTCCTCTTCCACCCATAGGCCACCCAAGCATCCTCCCACGTGCCCTCCCCCTATCTCCCACGCCTTCCGTCGCCCATGGTTGGCCGGCGCTCCTCCTGGACGGCATGAGTGCCACCAGGCGCAACACCTCCGGCACCGCCCCTCGCTGCCAATCCATGGCCCCCATGCTGTGTCACCCTTATCTCCTCGCGCCCATCCTTATCCTCACCTCACCTTGCCATAAGATGGCCCTCTCCTCCAAGCCAGAGTCTCTCAAACCTCAAAACTCCAGGAGCTTTTCCCATGGCCGAGTTCTTGAGACACCTTCGTTCCCTGGCCGATTCCTCCACCATCCCTCTACCTCCACCAAATTCCTCTTGCCCAGAGATGCGCCCCTTCCTTGGCTACATCCTCAGCCCCTCCTCTCCATCAATCATCCACCAAATCGACGGGAATCGAAGTTCCCCCAAAGTTCCAGGAACTTTTCCACCGCTGGCTCCACCCCAATGTGGTGCCCCTCCTACCAGCCTCCCTCATCGCCAACCAATGCCTCAAATGGAACCTAGGTGAGCTCCTAACCGTGATGCTTGCGCCTGTTTTCCGTTTGCCTTAAGTTTCCTCGCCCGTTCCCAGCGATGCCGCCAGCGTTCCCCACCGCCTCGTGGAACCCTTCCTGTCCGCCCCCTTCCTCCCTACCTATGCTGCACCAAGGGGTCCCCTGAACCTAGGCATGGTGCCGCCTTCCCCCTGCGTCGGTCAGAATCATGACTCCCTGCCTGTTGTGTCCCGTGCCTGTGTTGTAGCATCTGGAGGTTGAAGATGGACTTTATTGCTTTTGGGAAAGAAAGTTTAGGGGGTTATCCATAAAGTCACAGGTTTATGTTTGAGGTGGGATTGTTTCCAGGGGCTAGATAGCAAAACACAGATTGTAGAATGTTAAGGAAAAGGTAGATCTGTGAGGGGAAAATATTTTCTAGGGTTAGCTTGCAAATAGTTTCGGACTGGTTTTAAAATGGCTAGTTTTAAAATGTTGACAACTTTGAAAATGCATAGAAACTAGTAGAAAAATGCTAAAAATGTGATTCTTGTTGCGTTGGATTGCTTGTGAAGCCTAGTTTATTTTAGAGCTGAGTATGTGCACGTTGCTGTTCGATATCTTGTGCTATGATTTATTTGGTGTGAGAGCCATTAGATGCATTATAAATCACCTAGTGCTCTAAAGATGGTGAAACCACTTTTGTTAGTTCACTTGTGACATGCATGTTCAAGATCTAAAAGTTGTGCTACTGGATTAGATGGTTTTCATGATATTTTAGATTTAAAATGTTAAATGGTAGTTTAACTTGTTTAAGCTATATCTACACATTAAAAATTGATTTTGAAATGAATCCACCTCACATAGTTTTGTGTTGCTATCTCCTACTAGTGAGATTTATTTCATGTTTATTTCTCAACAAAAGACTTGAATCTTACAAATTCGTGCTTGTTTAGCTTATTGTGCAAAATGGTTTCTTTTGTCGTTCTTGTGTGATTTGGTATTGTTGTTAGCAAGGTTGTTTTGTTACTCAGTGATTTCTTACTGTTTCTTTTATCATTCCATGCATTTCATGAGCTTTTGCACTCATAGCATCATCCCTAATGCATGCACGCATTTCATTTCCTTAGAGAGCAAATTGTCGGACAATGTAAACCTTGAGCCAAGGCCGGCATAAAAATCGAGCTTGAACCCAAAAAGAATTAAGGCCAACCACTTAGCTTATAGTCGCTTACTGTTTAAAATGAAAGCGTAACTAGGCGTCACTATGGGTTTCTTTTAAGTTATCTTAGCACTTTAGTAGAACCTATGTTTTACTGTGATGACCTTCCTAGCCTTGCTGCCATACCTCGTCACTCAAGTAGTGTGAGTTAGTAACTTAATATTGCAAATTTACTTAGTCCTGGTTAGTCATAAAATGACCACTGGACAAAGGAAATGGCAGTAGGATAATCAACGCTTTTTCTAATAAGGTTCTTCCTTAATGTGGTTTAATAAACTTAAAATATGATAAATAGTTAAAATACTCAATAAATGTTGGAAAAGTTTAAAGTAGCCTCTGTTAAGACTTGGAAACCTTCTGTAAAATATGTAGATTCATATTGTCCTAGAAACCTGAGTTAAAAATAGATCCTTACAATCTACCATAGGGTACTATTTTAATTTTAATTAATTTTGTAGAAGTTCAATGCATCCCAAAATTTTACAGTAGCTCATTGATGTGATTAGGAAGCCTCTGTAAAATTTTTGGAATCATATCTTATCATAAGCTACCAGAAACATTTATGGAAGTTAAACCAAGAAAAAGGAATAAAAACAAATAGTTTATGAGAAGGGAAAAATGGTAAATGCACTAAGGTATAGAAAAACATTCAGAAATAGAATAATATTCCAAATGAAGCTTGATCAACCCTAGAGTGACCCCCACCCTTCTTTGGTGAAGTCAAAGTTGTTAAAATATTATATGTGTACACAATCACCATCAACCTAAAAGCCATATTTTCTTTCCAACCAAGTTGTTTTGTGAAGAAAAGAAGTTTAACTCTTGTCTAAATAAATGTGATCCAGAATACACCCTAAGATTTTACAATGTTTATGAAATGCAACCTACACATAAAAGCATGAAACTGAAATCTTGCATATGCATGTCGTGTAGAGCTAACCGCGATGAAGGAACGTAACCCGGTTTTCTAAATTTATGCACTACTTATGTCACTAATGTTTGTGCATTTAGGTTCATAGGAGTTGTTTGAAACCCTAGTTGCATGATCCTAGGTACCTATGTTCTGAATACTAGCACGATAGATCGTGTAGTTGCTATGCTAAATAGGAACTCGGTAGAAGTCGAGTGATTTCCTGTCACTCACAAGTTATAGGAGTTGCCTGTTTACTTATGTTGAAACTATAAGGATGACGGACGAGGCCAGGCAATTGGTTCTGAATTGGTGGATTGCCCCGTCTGTCTAGAAGAAAGCTGCTAAGGTCATAATGTGTCGGTATTCGTGGTTAAGTGTTTGAAAGTACTAAGCTCATACTTAGTATGGAATAGGGAAGCATAGTACCTGATTGGTCCGGGACGTGGGCATACTTCCCACTCTCTCTGGAACTTGGTTCCCCTACTGCAGCATGTGGGTACAAGTGCAGTCATTGTACGATATCATTCCGAGACCATGGGGCCTTGTATCCAAGGGAAGTAGGCCCTAGCCACGTGTCGGGGATTGATGGGGACGGCTGACGTGTGTGGATCCGGTGTGGGACGCATATGTCGTGGGTTTAGGTTCACCTTGCAAGGTTAAGAAACTCGATTCGAATCGTCTACCTCTCACAGTTTGAGATTGCTTGATCACTATTCCGCACTGAGTAAGAAGTGGAACAAAGGATGATGATTAATACTGATGCTTGATTAAATTGTTAATCAAACATTTTATTCCAAGCATCATCATTAAAATAATCATTCTTTGTTCCACTTGTTACTTAGTGCAGTATAGCAGTCTAGCAGTCTCAAACTGTAAGAGGCAGACGATTCGAATCCAGTTTTCAAACCTTGCAAGGTGAACCTAATCTCACGACATTGCGTACCACGAAGGGTCCACAAATGTCAGCTGTCCCCATCAATTCCCAGGCACATGGCTAGGCACACTTAAGTCGCCTAACACGCGATCATGTACTTTAACCAAATTAATTCGATATTCCGTCGGATTTCATCCGATTAACCACTTAACACAGGATCGAGAAAGTAAATCTCACACGAAGGTGAGTGGTTCCAGAGATTACAATAGTCCATCCAGATTAAATAAGTGCATTGAATTATTACAACATCTAGTTCAAAATTCAACATAACTTGCAGAGTTCAGGCAATAGAAATAACTAGGCGGAAGCTAACGTCGTTGCAGGATATCATGACGAAGCCGATCATGACATCAATGATCCCGATTCTCACCATTCGAGGAGGGATCCCACTCAACCGTCCAACCAGGAGGAAGTTGGGTAGGCCAAGTGCCACTTGCAGTGAACTCAGAGGTATCAACATCACCTGAAAAGATATGCAACAAGCAAGGCTAAGCAACTATGCTCAACAAGACTTAACCGACTGGTGGTACTATTCCACCAATACCTAGACATGCAAGCTTTTTGGCTAGGGGGTTTGTTTTTGCCAAAAGCAACTAGTGTAGGTCCTTACTTTTAATATTTTAGCCACAAGTTCTACGTTCATTTACCAGTCTAAGTTAGCAACTATACTAAACAAGCATAGTTTCCAAGCAATTTATGACAAGCATCAATATTAAATCATCATCAAGTTCCATTCTTACTCACTGTAGCATAGCGATCAAGCAGTCCCAAGTTGCGAGAGGCAGACGAATCGGTTCGAATTTCTTAACCATGCATGGCGAACCTAATCCCATGACATCTGCACACCGCGAAGGGTCGCTTCATTTGTTAGCCGTCTCCATCAATTCCCAGACCCGTGTGGGGCCTACTTCCCTTGGTACAAGGCTCCATAGACCCGGCCTTTGTCATTCTATGACCGCACTTGTCACCACATGCGGCCGCAAGGGAACTCCGTTCCAAAGATAGTGGAACGATCCGCTCACATTCCGAGTCAATCAGGTACTAGGCTTCCCCATCCCATACTAGGTATGAGATTAGTACTTTTAAACACTTGATCACGAACACTATCACATCTCAACCTTAGTCCAATTTCATGTAGACAGATGGGGCAATCCACCGACTACCAAAAATAGTTCACAGAGCCCTACCCCGTCCATCGTCCTTATAGTTGTAACAAAAGGAAAGCAATCAACTCCTATAACTCGCGAGTGACGGGAAATCACTCGACTTTTACCGAGTCCTATTAAGCATTGCAACTACTCGACTTATCATACTAGTGTTCAGATCAAAGGGTACTAAGTCTTGCATGTATGGTTGCAATCAATTCCTAAAAATGTAAATGCACAATCAAGCAACCAAATATATTGCAAGTAGTTAAAGATAGGAATTTATGCTCCGGGGCTTGCCTTAGGTACGTCTCCTTCTTCTGGCGCCGGGTGAAGCTCATAAGTCTCGTCAGTAAGGTTCAGCTCTACACGAAATGCAATGCATCAAGTTAAGTTTTCCAGGATTTCTCATAGGATGTAACACACGAATTAGCACGGAAGTAGAAATTACATTATGACCACATTCACCTAAACAAGGTTCTACACCTTCTTTATCTACACAAGGTAGGGTGTGTTGTGGTACAAAACCTGGGGTGGAATTGATGGTGATGGTGTACATATATACACTAAACTTTATTAAACTTTAGATCGGAAAGTTATCCTATTTCTGAATGTTCTTTTGTACCTCTTCCAAAAAAAATTATCTTTATCATTATTTAAGGTTGCTTTCTTTCATTTAGCTGGGCTCATCTTGTAAATTTATTTCCATCTTCAAACAACAAGCTATGAAGTTGAAACTTTACCAGTAACTTAACTTTAACATGATTAAGCTGCTGTATAAATTTGGAATCCATTGAAGGTGCATAAAAAGAATTAGAATTACTTTATTACCCTAAGGTAGCATATAATTAAACATTTTTAAAACAGAAATCAATATGAAACTGGTCATGAAATTTTAACAGGGAGTTATAGGGGTGATATAGAGATTTTGGTGAATTTTTGATAATGTTTAGTGAAGGGCATCTTTTTCCATACATTTACCCTATTTATTCTTCCCTAAAAAGGAAAGTGGTTTTTCTTATGCTTCTGATCAGATTCTATGTTTTTCCTACAAACTACACTATACCACTGACCTATTCCAATTTGTTTCACAATTTTATCATATCTGGTTTAATTATTATGCAAAAGACAAAAGCAACCTTAGATTTCCATGGTAAAACTAAAACAAAGATTTAAACATCTGAGCTAGGCTCCAAATCATTTTTATAAGCTTCCATTCTCTGAAACAAGCACTTGAGAGTTGGATTTACCTTTTTAGCGGTATTCTGCAATTCATTATGATTTAAAAAGGCTTAAACAAGGATTAAAACATATAACATTAATCCTAGCACATACATGTGCCAAAAGTATTTTTATTAGAAACTAAACTTTATACTGAGTCTAGCAAAATTGGTTTGACATTTTTCTAAATTTTCTACAAGTTTTTGTGAATTTCCAAAATTAAATACATTTTCTGCCAATATTAAAACAAAAACTGAGGCAAACTTGCAGTCTAGCCCCTGGGTCTATGGTTTAATCATGCAAGGGTCCCTAGTTTTTACACTAAAGCCCCAGATTTGATTTTCTCAATCGCAATCGGGTCCCCAGGCGGCACACGGCGGTGGGCGGGCAAAATCCCGACGAAGCGCCGGTGGCCTTGGGGCAGTAAGGGGCCGGGAAGGCTGACGAGCTCACCTTGGGCCGGTTTGAAGCGGTTGGGGGTGACGGGGAGGCTCGGCCAGGGCGGAATGCGGCGTCGGACGGCATGCGGTGGTGATGGCTACGGGCAGCGGTGTTCCGGCGGCGGCGGAACTCTTCGTGGCCAACGGATGGGCTCTAGAGCTGCGCTTGGGGGAAGCGAATCTGTTGGTGGTGTCGGCGAGGTGCTGGGCGGTGTGGAAGGGGGAGCTCCATGGAGAGGTGTGCGGCGGAGAGGAGAGTGAGAGCAGAGGAGCTTCGGTGAGGCAAGGCCAAGCGGGGAAAGGGGCACAGGCGGCGCCAGGCCTTCCTTTATAGGGCCAGGGCGGAGCGGCGAGCGAGGCGGAGGTAGTAGCGCTAGTGGACGGGACTAGAGGGCGTCGGGCGAAGCGGCGGCCATTAATGGTGGCGGCGCCATTGGCGTACAGAGGAGGGAGGGTGGCGCAGTAGGCGAGGGTGCAGCAGGCATTGGGTGGAGCGGGCGTGCGAGCGAGGGACAGCTTTGTCGGGGCATCGGGTTGGCGAGGCAGGCGCTCGAGGCGTTGCGGCCGGGGCAGCAGTTGGCGGCGGCGTCGAGTAGGCGTCTGCGGGGGTGCACGCTCTCGGGGCGGGGCGTGCCCTCGAGCGGAGCGGGGTAGCGCAGACGCGGCAGGGCGAGCGCGCTCTCACTGGCGGCGAGGTGCACGAGGCGACATCTTGCCGGAGCCGGTGACCGGGTGGGGGCGCTGCGCCGGTGAGGCCGCGCCACATGGCGGCGGCGCTCAGGAGCGCGTGGTGCGCGTGCTCTGGCGCGCTCTGGGCTGAGGGATTTGCGGGATCCCTCGCCAGGTCGATCTTCAAGTGCCTAGATCTCCCGATTCTTGAACCGTGCAACATTAACTCCCTTAACAAAAGTTGTAGTCCTCATATCCAAGTTCAATTTTCATAATTGAACCGAGTGCAAAATCATGGCAGATTTAAAGATAAAAAGCCTCAAAGTTTGGAGGTACGTCAGTTTTTCGGACTTACGCAAAAACGACAACTTGGCTTATTTTTGGGTTTTTGGCTGACTTGAGTACAAAATTTGAAAGGTTTCTGATGCGAATTTGACCTGAGTCTAATTGACAAAGTTGTTGTATAAACTTAGTTATCCAACTCTTATAAAGGGTTTTTCTGATATTATGCTCAACTTTTGAGAGATAAGCTCACGCCAAGGTGCCTGGTTGAACTAAATTCTAGACTTAGTCTAGATTGCAGGTCAGGGCTGGGTTGACCAAACTAACTCTAGATTGCAGGTCAGGGCTGGGTTGACCAAACTAACTGACTTTGACTTGGATTTCGAAAACCTTCTGTGCAGATTTTGACCTTGCTCCTTTAACCAAAGTTGTTAAGGGATTGAAGCTCTACAATTTTTGTATAGAGCTAAGCTTGAGTTTATATTAGAAATTTCGAAATAAAGAGCCCCAAATTTGAGACTTTAACTGTTTTTCTTAAATTGACACAGTTTTGAACTTTGAGTTTTTGAAGGTCTTCTACTCATATTCAAGCAAAACACCAAAAATAAAATTTGTTAGGAAGGTTTAGTTTTACAGCTCTTAGTTGGACAGATTTTTAAGTTCTTAAGCAAAAATGTGAGTTACTATTTAAACAGCGGTTTAGCTTTTGAGGGGCACAAGTGTCTTTTTACCTGCTTGCTCCACTGCCAAGGTTCTTCTTTATGCTCTAATGACTTTATTTATGATTTAAACATGGTTTAATTAGGCTAGGTTGTTATAGATACAAGGCCTCACGATCCCGAAATGTTGCTGTACCATGACTGCACTTGTACCCACATAATGCATCAGGGGCTACTAGGTATGAGATTTGTACTTTCAAACACTTGATCACGAACACCGTTACATTTCGGCCTTAGCACATTTATTACTAGACAGATAGGGCAATTCCACCGAGTTAGAACCAAAGCGCAGCCCTACCCATCATGCTTATGGTTGTAGTAAATAAGCAAGCATCTCCTATAACTCGCGAGTGATAGGAAATCACTCGACTTTTACCGAATCCTACTTTAGCATTGCAGCTACTCGGCCTACCATACTATTGTTCAACCATAGGTACCTAAGATCATGCAACTAGGTTTTCAATCAACTCCTATGAATGTAAATGCACAAGCATAAGTAACATAGATATTGCATAAATTTAGAAAACTGGGTTGTGCTCCAGGGCTTGCCTTCGTGTTCTAAGTTAGTGGGGGGCTCGCTTGAAGCTTGACTGGGCTCTTGCTCAACCTTGATGTGATGCAGCTCAGCAGGTACTTCCTCGATCGTCGGGAGCAGCTCGTACATCCCGTCTACGAGATTCGCTTCTAGACGAGATGCATATGCAATAGTTCAAGTTTCACGATTTTTATGAGCATGATGGATTCATAAGATTTCGCAGAGTATAAGTTTAACATGTGACCCAAGTTAAGATTTAAACTGAGTTCTTTGTGAGATAAAGTGATTTCGTGTTTTAAACCCTGGGTTTGATTGATGGTGATTGTGTACACATATAAGGTTTTGGAAACTTAGATTTCACAAAGAAAGGGTGGGGTCACTTTAGGGTTTCTCAAAACTCATTTGGAAAGTTATCCTATTTTTGAATTTCTTAACAACCAAGATGTACATTTCCCATTTTACCCTTCTTATTCATTAATTGTTGTTACTCCATTTAACTAGCTATAACTTCAAAACTTGTTTCTGATAGCATCAAACAGGATATGGTGCTGAATTTTTTTTTACAGAAGCTTCACTATCACCAACAGAGGATACTGTAAAATTTCCAAGGATTATTGAGCATGACAGCTATTTATCCTACTTTAAGCGTATTAAACCACATGCAATTAATTGAGCAAGGTAAACACATGTTGCAGACATAAACTAGTATTTTTCCTAGTTAAATAGAGGTATCAAGAACCTAACAAAAGTGATCTTGCATTTTTATCCATTTTGGGTGATTTATTGGCTTAAACATGAAATAAAAACCTAAGGGATAAACACAACAGTAACATGTTCAAAATCATTTTTCTGTAAAACTACTCATCATCTAGAGTCTAACAAAGCTAGTTTCACATTTTAAGCATTTTTCTACAATTTGCTATGCATCTTCAAAGTTTCAGCCAATTTAAACCATTTTAAAAAGAAAAGGTTAAACAGGTTTTGCACGGGTCCCTGGAGGTTTTTGAAACTTCATAGAAAGGTCCCATCTTTTCACATTAAGGGCCTCAGAAAGATTTGGGGCCTTTCAAATAGACCCCTGGCCCGGCTGGCGACTTGCCGGAGATATTACTGGCGAGTGGCGGTGCTAGATGGGGAGGGAAAAGCTCGGGTGCGAAGTGCTGCTCACCGTGGTGAGGTTCGCTGAAGGAGTTGGGGGCGGAGAGGGTTGGATGGGGGCTGCTCGCGGTAGAGCGGGTCGCGGCGGCAAGGCGACGCTGTTTCGACGACTGCAGCAATGGAACCGACCAGAAGTAGGCGCGGGGAGCTGCGGTGATGCTCGGGATGGGCTCTAGGGGGCTCTGGAGGCGGCGGGAAGCACCAGAGGGAAAAGCTCCACGGTGAGGTGGGGTGGCGGCGCTCTGTTTCTGGGTGGCGGAGGGGAGAGGGCTCGGGTGAGGCACCAGCGATGGCCCTGGGTAGCCTTTTATAGGCAGGCGAGGGTGAGGGGGAGCCACGGGCGAGCCAATGGCTCATGGGCAGCTTGAGTAGTGGTTGGGTGTGAGGATGAGGGTCGTGTGCCACTGGCAGAGCGGCGAGCACACGCGGCGGTTGGGTGGAGGCGATGTGGGCGATCTTCGGCCATTGGCCGTGGAAGATAGCGGAGCGCAAGGATGCGCTTTGTCGCACGCTGGGGTTGGCCAGGGAGGAGGGCCGTCCTATCGCATCAAGCCGGTGAGAGGCGGAGCGGCGAGCGCCGGTGAGTCTTTATGATGTGGCGGTGGCGTGCACGGCGGGTGGGCAGGGCACGCGTGGGCATCAGGAGGCCATTGGCCAGCAAAGATGCGTCGCAGGGAGGTGGGGATGTGCGCGCGGGATGGTTGGGCGAAGGGCCGGGCCATCGGGTCACATTGCCGGTGGGGCAGTGCCGCGTGGTGCGCCACGACGCGCTGTTCACGATCACCACGATTGCGGGCACGTGGGCAGGCGCATCGCGTGCGGGGCAGCAATATTTGGGGAGATTTTGCGCAAAATTTCAAACCAAACTTGAAAAAGTTCAAAACTAAAAGTTGCTGTCCACATTTCAAACTCCAACTCTTAGAAAGGTTTCAAGTTCAAAACTGTTTTAGATTTGGAAATACAGACCATCAAAGTTTGGAGGAACACGGATTCAAAGGACTTAGAGATTTTCAAACTAAGTTTTGAAATACCACTGAACTTGAACCCAAATTTTGAACCTCTTCCTCTTCAAATCAGGAAAAACTCAAATAAGCAAAGTTGTTTGTTTTGAAAAGTTCTACAACTTTATATTGGAAAAGTTTGAGTTGTTATATAAAATTTGGGATTAAAAAAAACTGCCCCCCAAAAGTGCCTTTTTAGGGTATTTTGGCAATTTCAGTGTCTAAGTTTCAATTTCAACTTTACTCTTTGGGATTTTTGGCATGTTTGCTACAATTCAAACCTAGTTTGAGTGTTTTTCAAACTTACCCCTTTTTTTGACTTAGTTTTGTTCAAATTAGCCCCTATTGGTGATTTTTTTGGTGCTTATGTGAAGTTTGCCCTTAATTAGAGATAAAATCAAACTTAGGTGCTAAGTTCCAACTCTTAAACACTCTAACCAGGCTTTTAAAGACTAACTCAAAACTAGGGATGTTACAATCATATTCCAGAGGGTTTTATGGAGAGAAAGCTGAATGAGTTCTTGGCACTGACTCAGGGCACGCGCAATGTGCTCCAATATGCTCAGGCCTTTAATGACTTGTGCCAGTATGCAGGCTATCATGCTAAGACAAATGAGAAGAAGAACAACCATTTCCATCGAGGTCTGAACACCAAGCTCAGAGAACAACTGAACCCCATCAAGGTAAACAGTTATAATGAGTTGGTGAGCTTGGTGATATCGTAGGAGGACTGTATCAGGGCTCACCATGCAGATAAAAAGAGGAAGGCTACAATGGCCTCAGTTAGTGCCCCGAACCCAAAGTTTCGGCTAGTCCAGGATGCTCGACCTAGAGTTTCTCAGAGAACCCCACAGCCTGGGCATTGGGTCATCAGGCCACCTTAGCAGCAGGGAGCTCCACGTCTCCCTAACTTCTAGCAGTAAGGCCCAAGGCCCAATGCTCAGCAGCCAGCTCGTACTAGCAATAGGAATCGCTGTTTCATCTGTGGGAGTCCCAATCATTTTGCTAAAGAATGTTCACAAAACAGGCCCCGGAACCAAGGACAGGGCTCCAATCAGAACAAGAGCAAGAGCTGGAAAGTCCAGATCAAGCAAGGGAGGCTTAACTTCACCACTCTCGCCGATCTCCCTAAGGGTGCACCAGTAATGATGGGTATTTTCTCCATCCATAACCGGCCTGCAGTTATATTATTTGATTCTGGTGCATCGTATAGCTTTATTCGAACAAAATTCAGTGCTAAATGTGGATTGCGTTTCTGTCAAACCAAAGGATCTTACATGATTTCAACACCTGGTGGTAAAATTGCTTCCGACCAAATAACACATGGTGTACCACTCAAGTTGGGTAGTAAAATTTTCCAAGCCGATCTTATTATCTTTGGGCTGGAAGGCATCGACGTAATTTTGGGGATGAATTGGATGACTCAGCATAAGGCCATGATGGACATTGCAGCATGGGCTGCACAAATAAATTCACTTACCCATGGATCTTCCACACTTCACTTGCCAGCCCGAGAGTGCATCAATTCATGCGCTTATCCGGCAATAGAGTCCCGACTGGAAGATATTCCCGTGGTATGCGAGTATGTCGATGTTTTTCCGGATGACTTGCCAGGAATGCCACCGGACAGGGACATTGAATTTGCCATTGAGCTACAACCAGGCACGGCGCAGATATCAAAGAGGCCTTATCGAATGCCGCCTGTGGAGTTGGCAGAATTAAAAACCCAGCTTCAAGAGTTATTAGAGAAGGGTTTCATTCACCCAAGCACATCACCTTCAGGCTGCCCAGCTCTATTTGTGAAGGAGGATGATAGTCTGAGGATGTGTGTAGACTACCGACGTCTCAATGCAATGACTATCAAGAATAAGTATCCCTTGCCCCGCATTGATGTTCTTTTTGATCAACTTGTCGGAGCCAGAGTTTTCTCCAAGATTGACCTTCGCTTTGGCTATCATCAAATCAAGATCCGGCCATGTGACATCCCCAAGACCGCCTACTCCAATCGGTATGGACTATACAAGTTCTTAGTCATGTCCTTCGGGCTCACAAATGCTCCTGCCTACTTCATGTATCTCATGAATTTGGTGTTTATGCCCGAGCTTGACAAGTTCATCATGGTCTTCATCGACGACATCCTCGTATACTCCAAGAATGAAGAAGAGCATGCTGAGCACCTCTACATTGTTCTTCAAAGTCTTAGAGATCATCAGCTGTATAGTGTGAAATTATTGGGGTGCACCATATCCAGCGAAGGCATAGTAGTTGATCGAAGCAAAGTGCAAGAAGTGATGGACTGAAAGCCGCCCACTTCGGTTCATCAGTTCAGAAGCTTTCTTGGTCTAGCAAGCTACTACCAATGATTCATTCTGGATTTCTCAAAGATAGCCAAGCCAATGACCGAGTTGCTAAAGAAAGGGGTCAAGTTTGTGTGGTGCGAGAAATGTGAAGAGGCTTTCCACACCTTAAGCAAGTTATTGACCTCAACACCAGTCCTAGCCCAACCAGACAACACCAAGCCCTTTGATTTATACTGTTATGCCTCTGGCACTAGACTCAGACGTGTTCTTATGCAAGACAATCGAGTCATTGCCTATGCCTCATGAGCATTGCGGCCTCACGAGCAGAATTACCCAACACATGACCTTGAGTTAGCAGCGGTGATTCATGCTTTGAAGATCTGGAGACATTTTTTGATGGGTGCTCATTGCAATATTTACACCAATCATAAAAGTCTCAAGTACATCTGCACTCAAGCTGATTTGAACATGCGTCAAAGAAGATGGTTGGAATTGATCAAAGACTATGATCTAGAGGTACACTATAACCCCAGAAAAGGAAATGTGGTTGCAGATGCATGCCGTGAGGCCCATTGCAATTGCCTTTCCGCAGAAAACTTCACAGAGACTTTGTGTCATGAGATGAGAAAGATCAACTTGGAAATTGTTCCTCACGGCACACTAAGCCATATCTCTGTTGAGCCCACCCTGCATGATCAAATAATCATGGCACAGCTAGTAGATAAGGAGATAAAACTCATCAAGAAAAAGCTGGCACAAAAGGATGAGGGATATAAGCATTTCTGACGGGACTGGAAGGGGGTGGTATGGTACCATGACCGACTAGTTGTTCCCACCAGTCCCGATCTCTGAAAGCAAATTTTGGACAAGGCACATCTCTCCAAATTTTCTGTTCACCCCGGCAGCACCAAAATGTACCACAACCTCTGATAGAATTTTTGGTGGATTGGGATGAAACCGGATATTGCTCGATATGTGTCGGAATGCAACACGTGCCAAAGGGTGAAGGCAAGTCACTTGAAGGTACCCGGCACTCTTCAACCGGTACCTATACCCTCATGGAAATGGGAAGATATCAGCATGGATTTCATTGTGGGTTTGCCAAACACCTCTCAGAAGCACGATTCCATCTAGGTCATATGGGATAGACTCACCAAGACGGCACATTTTCTCCCCATCCGAATAAACTACTCAACTCAGAAATAAGCCGAGCTATACCTTGATCATATTGTTTCCCTGCATGGAGTGCCCAAAACAATCATCTCTAATCGAGGTGCTCAGTTTGTGGCACGCTTCTGGGAATAATTGCAAGCTTCTCTTGGCACCAAGTTAATACGCAGCTCAACTTATCACCCTCAGATGGATGGACAAACTGAGAGAGTAAATCAAATTCTTGAGGATATGCTTCAAGCTTGCGTCATTCTTTATGTCAAGAATTGGGACAAATGCTTGGCCCTAGCTGAGTTTTCTTATAACAAAAGCTACCAAGCTAGCTTAAAGATGGCACCATTTGAGGCCTTGTATGGTCGCAGGTGTCAAACTCCATTGAGTTGGTCCTAGGCGGGAGAACAAAAGGTATATGAGCCAGATTTGGTAATTGAGGCAGAAGAAAAAGTAAGAGTAATACGAGAGAATCTTAAAGCCGCCCAGTCAAGACAAAAGAGCTACTTTGATAAAAGAAGGAAACCACTACAATTCGAAGTTGGTAACCATGTATACCTTTGGGTCTCACCAATTAAAGGTGTACATAGGTTTGGAGTAAAGGGAAAGTTAACTCCTCGCTACATTGGTCCTTATGAGATCATGGAAGTTTGTAGACGAGTTGCCCACCAAGTGAAGCTCCCACCTAGACTCCCTGCTATCCATGATATCTTTCACGTGTCTCAACTCAAGAAATGTGTTCGAGTTCCAATTGACATTATCGAACAAGAGGAAGTATGGGTAGAACCGGACCTTTTTAAACCTATGTGGAGTTCCCGCTCCAGGTTCTTGATCGCAAGGAAAGGAGAACCTGGAGGCAAGTGGTGAGAATGTTTAAAATTCAGTGGAGCCATCATATAGAGTATGAAGCCACATGGAAAACTAAAGAATATATCAACAAACATTTCCATGGTTTCCTATTTGAACAAGAAGGTACGTGCACAGCCACACTAGTTTTTTATCACCCGAATCTCGGGATGAGATTCTTTTTAAGGGGGTAGGCTGTAACATCCCTAGTTTAAGTTAAACAATTCAAAGGATAACTAAAGTGTTTAAGTACTCACATCACTGAACCTGAAATTGCTACTTATAATTTTCAAATTTCTTTTAATCCTTGAAAAGCACCAAAAAGGGCCAATTGAAGTCAAATGGGGCCAAAAAAGAAAAAAAAAATGTGAAAAATAAGCAAATTAGGTTGGGAAGGTAGAAAAAACACCCAAAGTTCAAATCCAACTTCTGAAAATTTTCAATTTCACCAAGTGTTGAAAAATGCCCCAAAAAGCACTCAAAAGGGGCAGAAATGGAAAAATAGATTTTGTTCAAGAACTCAACTTTTGGCCAATATAAAAGTTGTAGAACTTTTCAAAACAAACAACTTTTGTTATTTGCATATCTTCTGTTTTGGAGTGGAAGGTGTTCAAAATTTGGGTCAAAGTTCAGCCAAAATTCAAACCTAGTTCTTTTTCAAACTATCTTTCTGGACCGGCATTCCTCCAAAGTTTGGACTCTTTTATGTCCAAATCTACCCAAGTTTTCATGCAAAAGCCTTTGTAGAACTTGTAACCTATACCTTGGACAACAATGTTTGTTTTTGAGTTTTGCAAAGTTTGAATTCAAATTGGGTGAAAAATCACTTCAAAGCCATGGCCTTTGCACGCATGCCATGCGCGGTCACCACGCCTCGGTGTGTCGCGAGGTGCCATGTGGCCCCTCGGCGTTCGTGCAGTGCTGCCGCCTATCAACGTCGGCGACAAGACCAGACGGCTGGGCGTTCGCCCAACCACCGGCGCGCGCTATCCCCTCCCCTGCAGTGCACCTCCTCCAGCCAATCTTCCCCGATGCGCCAATGCCACCCTGCAGTGTGTCACCGCAACGTCTCGCTGCCGAACCGACCAGCACCACCCGGCCATTCGCCGGCGCCGCCGCGACAGCACAAGACCGGCGCCTGGCCACTCCGCGCGCGAGGCAAAGGGAGAGAATACCACCCTAATCCTGCCCCGCCAACCACCGAAGCTCGCTCCCACACGTGCCATGCCATCGTTGGCGAATCGCCGAGCCTGCCGTGCCTGCACTAGTCCCTGTCCCTTCGCAAGCTCTCCCCCAGTCGTCGACAAGCACCAGGGCACCCTCACGCTCACCCTCATGCCCCTACCCGGCTATAAAAGCCGTTACTCCCCCACCTCGCTGGCGCACCCGTGACACCCTCCCCGAACAAAGCTCCACTGCGCACCTCATTGTGGAGCATGCTCCTCCGACCATCCCTGCCGCCCGCTGAGCCCACAGGTTGACCACCCGTACACCCCTGAAGCGCCCCGAGCTCGCTCCCGACCTTCTTCCCCACCACCGGCGCCACACACTCCTCACCACCGCCACGCATGAAGCACCACAGTGGACCACCATCTCCGACCAACCTCCACCTGAGCTCCGTTCAGCGCAACCCCTCATGGTGAGCTGCTGGTCACATCCCTGCCCTTTCCCGACCCCTTCCTCGCCAGAGCTCATCGGATTTCACCGGAGTGCCACCGACCGAGCCTCCAGGGACTACATTCCAAGTCCCTAAATCTTTCCAGGGTCCTTAGCACAATATGTAGGGGTACCGTTCTAAGAGCTTAACGGTTCCAGGGGCCTCTCTGTGAAACATTTTTCCTTTTCTGTTTTGTTTTGGGTTTAAAATGGCTGAAACTTTGGAAATATCTAGGAATTTGTAGAAAAATGGTATAAATGTGAAATCAATTTGTTAGACTCCTGATGCACATGACTAACTAGGACAAATACTTGCTTCTGTAAAATACATGTTTTACCTTGCTTATATAAATGTATGTGGTTTAATGTACTTTTTATGTGATAAATAGTTTTCATGCTCTTTAAATTTTGGAAATTTTACAGTAGCCTTTGTTAGTGTTCGTAACCCTTCTATAAATTTTGTGGAACCACACTGATGATGAAGCTCTAGATAAAAATCTTTCTTCGTGTTCTGCAATCTAATGTTGTTTGGTTTTTGGAAAATTTTGTAAAAGTCAAATGCATCTCAAATTTTTACAGTAGATCACTTGATAATAATGAAGCTTCTGTAAAAATTTTAGAACCATATCTTACGAAGTTCTTCCAGAAATAGTTATTGAAGTAATATCTAGTTAAATGGAATAATAACAAATGTTAAATAAGAAGGGTGAAATGGTAAATGTTAATTTGAGTTGTTTAAAAATTCAGAAACAAGATAACTTTCCAATTGAATGTTGAGCAACCCCAAAATGACCCCCACCTTTCTTTATGAAGTCTAAGATGTTAAAACCTTATATATGTACACAATCACCATCAAATCAAGCCTAAGGTTTTAATAGCAACAGTACTTTACTTCACGAAGAGAACAAACTTAAATCCTTATCTAGGTGAATGTGGTTGTTATTCTTATACTTCTGCAATATCATCTGAAATGCATTCTGCTTATGAAATCTTGAACTATTGCATATGTATCTCGTGTAGAAGCGAATCTGGCTGACAGGATGTACGAGCTTCTTCCGATAGCCGAGGAGGAACCTTCTGCCGAGCTGCATCAGATCGAGGGCGGGCAAGACCCCAGCCAAGCTTCCAATGACCCGCAAACTAACCTAGTTCAAGAAGGCAAGCCCCAGAGCATAACCCTGATTTTAAAGTTCATGCAATATTTATGATGCTTATGTTTGCGCATTTAAGTTCATAGGAGTTGCTTGAAACCTTAGCTTCATGATCTTAAGTACCTATGTTTTAATACTAGTATGATAGGTCGAGTAGCTGCAATGCTAAATACGGACTCGGTAAAAGTCGAGTGATTTCCTGCCACTCGCAAGTTATAGAAGTTGCCTGCTACTTATGCTAGAACCATAAGGATGACGGGTGGGACCGGGCTTTTGGTTCTGAATTGGTTAATTGCCCCATCTGTCCAGCGATAAATGTGCTAAGGTCGAACCATGATGGTGATTATGGTCAAGTGTTTGAAAGTACTAAGCACATATCGAGTGTGGGATCGGGAAGCCTAGTGCCTGATGTTTTCCCCGCTCTCTCTAGAACTGGGTTCCTTTGGTGCACCACGTGGGTACAAGTGCAGCCTCGGTATGGCGTCGTTCCGGGACCGTTGGGGCATTGTATCCAGGGGAAGTGGGCTCTAGACAAACACCGCAAATTGACAGGAACCGCTGATATATGTGAACCCGTTGCGGCAGTAGCATATGTCGTGTGTTTAGGTCCACCTTGCAAGGTTAAGAAACTTGATTAGAATCATCTGCCTCTCATAGTTTGGGACTGCTTGATCACTATGCTGCACTAAGTAAGAAGAGGAACAAAGGTTGATGATTAATATGGATGCTTGATTAATTTTTCTTATTTCACCATGCTTGCTTAGTATAGGTGCTTACCTAGAATGGATAATCAACTAGAACCTGATGCTAAAACTTGAAAGTAAGAATCCACTTTAGTTGCTTTTGGCAAAATAAACCCCTCAGCCAAAAAGCCTTGCATGTCTAGGAGTCGATGGATTAGATATCACCTGACGGGTAAGTCTTGCAGAGTATTAGTATACTCAGCCTTGCTTGTGGCTATGCTTTCAAGTAATGTTGATGTGCATGACTTGGTTGGCAGTTTGACTTGGCTGTCTTGGCTCCCTCCGGGATGGACGATTGAGTGGGATCCATCCTCAGCTGGCGAGGATTGTGGTGATTGATGTCATGCCAGGCTTCACCATGGTAATTTGGATCGACGTTAGTTGTATCATTTATCTCCGCTACTTTTGAACTCTGAAACTCTACTTTTATGCATTTGAACGTTTGGTCTGTAATAAGATAATGTGGGACCTGTAATAATTTTTGGATTGTTGTAATCTCTGAACTCGCCTTTGTGTGAGTATGCTTTGTTTCGATCCGAGACAAGTGGTTTTGTCGGGTAAAGCCCGACAGGCTACCATTTTAACTTGATTAAAGTGTCTGCTCACATATGAGGCGACGTTGAGTACATTTTAACCGAGTTAATCTAGGTGGTTCGACCATAGCTCGCCTACACATCACTCAGGGGCTTGAGGGATATGGGTACCCTATGGGTCCCCACTAACCAGGATACTGACCGAACCTGACAAGTGGGCCCGCCCGACCAGGACATGCGGGACGAGGATATCAAGTTACTTGGAGTACACGTCAAGGCAACTAGACAGTCCAAATCTGCCTGGATATCGTGGGACGCGTATTGTAATCTGACTTAGATTACCTTCCATGTAACTACCGAGTAGATTAAGTTCAAACCAACTTGTAACTCTTGGTCGTCAGCCTATATAAGGCGGCCAAGGGACGCCCTAGGGGCAACGAAACCCAATCGACTCTCATACCGAGCAATACAGTCCACGCATATAGGACGTAGGGTATTACTCTTTGGAGGCCTGAACTTGTCTAAAATCCCCGTGTTCCTTCGTGTTCTTGTGATTACCATCGAGTTCTTGATTTCATGACCACTCTCACCTACAAATCAACCACCTGGGTAATCCCCTAGTGGACTGTCGGATCCATAACTCTGACACTACCCTCTGCTCCGGCTTGGCTTGGTCTGGCGCCTCCAATTTGACTTGGTCTGGATTGAGTGTGCCTATGGCTCCTGCCATGCTGGGATGAGGTATGTGGAACCGAGTGTATCGGGTTTAGCTGATCAAGTTGCTCATATGCACGCTTCACTAACTCAACCAGTCACCTAGTATACTTGTCCTACGACATCGCCTGGGTAATGAGGTCAATGGACGTGATGGTGGCAAGAGGGGTACGGTGTTGATGTGATTGAACTATTTCAAATGAGTGATCTAGGTTCATGATTGGCAACTTGGCTGCAAGGCGACGGCGACGCTCTGCTCTCGTAGAGTTCCTTGCTCATCGTTGAGTTCTTTGAGCTTCCATTTCTTCTCCAACTATGTTGCGGGTGAGCTCATCCTGTGAGACGTCATCTGGGTGACGTTCATGCTGCAAATTTCTCTCTAGTTGCTTTTCATCCTCGCCTTCTTGTGCAGCAACGAGGGCGAAGAGTTCCCACTTTGGAGAATAGCTTCCCGAACTTGATATGATGACCTCTGTGGAGCCGTCTTCTTCGTAGATGTGTGATAGAGGGGTTCCCTCCTAGTATGATAGGGTATCAAGGTAGGCGACAAGGTGTGACTCGTTGTTCTTGGCAAGAGCAAGAGGCTTCATGTTGGGCTAGTAGATCCATCTATCTTGTGGAGTTGATGTAATCACCAAGCCTTGTTGTGGACCTGATAATGGAGTCTCGTCATCCGAATAGTAGTTGAGGTCCTCAATCAAATCCATGTTGCGATCAGGACAGGGTAGCTTGGTATACAACACCTATGTTTCGGAGTCTGAACGGGAATCGACTTGGGTCGTAAACTGATTTGCACGATGGCTTAAGTGCTAGCTCATGGGATTAGTTTGATTAGTGGGAGAAGTCGAGTTGTACTCGGACTCCTCCCCCCAGCCTCTGACTAGGTCAGAAATTGAAAATTCACTGAATTTATCGACGAGATCCTCTAGTGCTTGGCACTAGAGGTTGATGGCGTGCTGCTTCTTCTCTAGCTGTCGATCTTTAAACCCAGCAACCTACCGAGGGGGTACCTGAGGAAGTGTTGTGTGCGTGGGGCTCGCCAAAGACCAGGAACTCGAAGGTGAACTTGAACACACGATTTAGACAGGCTCGGGCTGCTTATGTCATGTAATACCCTACGTCCTGTGTGTTTGTTTATTTTGATATACGATGAGATGTTTGGAGGGGGTTCCTGCCTCGCCTTATATTGCCAGGGGTAGGGTTATAGGTCGGTGGTTGTACAAGAGTACTAGTCGGATTCAACTAGAGAGTCCTACTCTAATTGTTACGAGTAGTTTGCTAATACTTGGCTAGTCCTTGTCCGCCAAATAGACCACACCATCTTGCACCATCGTCTCCATGTCTGATACGTCTTGGTGTACAACCCAGTATTGTAGGACTGTCCAAGCCTTCCAGTGGGCCCATAGGTGTATGGCCGACAAGCCCCCGAGTACTTTTTAGTCAAATGCAGCAGTCCTGAATGTTTTTGTAGATGTCGCCGACTACCTTGTGGTGCTCTTCTGAGTACTCCATCGGATTGAGTCTTTGAATGTGCTCAAGTACTGCCACACGGCTAGAAGGTGCTCAAGCCTCATTTAACTTGGTCTTGAATCTTGAATCTTATATGGAAGTGTGATTTGAAAAAATCGCACTCCATATGGAGTAGCCCCTGAGCCTTAGGTTTAATCGAAGAATCAGACTGAGGGTCAATCTTGTAATTTCACATCCTTTCCCCTTAAAACTCGGAGAGAAAAAATTTTTGTCCAACAGGCACGTGGCACACAGCCACCGAGCCGTTACACAACTAGTTTGGGTATAAGGGTCAACCACTAGTTCAATGTGACCGTTCGTCTTCAAAAAACTTATCTCTTCCAAAAAAACTTGGTAACCATTTCAGCGATAACTGATGGCTTAAAAAATGGAATATTCCCCATCATCTTCGCCGCTCAGTTACCTTGTGCCGTGGTTATAAATGACGGAGGAGTCTTATCCCTTCCATTTACCCGAGCTAGTGCGCTTGAGCCATTCATCTTCTCCATTGTCGCCCTAGCGTCGCTGCTTGCTCTCCCTGAGCACTATAGTCCTAGCACCGCTGCTTGCCATCCTTGAGCGCCACTACCCCCCACTGTGTAGTCACCAAGCTGATGCGCCAGAAGACCATTGGAGCAATGGCACCCAAGAAGGCATCCTCGAGCAAGGCGGTGGAGTCAAAGAAGCACAAGGCTGCCAAGAAGGAGAAGGAGGTCCAGCTACCGGTGCCCAAGTACGGGAAAGCCGACCAGACGGCGCCGCCGAACCAAGCCATGTCCTGGAAGCCATCCACTTTGAAAGAAGTGGAGATCTAGGTATTGGTGCGTGCCAATCTACTCCAGGAGAAGGAATTTGCAAATTGGAGGGAAGCAGCCGGAAATGCGTGGCCTTTTTAGACCTACCCGGACGAGACAGTAATCTTCGCGCACTTCATCGAGCGCGGGCTGGCGTTGCCATCATCCGAGTTCTTCAGGGGGTTGCTGAGGTACTACCATCTGGAACTAGTCCACCTTAAAGCCAACTCAATTTTTGCACATTGCCATCTTTGTGCACCTCTGCGAGGCCTTCCTGGGGATTCAGCCCCATTTCTAACTCTTTAGGAAGTTCTTTAGAGTAAAGCCCCACCCCCAAATGGATCACACGCTAGTAGTTGGAGGGGCGGGGATCCAGCTTCGGGAGCAGTACGAGAGCCAGTACCTCAAGTACGAGTTGATAGACTCCCATTCTAGATGAAAACAACGGTGGTTCTACATTGTGAATCACGAGCCCCATCTTCCCAAGGTCACCGACCATCGTCCAGTGTGGAACAACCATTGGCTGGATGAGCCGAGTAGTTCCGATGGCTTTCAGTTGCCGGACTTGATTAAGAATATCGCCCGCCTCAAGAGTAATGGCCTGATTGGCGTTAGTGTGGCCTTCAGCTTCATGAGGAGGCGCATCCAACCCCTGCAGCTGCGTTGCACTGCGGGGTACGACTACTCGGGTCCCAATGACCCGTCGAGGATGACGTCAGAGGATCTGTCCCTTGATGAAGGTATCCCAGCAATTTTGCGAGAGCACTGCGCCGTGAACCTGCCAAATAATGTAAGTACCCGTGGCCTGCAGCCCCCGAATACTGATTTTGACTTCTCTCATTGTGCTGACTAGTCTGTTGTTGCTTGCAGGATGAGTTGAACTTGTATGTCTCCAACCCTCCTCCACCCGGTGCTGACGTCACACCCCGTATGCAGTCCCTTGAGGCTGTGTAGAGGGCGCTCGAGGAGGAGGAGGAGAAAGAGGGAGAAAGGGAGGAGTCGCTAGACTGGTCCTCCATAAGCAGCTCTGATTCAGAGTCTGCTGAGAAGTATGTTGTGAAGCCCTGCCATTCTGACAAGGCGGGATTATCGTCGGGGATGTCCAAGCGTGCGGCGAAGGACATTCCAGAAGTCGATGCGGTGCCATCCCCGAAGCAGGCACGTACAGCCGCTACCAAGAGGGTGGCTAAAAAGTCATTGACCGATGAAGTCCCTCCTCAGGTAACAAGATCCTGAGGATTGAGTAACCGTATGTTGTCTTGCTTTTATCGCCAGAGTCTGACTTTGACATTGTTGATGTGCAGGTAGTCGAGGAGGAGACAGAGGTGGAAGAATCGACTACTCTGATCCTGCGGTGGGGGAGGTTGCAAATGATACAAGAAGTCCTGGCGTCAAGTACTCGACGAGAGGAGACTACGGCTAAGGTCGGTGAGGATCTGACTGTGATTTGGCAAGCCGTGCCAAAGAAGTCGTCACAAACCGTCAAGGCACTGCGCCTGGGAACCGAGCCCTCCCTCAGAATAAGGAGGTCCACCCAGTAAGTATCTGTGTACTGATGTCGACTTGATGTCGTCGAGTAGTGTCGTCGAGTAGTGTGCAATAATACTTGTCTTGTTCTAGGAGATCCATCAGCGTGGAAATCGAGAGCCCAAGTATGAAGTCTGGTGCTGATGGCAGTAGCCACTCAGCCTAGGAAGTCGTCACGAGTTTTGGAGCTGATGACGGTAGCCGCTCAGCCCCCAAGCCTGCTCTGGAGCCCACTGTCCCGCCGTCGGAGGATCAACCCGTGCCCGAGGTTGCCCCAGGTGCGATATCTCTTGTCGCATCTCTTATGTATGACTTGTTGGTGTCACTTGACATTTCTGTAGTACCAGCCCCTGAGCTGCCGGAGGCCAAACCCATTGCGGAGAGTACTTCCGCACTGGTGATGGAGCTGGTGGCCATGATGTTGAATCTGGATGCTGAGCCAGAACCAAAAGTCGTGGTGGAGCCAAAAACCAAGGTTGAAGTTGCGGCCGCCGATGAAGTCAAGGCTGTACGTGTAGCCCCTGAGCCAGAAGCTGACGTGGAGGCTGCCGGGGCACTGCAAGTGTTGCCATTTTCCCACCGTTTGAGGCGAGGGCGTCGAGTAGTTGCGTGGTGACTACCTCTTTGTTGTCAGAGGCTGGTCTATCATCCAGCCGGATGATGGTCCCTCTCGGTGCGACGGGTGCCGGGGAACATGATGACACGTAGCTCCCTCCCGTGGTGAACTGAGAGAGAGACTCACTGATAGCTGACCCCTGGCCACCGTGGCTTTCGAGACTGAGCTGATGGACATGAACCGCTAGGTAGGCGAGTACACACAGGTAGGCTTTATTGCTGTCTTGATCTTTGTCTTTAAATTGGTACTCGTTACTAATCACGAGCACTAACTCTGTTGTTGTAGACATTGATCCAACGCTCCCGCAAGAAGTTGAAAGTTCTTGAAGTAGTTGGAGACACCATCCAGCGAGCCAAGGTGCTGGAGCAAAAATTGGTCGAGGAAAGGCAGTACTCCTCTTAGCTATTGATGAAGTATGATGACTAGGCCGCCGAGTATCGGAAGCTCCTGCAGAAAGCTAATGAAGAAAAAGATCGGCTCCGGGTACTCAACAGAGGCCTGAGGACCCAAAATGAAGGTAAGTTGTTTGTCCTTCGTTGCTTTCAAGTACTTTTTGTCCTTAGTAGTATTGACTTGTTCTTTGCTTTTGTACTTGTAGATCTCTCCAAGGAGAATAACGATCTCCAGGGTCATACCGTTGACTGGCAGAATGCGTACTACCGGGTCACTGATGAAGTTGACAAGGTGACCAAGAAGTACAAAACCCTGAAGTACAAATTTGATAAGGAGAAGCAGCTGCACAAGGACAGGGAGGTCCAGTTTGTTGACTTGATGGAGAAACTCCAAGCGTAGCAGGCTGAGTTGGAGGCGAAGGACCTTGCTCTCAAGGAGCTATCAGAAGCCGCTCAGCCCATTGATGATATGATGGAGCCTTTGGAGGAAGGCATGGAGCCTCGTCCCTTGGTAGAGATACTCAAGGATGTACATGAGAAGTTCACCAGCTACATGAAGAAGACTGCGGAGTCCGTCTCCAAGCAACTGCTGGCGATGGTGAAGTCGTTCTACCCGCAAGCCAACTTGGCTCCCGTGGCAGAAGGCATTACCGAGGACTGCTCAGATGAGCAGTTCCAGCAGTACTTGGAGGAGATGGCTCCCATTGCTCAAGAAGTAGCTGGTCAGATAGGCCTTGAGTAATTTTCAAAAATAATTGTTTGTAATATAAACAAGTTTTGTTGATGCAAATTATTGGAAGTCTTGTCGCAATTTTTTATTTACTTATCGACTTGTTTGGATTCCTTCAGTTTAGTGCATCTCACATACTACCTAGATGTTTGCTCGTTTGGTAGTCATGAGTGTCCGAGCACAAGGTTGCTCCTGGGAGCCTCTTCAAATACACTATGTAGAGTACCTTTAGGATGTGACTCTTTGCGGAGCTCCAGTACTCGTGTATCTAGGTAGTCAAACTCTTCAAGAGAGTAGACTCTTTAGGACTTCATGGACTTGAGCCTACCTTTGCAACCTGTCTGTGTTGTTTGGGTGCTGTGCTCCAAAGATCCGGAAATTGCAAACTTGTTCTTACAAGATGCGGCTAGACAGACTTATCTAATTAGGGACTCAGGTAGTGTAGATAACTCCCAAGTAATTTGAACGCTTCTGTCTACGAAGACCATTGATGGATACATTTTGTTTGAGGAGCTAATCAGCTTGAGATTTGTGTGTGCAGGCTTGCTTCTGCGCAAGTTGGTGCTATCTGATGAGTTGAATAACCTGAAAGATAAGTGTGCAGACTTGAGGGTACAAGTTGCGAGTGGGCAGAGACTAGTCTTTTTCAACAAAAAATAACTCTACTTTATTTAAATTGTAGCTGTAGAACTGTGGCTAAAGGCTAGTTTACATGAGTATGTAGACTATGGGTAGAATCGACACAAGTGTTCAATGTTCCACGAGTTGTCGACTTCTTCGCCCGTGAGAGTTTGGAGCCTATATGACCCAGGTCCAGTGACCTTGGAGACAATGTAAGGCCCCTCCCAAGGCTAGTTTAGCTTGTGCAGCCCCTTTCTGTCTTGGATACACTTGAGGATCATGTCGCCTATGCTGAACGAATGTTCCTTGACGTTGCGATCATGATAGCGGCGAATTCCTTCAAGGTATCTTGCTGACTGGATGAGTGCGCCACAGTAAATTCCTCGTATTGCTTGACTACTGGAGATTTCTACATGACGTTGGTGGGTAGGACAGAGTCTGATCCGTAGATCAGGATGTAGGGTGAGTACCTTGTTGGCTTGCATGCCTAGGTGCAAAGCCCCTAGAGGACATTGGGTAGCTCCTTGAGCCACTTGCCTCCTTTGGCGTTGCCAATGTAGTGTAGTCTCTTCTTGAGAGCTTCTAGTACCATCCTATTGGGGCGCTCAACCTGGCCGTTGGCCCATGGATGAGCGACAGAGACGAAGTAGATGTCGACCCCACTATTATTCTAGTACTCCCAGAACTCGTGGTTGTTGAAATTCGAGCCTAGGTCCGTGATGATGCGATTGGGGAAGCCGTAGCGATGGACGATCTCGTCGAGGAAGTCAAGTACTCTATTTGCTTTTGGGCAGGTTCACTGGCTTCACCTCGATCCACTTGGTGAACTTGTCAATCGCCATGAGTACTTGGTTGAAGCCCTCGAGCGCCGTAGGTAGAGGGCCAATCATGTCCAGCCCCTAGCAAGCGAAGGGCTAGGAGGGTGGTATAGTGATGAGCTTGTAGGCAGGAACGTGCTGCTTCTTGGCGAGGAATTGACAACCTTAGCATCGGCCCCCGAGTAGTAATTCAGCGTGATAACTGTAGGCCAATAGAATCCCGCTCTGAAAGCTTTACCCACGATTGTTTTGGATGATGCGTGGTTGCCGTAGATGCCTTTGTGAATCTCCTCCAGTACGTCCTTACCGTCTTCGCGTGAGACGCACTTCATAAGTACTCCTGATGATGCGCCTTGTCTGTAGAGCTTATCCCCAACTAGAATGTAGTTCTTGCCGTGTTGCAAGACTTGCTCTACTTCTATCTTGTTGGGAGGCAACTTGTGCTCCTTAATGTAGTCCATGAAGGGGGTTCTCCAATCTACGTTGATCATCAAAACCTCTCGGTTTGGCTCATTGTTGCCGTGATCGGTGGTTTTAGATGGTGCCAGCTCCTGTATGGATGGCTTGTGTAGTTCATGGACGAAGACTCCAGCTAGGACTTGGGCACGAGTTGACCCAAACTTGGGTAAGATATCCGCGGCTACGTTGTTGTCATGAGCCACGTGATGGAATTCCAGACCAGAGAACTTGTTCTCCAGCTTGCGCACTTCAAGGAAGTACGCATCCATGTTGTCCTTGAGGCGATCCCACTTGTTGTTGACTTGGTTGATGACTACTAGTGAGTCGTCATAGATGAACAACCGTTTGATTCCTAGCGAGACTGCCAGGCAGAGTCCGTGTAGTAATGCTTTGTATTCTGCTTTGTTGTTGGAAACCTTCTAGAAGATTTGCAGAATATACTTGACTTGTTCACATTTGGGAGAGATTAGGAGTACTCCTACGCTGGCACCCTCGAGCTTGAGTGATCCATCGAAGTACATGACCCAAGGCTCTGGTCGTTTTGCCGGTGCGTGTACTTGATTTTCCCGCCACTGTGCCATGAAATCGACTAGTGCTTGCGACCTGATGGCGGTCCTTGAATTCCAGGGACAAGGCTCCAAGTTCTACTACCCACTTGGAGATTCTACATGTTGCATCTCTGTTGTGGAGTATGTCTCCCAAGGGGAAGTCTCTGGTGACGGAGATGTTGTGTTCCTGGAAGTAATGTCATAGCTTCCGCGAGGTGAGTAGTATTGCGTATAGCAACTTTGGTACTGGCAGGTACCTAGTTTTGGAGTCTGACAATACCTCGCTGATGAAGTAGACGCGCCTCTGTACTTTGTATATATGGCCTGTTTCTGGTCTTTTGACCACGATCGCCGTGCTGATGACATTAGTAGCCACGGCGATATAAAGCAGCAAGTCTTCATTGGGAGTAGGCGCCGTGAGGACCGGTGGCTTTGATAAGAAGTCCCTCAACTGTTGAAGGGCTTGTTCTGCCTCCTCGGTCCACTGGAAATTGTCTTGCCGCTTGAGTTGTTTCAAGAAGGGTAGTCCCCATTCCCTAAGTCTTGAGATAAATCTATTGAGGCCCGCCATGCATGCAGTCAGCTTCTGGATGTCCTAATGCATGATGGAGCGTGCAGGTTGGTGATGGCAGCAAGCGGGATTAGCCTCGATTCCTCGATGACTAATGATGAACCCAAGTAATTTCCTAGAGGGTATACTGAACACGCATTTGGTTGGGTTCAGTTTCCACTGGTATGCTCGCAGGCTTGCAAAGGTTTCTTCCAGATCCGCAATGAAGTCGTTGGGATTTCTGGTCTTAATGACCACGTCGTCCACGTATGCCTCTACGTTGCGGTGTAGCTGGTTCTTGAAGCACTCCTGGATGGCTCGTTGATACGTGGTGCCTGCGTTCTTCAACCCGAAGGACATTGTAGTGTAGCAGAAAGCTTCTTATGGGGTGATGAACGCGGTCTTGATCTGATCTTCTTCCTTGAGTGCTATCTGGTGATACCCCGAGTAGCAATCGAGGAAACAGAGTAGAGCACACCCAGCCGTCGAGTCGATGACTTGATCAATCATAGGGAGCTTGAAGGAATCCTTTAGACAGTGCTTGTTGAGGTCTGTGTAGTTGACACACATCCTCCACTCATTATTTTTCTTCTTCTACACCAAGACAGGGTTAGCCAACCACTCTGGATGAAGGACTTCTTTTATGAAGCTAGTCATGAGTAGTTTGGCCTACTCTGTTTTATAGTTTCTCTTCTGTCTTGGGCGAACTAGCGTAGTCATTGTCGCTTAGGCGTAGCTTTGGGATCCACATTGAGTGAGTGCTCGATCAACTCCCTAGGCACCCTCGGTATATCAGATGGCTTCCATGCAAAGATGTCTCAGTTGGCCTGGAGGAAGCTGATAAGCGCGTCTTCATATTTGGGATCTAGCTCTGTGCCAATCAGGGCTATCTTTGAATTGTCACCAATCTCGAGGTCAATCGTTTTGAGATCAACCTCTCCTACCGGCTTGACCTTGGTTGCCCCCAACTTCTTCTCTGGGATTTTGAGTTCTGTCGGGGACAATTTCTTGGAGGCGGTGAAGACATGCATCATGGAGTTTGGCTACTAAGTAGTCGGTGCCAGCTCCACAGCTTCTGTATCGCAGTCGTATGATCTCTTCAAGTCTTCGTGCAGGGAGAGTACTCCCTTGGATCCCGGCATTTTGAGTACTAGGTACACATAATGCGGGATGGCCATGAACTTGGTCAGTGTTAGTCTTCCAAGGATGGCGTGATATGAGGTTTCGAAATCAGCCACCTCGAATCGGATGTACTCGGTCCGGTAGTGATCCTTGGTCCCGAACATAACTGGCAAAACCATTTGAGGGATATGGGTACCCCATGAGTCCCCACCAACCAGGATACTGGTTGGTCCTAACAAGTGGGCCCGCCCGACCAGAACGTGTGAGCCAAGGATGAGAAGATACTTGGAGCACAACTCAAGGAGGTTGGGCGATTCAAATTAGCCCAAATATTGCGGGATACTTGTTGTAATCCGACTCGGATTTCTTTCCATGTAATAGCTGACTAGATTAGATTCAAACTGACTTGTGACCCTAGGTCGTCAGCCTATATAAGGCTGCTAAGGGCACCTCCCGAGGGCATCCCAACCTAATCTGTAACCCACACACTAGCGCAAAGCAATACAAACCACCAAAACACACGACGTAGTTTATTACTCTCCGGAGATCCGAACCTATCTAAACCCTCATGTTCTCATGATCACCTTCGAGTTCTTGGTCTTGCAATCCCCGCTGCCTACAAATCAACCACTTGGGTAACCCCCTGGTGGACTGCCAGGCTACTAAATCTGACAGTTGGTGTGCTAGGTAGGGGTAATTGTCAGATCCTCTCCAGCGAACTTGATGGCATCCCGCCCCGGTGTCATCTTTCCCAAGATCATGAAGGACTTCCTCGCCAATCTCATCCAGCTCCACTTCAGGAGCATGCCGGTGGACTCTGACTCCACCTCCTTCGCCTATCCTTGTGCTCGGACACTAGGACCTACTTTTGGGATCAACTTTTTTCTTCCTTTCTGACCATTGGACCGATTATACTAATCGCTTCAATGCTCGGGGGCTACTCATAGACGGCGTCTTACGACGCTCTCCATGTTCTTCGCTTCGACCTAATGGATGCCCAACATCCATCAACTCGGCGCTCGACTTCGCTCTGTGCACATGGCTTTGCGTTCGCTCAGATTTCTTCTTTTTGAGCACTGTGTAGCCTCTCCATCACTATGATGCCATCGCAGCTTCAGCCGACCACATTCCAAGCTTCATTGTGATGTCCTCAGGTTCATGTTTGCCTACACATTACTCTAGGGCTTGAGGGATATGGGTACCCCATGGGTCTTCACCGACCAGGATACTAGCCGGTCTTGACAAGTGGGCCCACCCGACCAGAACGTGTGGGCCAAGGATGAAAAGATACTTGGAGCACAAGTAAAGGAGGCCGAGCGATTCAAATCTGCTCGGATATTGCGGGATACTTGTAATCCAACTCAGATTGCTTTCCATGTAACATCCGACTAGATTAGATTCAAACCAACTTGTAACCTTAGGTCGTCAGCCTATATAAGGCAGCCAAGAGCGCCTCTCGAGGGCATCCCAACCCATACCCCACGCACCAATGCAAAGCAATACAAACTACCAAAATATAGGACGTAGGGTATTACTCTCTGGAGACCCGAACCTTTCTAAACCCTCATGTTCTCATGATCACCTTCGAGTTCTTGGTTTGCAATCCCCTCTGCCTACAAATGAACCACTTGGGTAACCCCCTAGTGGACTGCCGGACTACTAAATCTTACACCATCTAACCGAGGGGTACAGTCGCGTTACCCGGGATAATCCCGTAGAACAGAGAGTTCATTAGGGTCAGCATATCTTTTACGTCAAGGCCCATCTTTCTCAAAGTTTTGGCGAAGAGAACATTGAGGCCGCTGCTGCCGTCGATGAGTACTTTTGTGAGGCGAGAGCCTGTGGTGACAGGATCTAGGACGAGAGGATAGTGTCTTGGGTTGGAAAAACTAGTCCACCGATCCTCTCTTGAGAAGGTGATTGGCACCTTGGACCACTCGAGGAACGTAGGCATTGCCGGCTCAATGGACATGATTTCTCGGAGGGTTAGGTTTTGGGACCGCTTGGTTGCTGTAACCGAAGTCACTGAATATGATGTTGACGGTGTTGGACAGGTTCTAGAATTTCCCATTGTTGTCCTCATCTTCGTCTTCTTTGGATTTTCCCTTGTCTTTAGCTCCAAAAGATTCCGGCAGATCTTTCATGACTCTACAAAGGCTTATGCAGTCCATCATAGAGTGTTTGGAGTTTGGGTGCCATGGGCACTGCTTCTTTAGGAGCTCCTTGAACGGAGTCCTCTCTTGATTTCTGCCGCTCTTCTTAAAGGACTAGAACATTGCCGTGACAATATTGCCTGGCTTCCTCTTGCGGTTTTGACCTCCCGAGTAGTTGCCTTGGTTGTCATTGGGATGATCATTGCGATTCTTGCCATTGCTTTAGCCATTGCTCTGGTTGTTTTATTCTGGCCTCTATTACGGTTAGATTCAAACCACTCGACCTTCGTGTCTTCTTCATCTACCAGGATTGTATCATGGTCTTGAGAGACTTGATATCTTCTGGGCGATTTCTGCCAAAGTCTGTGAATATCCGACGGTGAGCTTGATGATAATTGGAGCCATCGAGTTCACCAGTGGATCTTTAGCGAGGTCCCCTACCTAGCATGCCAGTTGTCGGTGTTTAGACCCGGCAACCTACCGAGGGGGTACCCGAGGTATTGTTTTGTGCGTGGGGCTCACCGAAGACCAGAAACTCAAAGGTGAACTCAAACACATGATTTAGACAAGTTCGAACCACTTATGTCACGTAATACCCTATGTCCTATGTGTTGGTTTGTATTGATTGATGATGAGATGTTTGGATGGGGTCCCTGTCTCGCCTTATATTGCCAGAGGTAGGATTACAGGTCGGTTGTTGTACAAGAGTACTTGTCGGATTCGACCAAAGGGTCCTACTCTAATTGTTACGAGTAGTTTGCTAATCCTTGACTAGTCCCTGTCCGCCACATAGACCATGCCGTCCTGCACTGTAGTCTTCATGTCTGTACGTCTTGGTGTACAGCCCAGTATTGGAGGACTGTCTAAGCCTTCCGGTGGACCCATAGGTATATGGCCAACACCAGGGCTGGCGCAATGTGGTGGTGGAGTTTCCAGCGCCATCTGCGATGCAAACCCAGGAGCCGAAGACGAATGTTGTGCTCGCTTTGAACACGATGGTGGGCTTCATGATGATTTGGGCCATTGAGTTCACCAGTGGATTCTCAGCGAGATCCCCTACCTGGTGCGCTAGCTGTTGGTGTTTAGACCCAGCAACCTACCGAGGGGGGTGCTCGAGGTAGTGTTTAGTGCGTGGGACTCGCCGAGATCAGAAACTCGAAGGTGAACTCGAACACATGATTTAGACAAGTTCGGGCCACTAAATTGCGTAATACCCTACGTCCTATGTGTTGGTTGTATTGAATTGCTTTGGAGGGGTCCTTACCTCGCCTTATATTGCTGGGGGTAGGGTTACAGGTCGGTTGTTTACAAGAATACTAGTCGGATTCGACTAGTGAGTCCTACTCTAATTGCTACAAGTAGCTTCCTAATCCTCGACTAGTTTCTATCTTACCACGTAGACCACGCCGTCCTGCACCGTAGTCTCCATACCTGACATGTCTAGGTGTTTAGCCCTGTATCTAGGACTGTCCAAACCTTCTGGTGGGTCCATAGATGTATGTACGACACTTGGGCCCCATGGCCCCATCGGCCGCTTGGCCCCTCGCTGGACACACACCCCGACGGGCGCTTGGTCCGACGGTCAAACCGAGTAAGAGGAATGGAAGGAAAGGGAGAGGGACACACATGGATCAAGATCCGCGCTCGCCGTCAATCGCAGCCGCGCTCGCCATCGACACTGCCTGCAGCCTGCTCTCGGGTAGGCCCGCAACCCCTGCCCACGCCACCGGACTTCACCTTTGCGCCGCCACCTCACCTCGCCCCGCCACTGCTCCTCACTGCCGGTGAGGGATGAGTGGAGGGGGGAGGGGAGGGGAAGCAGAGGAGGTGCCGGCCAGCCTCGAGTGTGAGAAGTAGAGGGAGGGAGGGAGGGAGAGAGGTGGCGGCCATCGCCCGGGGGAGTTGAGAGTACAGGGGAGAAGGAGAGGGCGGAGAGGAGAGGGTGAGGCTAGGCGGAGGGGGCCATGGGCCGTCGCTGGGGAGGGAGGGGCCAGCCGCCGTCGTCAGGGGGAGCTGAGAGTAGAGGGGAGAGGGAGAGGGCGGTGAGGAGAGGGAGAGGGTGAGGCCAGGCGGAGGGGGCCATGGGCCGTCGCCGGGGAGGGAGGGGCCGGCCGCCGTTGCCGGGGGGAGCTGAGAGTGGAGGGGAGAGAGAGAGAGGGCGGAGAGGAGAGGGAGAGGGTGAGGCCAGGTGAAGGGACCCGAGAAGATAAGATGGGTGAGGCTAGGCGGAGGAGATAGGGCCTGATTAATGGGTGACCACTTTAGTACCAGTTGGGAGCTCCACCCGGTACTAAAGGCCCTCAAGCACATTAGTGCCAAGGTGGAGCCTCCACCCGGTACTAATGGGTGATCTTTAGTACCGGTACTAAAGGGGGTCACGGGGGGCTTCTGGGCAACTAGCCGTTAGACCTGGTATTAATGCTCACATTAGTAGTGGGTTAAAAACGAATTGATACTAAAGGCTAGGATCAATGCTCAGTTTTCCGGTAGTGTATGAACGGAGGCACTCAAATAAGACGGTGCTAATAACATTCTTTTTATAGGTCATCTGTTTGTTTACAGTTTCAACGTCAATATGCTTGTATATGCTCCTTTCCAGCATGCATTTAGGCACGTGTTTGGTCAAAGTTGACAACCATTAGTAGGGCAGAATCCTTTTTTGGGGGTCGGTAACGGTCGAGATATAGTATATATATCAGCAATAATGCAGAAGATGTGGCTTACAGCATATTTGCAGTATAAACTATCTAGCCCAAGTGACGTGTAGCCATAGCTACCAAGTAGCATACTCATTGATTTTGGCGCAATTTTCAGATCGATCATGCATCTCACCCAATACATGTTGGCTGTAGCTTTTTATCCCTATGAGGTGTGAGTAAGTGACCATAAAATTGTTCTTTCATTTGTTTTTACAGCTAATAAGAGAAATCGAAGCAAGCACATCAAGTCACAAGCTCTTGTTAGATCTCTCTCTGTTATAGTGTATGGACCTAGGGAGCCTGGAGGCACTCAAACAATGACGGTGCTAATAACATTCTTTTTGTGGATGAAGACAAACTGGATTCATTCGTCGGCGACAGTGATGCTGACCCCAAAAATATGGATCATCTATTTTTTTACAGTTTCAACGTCAATCTGCTTGTATATGCTCCTCTCCATCGTGCATGTAGGCACGTGTTTGGTCAATGTTTGGTCAAAGTTGACAACTATTAGTAGGGCAGAATCCTTTTTTGGGGGTAGGTAACGGTCGTGATATAGTGTGTGTATATATATATATATATCAGCAATAATGCAGAAGAAAAGCATTTGCAGTATAAACTATCTAGCCCAAGTGACGTGTAGCCATAGCTACCAAGTAGCATACTCATTGTTTTTGGCGCAATTTTCAGATCGATCGTCTCACCCAATACATGTTGGCAGTTGCTTTTTATCCCTATGAGGTGTGAGTATGTGACCATAAAATTGTTCTTTCGTTTGTTTTTACACCTAATAAGAGAAATCGAAGCAAGCACATCAAGTCACAAGCTCTTGTTAGATCTCTCTCTGTTATGGAGTAGTCTGAAATTCCTACTTAACTGTACAGCATAAACCTCTTTTGTCCGCCATCACAAAACTTTTCTGGCCTAGTATGTCTTTTGCCAAGTTTGTCAGCCTTGAGATATTTTGGTTACTAACTAAGGAACATAGCCTTGCTAGGCAGTAATCAGGTATGCTCAAGTCAAACTTTGCTGCATAAACTTGGCAATTTACACCGAGTCTCTCGTGATTCAACAGTTCACCTGTTCACGGATGGCGACCCGAGCAAGTTGTAGCGTAAAATCAACGGAATGGGTAGAAGCATTAGCCGCCGGCGACTTATCCATGGGCCATGCATGGATGTGTGAGTGTGAACATAAAAAGCGAGCGAACTGGGAGCAGTGACAGCGCACGGTGAGCACCGAGCAAGACGGCTAACGTACCATGTGACGTCGCTATGTCCATGATGGCGGCTCGCGGCTTTCCTATTTAGGCCGAGCTCAGTGGTTACCAAAGGCGTACCCACCCAACTGCAACCCGAGAAGGCAAGTGAGCTTGAGGAAGCAGATCAAGATCAAGGAGTTTTTTCAATGGCGGAAGGCATGGAGGCGCATGGCTGGGCTGCCAGGGATGCCTCCGGCCACCTCTCCCCTTTCAACTTCTCAAGGAGGTATATAGCTCCTTTGTCTTTCTTTTACTCTTCACGGACCACTGAACATTGTACATGGGGCCTGCCATTTTCACACACTGAATTGATGCGTTTAATGGCGAATTCAGGGTACAGAGAGATGGCGACGTCACCATCAAGGTGCTCTTCTGCGGGCTTTGCCACACAGACCTCCACGTCATCAAGAACGAATGGGGCAACGCCATGTACCCCCTCGTTCCTGGGTAATAAGTTCACCAAGCATGCACGGACAAATTATTTGGACGTTCTTTCTTCTCATATACTAGCACTACTGAGGATCGACTTTTAGTACCGGTCGGTACCTTTAGTACCGGACACGCGATCGATATCGCTTGATCGGTACTAATACCACTTCATTTAGTACCGGTCAGCTCGATCGGTACTAAATGAGTCGGTAACAGCAATCGGTACTAAACTGCGAGTTACGTCGCGCTGTTGCGGCTGCTATTTAGTACCAGCTGAGCCTCCAAACCGATACTACGGGCTCCGGTAGCACTGTGCATGACGACCAGTAATAATGCCGCGCGTTAGTACCAGACGAAAATACGTCCGGTACTAACACGTTGGACGAATGCTTAGTTTTCCAGCACTGAAGTACTAACTAATGGCGTTTCAAAACGCAGGCACGAGGTCGTCGGCGTGGTGACGGATGTCGCCTCCGGCGTCACCAAGTTCAAGGCCGGCGACACGGTGGGCGTGGGCTACTTTGTCGACTCCTGCCGCACCTGCGAGAGCTGCAGCAAGGGATACGAAAGCTACTGCCCCCAGCTCGTGCAAACGTCCAACGGCATCGACTTACTCGACGGCTCCACCACCCAAGGTGGCTTCTCCGATGTCCTTATCGTTAGCCAGGGCTACGTGGTCCGGGTCCCGGAGACCCTGTCCCTCGACGGGGCGGCGCCGCTGCTGTGCGCCGGCATCACGGTGTTCAGCCCCATGGTGCAGTACGGCCTCAACGCGCCGGGAAAGCACCTGGGCGTCGTCGGCCTCGGGGGCCTCGGGCACATGGGCGTCAAGTTCGGCAAGGCGTTCGGGATGACGGTCACCGTCATCAGCACGTCGCCGGACAAGCGCGAGGAGGCGCTCGACCGCCTCGGCGCCGACGCGTTCCTGGTCAGCCGCGACCCCGAGCAGATGAAGGCGGCGGCGAGCACCATGGACGGCATCATCGACACGGTGTCGGCGGAGCACCCGGTCGAGGCGCTGCTGGAGCTGCTGAAGCCGATGGGGCAGATGGTGATCGTCGGCTTGCCGGCCAAGCCTCTCGAGGTGCCCGCCTTCAGCCTCGTCGCCGGAGGGAAACGAGTCGCCGGGAGCGGCGGCGGCGGCATCGCGGAGTGCCAGGCGATGCTGGACTTTGCGGGCGAGCACGGCATCACCGCAGATGTCGAGGTCGTCGGGATGGACTACGTTAACACGGCGATCCAGCGCCTTGAGAGGAATGATGTGAGGTACCGCTTCGTTGTCGACGTCGCCGGCAGCAACCTGGGCGTTTCTGATTAGGCGCCAAGGATTGTTCCTTGTTCGGCCGATATGTTTGGAGTTCCTTGTTGCTCGACCGTGTCTCGTGGTTTTGGTGAGTGTACACCCGTGAATAAGCAAGGGTAGAATTTGGTGTTTTGTTGCATCTATGGATAATTTATGATATATGCAGCTTATATATGTAAGACATTTAAGCGCCGATCCTATATGTGAAATAATCGAACATTATTTTCATATGTACGCAAAAATTTTCAAATTCTCAACGACGATATTGATATCAAATGGTTTTAGATTCTTGCAAATTTTAATTTGGTGCATTATTACTTTTTTTCATTTTCATTACCGGGAGTCCGGACCGGCAACTAAAGTTTTTTTTGTTGTGAATTGAGCGTAGCTCAATTGACAAGGTTTTTTGTGTGTGGAACATGTCCATCAGTGGTTCGAGTCCTCAACACAGTATTGGTGTTCACATTTTTCTAAATTTTTATTCTTATATTTAATGAGAACTATTCTTTCAATGGTACATAGTGGTAAAGGGCTCTTTAATTTAGCCTAGCGAATTTAAGGCTCGGGCTCAATAAGGGTCATGCCATAATATTATATGATTTTGAACTAAATATAGATAGGGATGAGTTCGGTTGTGAAGAAAGCATGAGGGTCATGATCCATTACCACCCCTAGTGGTATGCGACATACCCGTCGATAGCGAGGTGCCAATGGTAACTTCATCGATCTCAAGAATCTATCGGTTCGGTCTTTCAGAGGTACTCATAGTGGTAGGGTTCCGTACGTGTACTCATAGGGTTGAGTGTGGGTACATTTATGTGAGCGCCTGCGTCTGAACTGTGTTTCGCAAAAAAAAAATTGCAACTTAAAGCAAATTCTAACCGGAAATACTTTATTACCCAAATCACTGGTATTTATTGAAAAGATTAGCACCATGATTTTAAATTCTGTTTGGCAGGTAGTATTATATTCTCACACGATTCTATACGAAAGTCGTTAATAGAGGAAGGAAAAATTACAATATGACATTTGCAATTTATCTCTTGACAGATTTTAAGAAAAAATCTGCCGAAAATTTTCATGTTGCACATGTTTTGTTGCAAACATTATTATGCGATATTTCAAAATATTTCATAATTTCAGGAAAGGAAATATAAAGGGTTTTCTAATGTTGGAGATGGCATTTTACGATGTTTCAAACATTGTGTCACATGCTGCATAGTACTTCATTTTCTAGCAATATGAAACATGAGAGCCTGCAATATTGCAGAACTTCGTCCGCAACACTATAAAATTTGACAAATTTACCTCTAAAAATCTATGGACGGATAAATAGACAACTCCATATAGGTACCAACCAGTTCCCTCCTAATAAAAGGAGTATCATCAGTATGGAGCGTTTATATATATAGCCAATTCATGAGCCCAACGATGTGGTGGCATCCCCATAAACAAGCTCAGCCTGCTGCGGTGCTGCCGCCACACGGAATTTCAGCCTACTAGCGTCCAAGCGCAACAGCCATTCAGCCCATCTCCCTGGTGTCCATGTTTTTAGTAATTTCTGTTGTTATACTTTAATTTGTATAATCTCAACTGAACTATCTTTTATTCATATACGGAGTACCTTATTATTTGGCCTACCTTTGTCCTATTGGGGGTCTTTCAAGCCTCTTTCCTCCGCCGTTACCCTTCCCATTCGCAAACTGTTTGACGAACTCCTTACATAATTAACTTCCCCCACTTGCTCTTACAAAGACAGTGATTAGGAGTAATTTAGTCGATAGCTTAGGCTGTAGTGTTAAGCACATGCGTCACCAGGGGCTCTGCGGTATACGCGTCACTGCATATGCGACCGCGCAATTTTGACCTTGACCGGAATTAATGAACCAAGAGTTCGACAAACCCAGGATGTAATTCATTGTTGCTATATGCGCGTGGAGGGATATATATCTTCTCCATATGAAATATAAGGATCCTTATTTTTTCTAAGTCAAACTATTATTTATACTCATTTAGTATCGCAAATATCATTTTTAGTCTCTATAAATTTTGTCAAATTCAGTATAGTTTGCCATAAACTTAAAATCTTATATATTTTAGGATGGATGGAATAAAACAGGTCAGATCCCCTTTTCCATTTTTTCCACACGATCAAGAGATGTGTCAAAATCAAATAGAATAATTTTTACTGTTCTAATAGCCATTTTTTCCACTCTATTATACTGTTTGACGGTAACGTTTGAATGGAGTGTAACTCCATAATTCAAATAGAATAATTTTTACTAGTCATTTTAACTTTTTTAGATGCATAGATATTATTATGCATCTAGATATAGGGTATATCTAAGTGCATAACAAAGCCTATGAATCTAAAAAAGTCAAAACGAAATCTATAATTCGAGGGAGTACCTTCGTAAAAAATACTATTAGACGTCTCTCCGACGCATTATTCTATTTTAAGTTGTAAAATAGTAAACTGTAAAAAAAACGGGGCGCTGTCCTGCGTGAGCGCTGAGAGGGGATACGTAGTACGTGTGATCTGACGTCGCCGCGGTGGCTGCTGGCTCCTAGTTTGCCTATTTAAGAGGAGCTTCAAAGTTTACCAACGGCGTACCACCCAGCAGAGCCTCATTTTTCCTGAACGTAGAAGCTGAGCAAGGTTGAAGAAGCAGGTTAGGGCTCTCAAGGAGTTTCCATGGAGCAAGGGGGCAAGCCGGTGCTTGGGTGGGCAGCGAAAGACACCTCCGGCCACCTCTCCCCGTACAGGTTCTCAAGAAGGTTAATTTCTCTCTCAGTGTTGCCGACTGAAGCCTGTTTGGATACCAAGGGCTAAATTTTAGCTCCTGTCACATTGGATATTTGATACTAATTAAGAGTATTAAAATGAGCTAATTACAAAATTAATTGCACAGATGCAAGCTAATTCGCGAAATGAATCTATTAAGCCTAATTAGTCCATGATTTGACAATGTGGTGCTACGGTAACCATTTGCTATTGATAGATTAATTAGGCTTAATAGATTCATCTCACGAATTAGTCCAGGACTTCTGCAATTAGTTTTATAATTAGCTCATATTTAATCCTTCTAATTAGCATCCGAACATTCGATATGACATTCGATATGACAGGCGATTAAAATTTTAGGGACCCTTACTTAATTTTTGTGTTCTGTACTGATAGCTGTAGCGATGACATGAGGAACCTACCAATTTTGCTTCAATGAACTAGTGGTCTCTTTGATTGTGACGCGATGGTGATCGTGTGGTCATTTCAGGGTGCAGAGAGACGGCGACGTGACGATCAAGGTGCTCTTCTGTGGGATCTGCCACACGGACCTCCACGTCATCAAGAACGAGTGGGGCAACGCCATGTACCCCGTCGTCCCCGGGTAATGATCGTGTTCCCAAGCAACCAAGCAATGCAATCACAGATTTCTTCAGCGTTTCGGTCGATCGCAGCAAGAAATCTTAACGGCGCCGCTCATTTCGGTGCAGGCACGAGGTCGTCGGCGTCGTCACGGACGTCGGCACCGGCGTCACCAAGTTCAAGGCCGGGGACACGGTGGGCGTGGGCTACTTCGTCGACTCCTGCGGCGCCTGCGAGAGCTGCGGCACGGGGCACGAGAACTACTGCCCCAATCTCGTGCTCGCCTCCAACGGCGTGGACAGCGACGGCGCCACCACCAAGGGAGGCTTCTCCGACGTCGTCGTGGTCAGCAAGGACTACGTCGTCCGGGTCCCGGAGAGCCTGCCTCCGGACGGCGCCGCGCCGCTGCTCTGCGCCGGCGTCACGGTGTACAGCCCGATGATGCAGTACGGCCTCAACGAGCCGGGAAAGCACCTCGGCGTCGTCGGCCTCGGTGGCCTTGGCCACATGGCCGTCAAGTTCGGGAAGGCGTTCGGGATGACGGTCACCGTCATCAGCTCGTCGCCGGGCAAGCGCGAGGAGGCGCTGGGCCGCCTCGGCGCCGACTCATTCTTGGTCAGCCATGACGCCGCTCAAATGAAGGTACAAACCAAAGATCGCTTCTTGCCGTGGGCTTGGCGTGGTAGCACTAGCACTATAGCTGACGATGCAATGGTATCTCGGACGCAGGCCGCGGCGGGCTCCATGGACGGCATCATCGACACGGTGTCGGCAGGGCACCAGATCGTGCCGCTGCTGGAGCTGCTGAAGCCGATGGGGCAGATGGTGGTCGTCGGCGCGCCGAGCAAACCGCTGGAGCTGCCGGCGTACGCCATCATCGCCGGCGGGAAGCGAGTGGCTGGCAACGGCGTGGGGAGCATCGCGGACTGCCAGGCGATGCTGGACTTCGCGGGGGAGCACGGCATCGCCGCGGACGTCGAGGTCGTTGGGATGGACTACGTCAACACGGCGATCCAGCGGCTCGAGAGGAACGACGTGAGGTACCGCTTCGTCGTTGACGTCGCCGGCAGCCAGCTGGACGCCACAGCTTAATTAGGCGCCTGCTGGAGCCAAGGATTAGTGGTTCGTGTAATACAGCAGCAAGCATGTGAAGTTGTTTGCATTGCACCTGTCTTTTGGCGGGTGTGTGCATGCAGGCGAATAAATTGGAGCATAACACTTTGCTAGCGAATGGTTATATATATGTGTGACGTGTTTAAGATTTGAGAAAGGGTATACTAAAATAAACATACTATGTTGTTTCTTTAGCCTTCCCTTGGACTTCCGATCTACTTTTGTATGGTGCAAATAATTAATTTGCTCTTCTCCATCTCCGGCGAGATTTCTTTGGTTCAGGATTAATTAGCACTTGACGATTAGGGTTCAGGGTGGTTGTGTACTATAGAGTGCAACAGGGGGCCATGACCGCAGGGGGGATTTGGTGATCTCGGTGTAACATCCAGGCTATGGGTTAGTTGGGCTAGATCAGTGGACCAACAATTTAGAGTACATGTATATGCAAATAAGATGGCGGGGGTGAGGGAAAATGAGACGGCGAATGGTGCTGGGAGCCTGGGAGGAACTCGGCAGGATGTTTGGAATTGAGAAGGGTCGGTACTTGGGGAACGGTGGCATGCATGGAGGCACGGAGCTATGGACAAGATCATGGCGCCTCCCAAGCGGATGGGCAAGGAGCTCAGGCGCACGCCGCCCGGGCGCCGGCATGGTCATCAACAGAATCGATAGTGAACCAAATCAGCGAAACAAGGGACTTCTGGTTCTGGAATTCTAAAAGAGAATGGTTATATTGGATTTGCATGCTAGTCTCGGTGAAGGCCTATTTTGGTTCTGGATATCCATCTACTGGAAAAGTTGGCATACGTAAATCGTAATGGACTAAGGGGTGGTCCATTCTATGCTGTAACTGGTTGCTGCTGCTACTCTCCGCTGCGATCAACCCGACCACCATCGCTGCGTTGTAGTATGTGGATCGGGAGCAATTAAGGTTGGCTAGCGGGTATAGGTGCTGTTTGTTTGTTTGAGCTTATCTGAGAATCTGGATTTCTTAAGCTGGGAGTCTTGCCATCCTAATTATTTATAGTTCATTATCTATTCTGAGTGAAAAATAACATGTATGCCCTTATATCTGATGATAGCTGGGGGATGGGGTGTCGCGGGGCACTACCGCGTGGTCGCTGCGACCAGCTCGGCACGATTTTAGCGACGCGTTGCAGCGCCACGCTGCCAATGCGGTGTGGCAGAACCGCGCAAATTAACTTGGCTAAACTGCACTTAAATCGTCTGACACGCGATCATAAACTTTAAACAAGTCAACTCAGCCGTCCATCGGATTTCATCCGATAAAACCACTTACACATGATCGAGAAGCAGGGCTCACACAAAGGTGAGTAGCACAGAGATTACAACATTTTCATCACATTAACATAGTTCAACATTTATTGCATCAGAGTTTGCAAGGTTCAACCAGCCGAAATAAAACAAGCGGAAGCTAAACGTCGATACACGATATCATGACATCAATAATCGCTGCACTCGCCGTCCGAGGTGGGATCCCACTCGACTGTCCAGCCTGGAGGGAGCTGGGTCGGCCAAGCGGTGCCAGCAGCTAAAGCAGTAACATCACCTGAAAAGGTTAAGCCACAACAAGGCTAAGCAACTAATACTCGGTAAGACTGACCCGTCGGGTGATAACCAATTTCACCAGAACCTAGACATGCAAGGCTTTTTGGCTGAGGGTTTGTTTTGCCAAAGCGTCTATAGTATGTCCTTACTTTCGATATTTTAGCTCAAGTTCTATGTTCTTTAACCAGTCTAAATTAGCAACTTATACTAAGCAAGCATAGTTTCCCAAACAATTAGAGAACAAGCATCAAGATTAATATCCTCATGTTCCATCTTTACTCAGTGCAGAATAGCGATCAAGCAGTCTCAAACTGTGAGAGGCAGACGAATCGATTCGAATTTATTAACTATGCATGGCAAACCTAATCTCACGACATCCGCACACCACAAATGGTCGCTTCATTTGTCAGCCGTCCCCATCAATCCCTTAGGCACGTGTCAGGGCCAAACTGCCTTTGGCGTGCAATGCTCCACAATCCCGGTCTAATGCTGCACTGTGACCGCACTTGCACCCACATGATGCACTATGGGAACCTCGTTCCAAGGTCATCAGGAGTATAAGCCACGTCCCAGTTGAATCAGGTACTAGGCTTCCCCATCCCATACTAGGTATGAGATTAGTACTTTCAAACACTTGATCACGAACGCCGACACGTTTCGACCTTAGTCCAATTTCATTTAGATAGACGAGGCAAACCACCAAGTACCGAACATAAGCCCTGCCCCGTCCATCGTCCTTATAGTTGTAGCGTAAGTAAAACATTCAATTCCTATAACTCGCGAGTGACAGGAAATTACTCGACTTTTACCGGGACCTATTAAGCATTGCAGCTATTCGACCCTAGCAACTAGTATTCAGATCAAGGTACTAAGTTCATGCATCTATGGTTTCAATCAACTCCTACAAACATAAATGCACCATCATAAGCATCAACAACTTGCATAATATTTACAACAGGGGATTTATGCACCGAGGCTTGCCTTCAGAAAAAGTTAGCAGTTCTTCGGGGTCTTAGTCTTGCTCGGGCTCGTCCTCTAAGTGATGAAGCTCTGCGGCGGGTTCTTCCTCCGGCGCAGGGTGGAGCTCGTAGGTACCGTCGGTGAGATTTTCTTCTACACGACATGCACATGCAGGAGGACAGTTGAATTCATGTTTGTACACAAACGATGTAGACGTGGATTTGTTAGAAAGGAGGTTGCATTTGGGCGGCTTAAGCGCATTAGGTGAGTTATTAACTTCTGAATATTTTTATGTACCTCTTCCAAAAATTACTTATTTGCAAGAAACTGGGCAGAACAAGAATTTCAACAATAGTGATTTCTCATTTTTCCGATTTCTACTTGATTTAAGACGTAACTTCCAAGCTTCTGTTGATTTAGAACAAGTTAAAAGAGTTGGGTTGGAAAAAACTTACGATCTGACCTTTAGACTTTAAGGAAAGATTGTATCGGATCCTATTATTCAACACAGAGAAGTTTCCGAAATTTTACACAGATACTCTCGGTCAAAAGAAAAAGATACAGTCGAGCCCTCGGGCGAGGCGGACAGGGGTCGGGCGAGACGGACAAGGGTCGGCAGCTTACCTCCAGTCCTACGGGCGAGGTCTTGGGGTTGGGAGGAAACAAGTCAAAGCGGAACGGCGGAAGATGGCAAGCTTCGGACGCCGGCGGGGTCTGGCGGTGCTCCGGCGACGGTGGGCTTCTCGTGGGCAACAAGCAAGCTATGCAGCGGTGCGAGAGGAGGGTAAAATGGTGGGTGGTGTCGGCCAAGCGCGGTGTTGGGCGGAAGGGGGAGCTCCACAGAGAGCTCAGGCGGCGGCGAGTGAGCGCGAAGCAGGGGAGTGTGTGGCGGCGAGTGCACTGGAGAAGAACAAGCAAGCAGTGTGGCAAGGGTGGTGGTGGTGAAGGGAACTCCGGTAAGAGGCTTCGGTACCCCCTTATAGCTGCGCGTAAAGGTTCGGGGGAAGGAGCGAGCTCAAGCAACGAGAGGATAAGACCGGGGAAGAAAAAAGTGCTACGCCGCGGCGGCGATTGGGCGACGCCTTCATTGGCTGGAGAAGTGGAGCTCCGGGGATAGGATCCTCCAGCATTGGGCAAAGGAGATATTGTCTGGCAAGTGCGATTTTGCCGGGCGGAAGGATTGGCGAGGTCGAGCGTACGTCTGGTCGCGTCATCCGCCGGATTGGGGGTGGCGGCTCGGTCGGTGTGCGGCAGGATAAGGCCGGGAAAGCAGGTGCGCGGGCGAGGCGAACATTGGCCAGCGGTGCCATTGGCCCTGGGAAGCGGAGCTCCGGGCGCGCTCTTGCCGTGGTTTGCCACGGGCGAAGCGTGGCACGTGCATCCGGTCTGTCAGGCGGGCGAAGCGGAGTGCCAAGGCTCTCGTTGGGTGAGCGAGCAGAGGTGTGGGATGACGGCGGCGTGGCGGCTTTTCCAGTGAGGGGGCAAAGCTCTGGTTGGCGGGCGTGGGTGCACGGCAGGGGCAAGGATGTGCTCGGCTGGCGATTGGTCAGCACGGCGCTCGCTCCATCTTGTCGCAGGCGCGGGTTGGGCGTCGAGGCTCCCGTCCTGTCGTTTCTTCATCGGGGATAGGGCGACAGTGAGCTGCCGGTGGCTGGCGGCCACGCGGCGCGCAGTGCGCGGGCGAACATGCTCCGGCGCGCTAGCGTCGAGGTAGCAACTTGACCGGCCTTGGGGGCTCTTCTCTCAAGCTTTTTGAACTGAACTTTCAAAACCCTCTTAAGAAAACTTGTAGAATTCTGGCCATAGATCAACTTTTATTGAAGGCATATGCTCAGATTTTGAAAGGATCTGGGGATAACTCAAGCCAAGTTTGCCAAAAACCACAGTTCTCAGACTTAGGCATTTCAGCCAAGTGGGTGAGATTTCAGGAGTTTGGCTAGCTTTGACTTGACTTTTGAGGCAGCTTCTGAGTAGAATTAGGCCAAGGCGTCTTTTGACAAAAGTTGTTTGAATAAAAAGTTTTACAACTCTTATTTGGACAAAACTTTTAAGTTTGAAAAAAAAATCTCAAGTTTTATTTTAAGCTCCAAAAAGAGCTCTTTAGGCTCAAAAAGGACATTTCACCTCTTTTGCTTAGCGTCTAACAACTGGTTTAACTTTAAGTACACCAATTTAAGGCAGAGTTGTTACACGCGGTTCCAAATTAAGCGAAGCCATGGTCTAGGGCAGGTATAGCCCGGCCTAGGAGCCACGTATTAAAATCATTAGATGCCTTAATTTATTTATCTACTCCATCCATCTCAAATTATATGTTGTTTTAACTTTTTTAAATTCAATGATTTTACTATGAATCTAGATATAAATATAAAATATATCTAGATTCATAGAAAAATGTATAAATTTAGAAAAGCCAAAATGACTTATAATTTGAAATGGAGTGGAGTACACTTTACGCTCTTCATTCTTCATAGTACTATATGTTACTCCGTCCGTCTCAAATTATTGTTCCTTTAAATTTTTCTAGATACGAAAACCTAAAATAAATAGTAATTTGGGACCAATGAATATTAGAGAACTGCAAGTTTGTGCGTTTGTCATCACAATTTACTTTCCGAACATATATAATCCCTGCAATCGGTAATCACCCTACATTACTCAACCACTTGCTTGAGCGAGTGAGGGAGAGGATTTCCAATAATATCAATATACTCCTTCGATTTCAAATTGTAGATCGTTTTGACTTTTCTAATATAATTCTCAAGTTTTTTGGGTTACAACTCAAGCGTTAATGACCGTCGATCTCTTACACCACTAACCAAACGCACACAGCACACGGCACACGTTAGCTGGTATATATGCTCAACCCATTTCACGGCCAATCTGTTGGTGGAACTAGGGACTTGGAATTACAACGCAACAGCAATCCAAGTCATGGATGACGGCTGGTAAAGAGGGTACAGACTTGCAAATATACTACTTGCTACTAATACAAGTTACAAGCTACCTTTCGGGGAACGGATTTTCGTCCGTGTTAAAGTGTATAGTATGTTCTCCACTATGAGACAGTTGGCATGTTCGCTTCAGCTTATAAGCTAGCTGAAAAGCTGAAACGACTGATTTGTTGTGAGAGAAAATACTGTTTGGTAGCTGATAAGCCGGCTGAATAAGCTGAAGCGAACAGGCCGAGTATATTCAAGGCAGGTGCTACAGAAAAAAGCTGCTCCACATGCGGTTCTGCAATCTGCACACATGGGTTATTGTGGCCGTTGCATTCGGTCCCATAGACCCCGGCATGCATGTGGAGCTGTGGCAGGATGCAAATATGACATATTCTTTTGGCAAAATTTGCTACAAGGAAGTGCTGTCGATTTGCTGAGGAACATTGTTCAAACGCACTATGCTGATGGACACTCTTATTTTGTGCAAATTTGCTGGAGGACACCGCTTCGGTTAAAATATTATTTTTAGGCTGGAGAAGAGAGAGAGAAATATGATAAAATATGAGTTTTGCCCTCGCCCCCACATGCCAGCCTCTTTCTTCTTCCTCTCTCCCCTTCCCTTCTTTCTTCTTTTCTTCCATATTTTCTACTCGTCCGCGCTGCTGCTTTACCCTTGCCTCCATTCCTTGCAGCAAATGCAGCACGCTCTGGCTCCTCCACCTCCACAAACTCCTCCGCATCGGCCCCTACGTCGGCCCCTACCTCGAGCATGTTTGGGAGTGTCTACCGCAAGCATCGTCCCCTATTTGGGCGAGCCCTGCTCCATCTTCATCACCACCATGGAGTATAGCTGTTGTGCGCCGCTATCTGGAGCTGGCTCATCATCGGAAATGAGCACAGTCGTTGAAATCGAGTGCCCCATCGTTGGAAGTGGGCGCAGTCGCCCGGATCGAGCACCGCAGCCGCCTGGAGCAGGCCGCACCGCCAGGATTGAGAGCCGTGGCCGCTTGGAGCAGGTCGTGCCGTCAGGATCAAGCGTTGTAGCCGCCTTGAGTAGGCCGCGCCATGGGGATCGAGCGTCCCAACCTGGAGCCGCTTTTGATGGGGACCAGGTGCTGCAGGGAAGAGTGTGCAAGGAGGGGGGCACACTGCAGGGATTGGGCTCCGCCCGCTAGGAGTCGACGTTGTCGGCGCTGCTCCTCCTCCCCCGAGAGTTTGGAGGAAAGGAAAGGAAGGGAAGATGAATCAGTCTTGTGGGGCTAGGGGTAAAAGGTTGTTTTATCATGTTTCTTTCTCCTCTTCAGCCTAAAAATATTATTCTACTTGAGGCGGTGTCTTCCAGCAAATTTGCACAAAATGAGAGTGTCCATCAACATAGCGCATTTTGAACGGTGTCCCTCAGAAAATCGACATCACTTTCGATGTCTTGTAGCAAATTTTGCTTTCTTTTTAATAATGGAAGATATACTCTCTGCATCAAACCAAAATTATTACAAAAGAAAACAACTAGAATAAAAGAAAAAAATTCAAAATTTCCTGTGTGCAGCTTGAGTAATCTCTTTTTCGCGACTTGTTTCGTTGACTACAAATGGACCAACTTCACCAGAATTGGATGAATGCAGTCCTCAAGCATGAGCTAAGTACAGAGCGACGATGATGGTGACCAATAAGGCTTGCGGCTAGAGATCTAGGGCATGCGGTTGGAGTCGCCGCTTGAGTTGCCTCAACGAGATGAGAGATGATGCAGGGACGTCCGTGATTTGCTCCTAAAAGTACAGCTGAAATCCCATTGAAAAATTATGGGATGTGGTATTCAAGTCGACATAATGCTTTTGAACAATCTTTCTAAGCAATAGTATATGTTATGAAGGGGTATCCTCACTAAATTTCATTTTTCTAACTAATTAGATTATATTTTCAAACTATTCACTTCTAACTTTTTTTTTTCTTATCTTGTCAAGAGCCCAAATTCGATAAGTACTGGGATGAGTTGCATGCATCTTTCTATGATGGCCATCGCACTATTGCACAACATTACAGGCAACATTGTATTCTATTCGTTGAAACTACAAGACAAGGTGAAACTACCACTGGGAGCAAGCTCGAAACCAAACATTACAGAAATTGGATGCAACTCCAAATGCTTTTCTAAAAAAGAAAGATGATTCTTTGTATGGAGGAGTGGAACCCTATTTATAGCTAGGAAGGTGAGGCGACCCCTGACTTTGTATTTCCTAGCCACCAAGTACATTTTAGGAATATGCTTTACAAAGAAATTATTAGGTAGATATGTTCAACTTGATTTCCTCCCTATTTATCATGCCATTCACGCCTTCATCCTTGACACCTTCATTTGAATTGCTTGGCATCTATCACGCCTCGCTTCCCTGAGTCGTCGGGGCATGTCACATGAGGTGCTTGATCGAAGGTGACATTTCACCTTGCCAACGAGTTATCGCTTCTTCCATGAGCTCCAATCTAGGACCTCCGCTCGGTGTACGCGGGCATATGCAAAAGATGCTATTTCCATCCCGAAGGTTCATAGTCTACCCTATGGAAGGTAACCAGGATCGTCTTTGGTTAACGTCCTTGCTGAACACCTTTGATCATCTTTATTAGTGTTCTAGTATTGTAAAGCAACATAAAATTTTGGTTAAGGTGTATCCTCTTTATTAGATCTTTGGTTATTAAGGTGGTAAGCGATTTCCATGATCCCCAACAATAGCCCCCTCGCGTATGAGGGTTCACTCCAACGAGCCAAACCCTCTAAATCATTGATTTCCTCCTTAGAACGCGCCATTAAAAACGTCATCCCCAAATGTTGGAGTTGGCGCAATTCTACATGACATGCATCGACAACTCGTCACATGATTGGTTGCCGCTTTGCACTCAAGATTCTTCTACTGTGATGATAACTATTCATTTTTTCACCTCTTACCTTCGCCATCATAAACAAACCTTGGTTTTCCATGTTGCCTTGCTTTAAGAGATTCGTGCGACAGTGCTAGTTGTTCTTTGGTTTTCTTCATCGTCTTCTCTTTTAGGTATGTACATTGCACCTATATAGGTTTCTTCCTTTAAGATTCGTCCATCAATACTTTAAGGTATGATTTTGTTATGATTTACTTTCAGAACACATAACCATACAATTGCTAATTCACCCTACACTCAATGACTCAACCAATTTGTAAGGAAAATGGTCCTAGCTAGGCCATTAGTGATTTTGGTGATTGTGTGTCAACACTAAGCTATGGGACTAACAATGTTTGTGAGTATACAAGGTTTAGTCACATGGATGCAAAGTAATAGACTTGGGTGATCAAACACATCAAAAGAAAGGTCAAGAGGACATGTACAAGACCCTAAAAGACCTTAAAGCAACCCAAGACATCATAAAAGAGAAGCCGGGACAAAGACACAAGAAGAAATGAAGCAAAACAATGAAGATTCATCACAGTTGCAATGTCAAAGTATCAATCAGTGATCACAATCAGAATATCAGAGTATAAGTCGGTGATCATAGGATGATACGGTGATGGTCATGAAGGGAGCATAGTATGAATCAGTGATTGGCTTGGTTTGAAGTCAACATGCATCATAGGATGATAAGGTGATCACAATCGCAATATCAGAGTATAAGTCGGTGATCACAGTCGCAATCATAGTATGAATCGGTGTGATCGGCTCGGCTCGGCATCGGCTCAAATTCAACTATGGAAGTTTTTATGCATACACCAAATGATACGGTGATCACAGTCGCAATATCATAGTATGAATCGGCGATCACTGATTGATACGGTGATGGCTATGAGGGGTCATAGTATAAGTCGGTGATCACTGTTTTTGTGACTATTGGAGCAACGGCTAGTTTCTTAGCTTGAAGCTATAAATACCCCTTTGCTCGGCCATTTCAAGGGTGTTAGAGCTTGGAGAAGCTATAGGCTTGGTTCTCACATACACACAAGTGCTCTATCCACCAATGTGCTAAAGAGAAGATTAAGGCAATTAGCATAAGTCTTAGGTCTTGATTAGTGTTAGTTTAGGCCTATTAGCACAATGCTTTAGGGATTAGTCTAGAGTTAGGTGATGTTTGCGCACCTCCTTTGTATCGGTGCTTGGGGGCACCAAGAGTTGTAAATCCAGGGCTTGTAAGTCTTGCGAGATCATCCAACCGTGTTTGTGGAGTGGCCGCCGGTGCTTGTGAGAGGGAGGAGAGGCCCTCGGCATTTTGCTGAATCCCTACCATGTGAAGAGCAGCAAAGAGCATCCGAGGGAGGCTAGGCGAAGACCCAAACATTGCTTTCCTTTCCAATATCGATAAAAATCACCATGTCGCCACGTCGGGAGTTTGCCTTCTCTACCTCATTTACCTTCTGCATTTCTTATTGCACTTATAATATCGCGTTTACCTTTCCTAGAATTGCCATGTGTAGTTTATAGGATTGGGACCTAGTGTGCAAAACGCTTTTGCGGTAGAGATAGCAACACATTGAAAATCTTAGTGCACATCTAGATCGAAATTGATATAGGTTTTTATATGTGCTTGGAGCTTTAGTTTTTATAACACCCAATTCACCCTCTTAGGGTGTCACGGTCCCTTAAATTGGTATCAGAGCCGGTGGCTCATATTTGGACCCTTGGCTTCACCTCCATTGAATAAAATGACATCCGAAGAGGTTAGTGTGGCGGAACCGCCCTAATTAACTTAGCTAAAGTACACTTAGGTCGCCTAACACGCGATCATGTACTTTAATCAGGTTAACTCGGTGATCCGTCAGATTTCACCTGATAAACCACTGAACACAGGATCGAGAAAGCATAGCTCACACGAAGGTGAGTGATTCCAGAGATTACAATAGTCCATCTAATTTAAATAAGTGCATCAAATTATTACAACCTCAAGTTCGAAATTCACACATCGTTTGCAGAGTTTCAAGCAGAAATAAATAAGTGGAAGCTAAACGTCGTTGCATGATATCATAACGAAGCTGATCATGACATCAATGATTCCGGTCCTCGCCGTCCGAGGAGGGATCCCACTCGACTATCTACCCAGGTGGAAGCTGGGGTGGCTAAGTTCCACGAATCGATTCGAATTTCTTAACCATGCATGGTGAACCTAATCCATGACATCCACGCACCTCGAAGGGTCGCTTCGCTTGTCAGCCGTCCCCATCAATTCCCAGACCCGTGTTGGGCCCACTTCCCTTGGTACAAGGCTCCATAGACCCGACCTCTACCGTTCTATGACCGCACTTGTCACCACATGCGGCCGTAAGGGAACTCCATTCCAGAGACAGTGGAACGATCCGCTCACGTCCCGATTCAATCAGGTACTAGACTTCCCCATCCCATACTAGGTATGAGATTAGTACTTTCAAACACTTGATCACAAACACTATCACATCTCAACCTTAGTCCAATTTCATGTAGACAGACGGGGCAATCCACCGACCACCAAAATAGTTCATAGAGCCCTACCATGTCCATTGTCCTTATAGTTGTAACAAAAGGAAAGCAAACAACTCCTATAACTCGTGAGTGATAGTCAATCACTCGACTTTTACCGAGTCTTATTAAGCATTGCAACTACTCGGCCTATCATACTAGTGTTCAGATCAAAGGGCACTAATTCATGCATCTGCGATTTCAAGCAATTCCTAAAAATGTAAATGCACAATCAAACAACCAAATATGTTGCAAGTAGTTAAAGATAGGAATTTATGCTCTAGGGCTTGCCTTCACACGGGGAGGTAACAAACGGGTCTTTGGCTTGCTCGGGCTCGGCTCCGACGTGCTGTAGATCGGCTACGACTTCTTCTGGCGCCGGGTGAAGCTCGTAAGTCCCGTCAGTGAGGTTCAGCTCTAGACGAATGCAATGCATCAAGTTAAAATCCCAAACTTTCTCATAGGATGTAAAAAACGAGTTAGTACTGAAGAAGAAGTTATATAAGGGTCACATTCACCTAAACAAGGTTCTATACCTTATTTATTTGCATAAGGAAAGTGGGGTTGGTACAAGTCTGGGGTTGTTTTGATGGCGATTGTGTAATATAAGCACTTACTTTATTAAACTTTAGATCGGAAAGTTATCCTAATTCTGAATGTTCTTTTGTACCTCTTCCAATATTACCTTTAATACCTTAAGATAGCATATACTTAAATATTTTTATAACAGAAACCATAATGAAACTGGTCATGAATTTTTAACAGGGAGTTATGGGGGTGATACAGAGCCTTTGGTGAATTTTTCACAATTTTTAGGGAAGGGCACTTTTTCCATACATTTACCCTATTTATTCTTCCCTAAAAAGGAAAGTGGTCTATCTTTCTGTTTCTGATCAGGTTCCATATTTTTCCTAAAAACTACACTATACCACTGACTTATTTCAATTCGTTTCACATTTTTATCATCTCTGGTTGAATTATTATGCAACAAGATAAAAGCAACCTTAGATTCTCATGGTAAAACAAAAACAGAGATTTAAACATCCAAGCTAGGCTCCAAATCATTTTTCCAAACTTCTACTCTTTGAAACAAACACTTGAGAGTTGGATTTACCCTTTTTTAGCATTTTTTGTGATTTGTTATGATTTAATTAGCTTAAACAAGGATTAAATCATATAACATTAATCTTAGCAGTGACATGTGCTAAAAGTATTTTTAATTAAAAACTACACTTTATACTGAGTCTAGCAAAATTGGTTTGACATTTTTCTAAATTTTCTATGAGTTTTGGTGAATTTCCAAAGTTAAATGCATTTTCGGCTAGTTATAAAAGAAAAACCGGGGTAAACTTGCGGTCTAGCCCCTAGGTCTATAGGTTAAATGTGTAGAGGCCCCTAACTTCTAGCGCTAAGGCCCCTGATTGGATTTTCTTCATCGTAATCGGGTCCTTGGGTGCGGGCGGCGACGGTCGGCCAAAATTCCGGCGACTCGCCGGCGGCCTTGCAACGGTAAGGGGCTGGGAAGGCTTACAGGCTCACCTTGGGCTGATTTGAAGCAGTTGGGGGCGACGGGGAGGCTTGGTCGGGGCAAAACAGCGCAAGGGCGGGAAACTTCGGGTGGCGGCAAAGTCCGGCGGTGGTGGCACTCTTCGTGGGCAACAAGCAAGCTCTAGAGCTGCGCGAGAGAGAGGCGAAGCGGCTAGTGGTGTTGGCGAGGTGCGGGGTTGAGCGGAAGGGGGAGCTCCACAGTGAGCTCGCGCGGCGGCGTGTTAGCGCGGAGCAGAGGATCTTGCGGTGGCGGAGCTTGGCGAGCGGGTGAGGTTCTGGATAGGGTCAACTGGAGCGGAGAGAGAGGCGAAGGGGAGCGTGGCAGTGCCAATGGGGTTTATATGGGCGTCTGGGATTGTGGCTGGCCGGTGGACCGGGGAGCGGGGCGCGTGCTATCGCGGCTAGTAATGGCGACAACGCCATTGGCAGACAGAGGAGGGAGAGGGGCGTAGCAGGCGAGGCAATAGGAGTGGGCGAAGCGACGCGAGCGTGCGCGGCAACAGCGGCTTTGCCAGGACGCGTCATTGGTGAGGCGGGTAGGAGTTGTCGCGGCCGGGGCGGTGGTTGGCGGAGGCGGCGGCATTGCGGGGCGCGAACGGGCAGAGCCGCGGCAGGTCTTAACGGGAGAGGCGAGGAGCGTCGGGGCGTGGCCGGAGATCCTGGCGGAGTGGATCGCGCGCGGGGTGCGAGGTAGCGCCGGGCACAGCGGCAACCGGCTTCGGCCGTGTGGTGGCCGGAACGGCGGCGTGTCCGCGGGCAGAGCGCTAGGCACGGCTGGCAAGGCCTCAGGTGAGGTGAGATAGGGCGGAGGAGCTGCAGGGCGACATCGAGCTCGATTGGGGAGCGAGGCGCATCGACCCATCTTGTCACGGTCGGCGACTAGGCGAGACAGCTTCGCCGGTGAAGCTGCACCATGCGGTGGAAGCACTCGGGAGCGCGTGGCGCGCATGCTCTGGCACGCGCTCTAGGCCTAAGGGTTTGCGGGACCCCTTCCCAAGCCAATTTCCATGCGCAAGATCTCCCAAATCTTGAACTGCACAACATTAACTCCCTTTGCAAAAGTTGTAGTCCTCGGACCAAAGTTCAACTTTTGTAATTGAACCGAGTTCAAATTCACGGTAGATTCATAGATTTAAAGCTGCAAAGGTTGGAAGAACGTCGGTTTTCCAAACTGAGAGAAAATCAACTATTGGGCTGTTTTCAAGGTGTTTGGCCGACTTGAGCTTCAGTTTTGAAAAGCTTCGGAGGCGAATTGGACTAGAGTCCAATTGACAAAGTTGTTGTATAAACTTAGTTCTCAAACTGTTATAAAAGGTTTTTCTGATGTCCTGTTCAACTTTTGAGAGATAACCCCACACTAAGATGCCAGGTTGGGCGGTTTTCCAAACTTAGCCTGGATTGCCAATTTTGGATGGGTTGACCAAACTACTTTGCTTTGACCTAGGTTTTGAAGGCTTTTGGGGAAGATTTAGAAATTACTCCTTTAATCAAAGTTGTTAAGGTCCCGAAGCTCTAAAACTTAGGTATAGAGCTCAGCTTGAGTTTATATTAGACATTTCGAAATAAAGAGCCCTAAAGTCGGGACTTCAACTGTTTTTCCTTAATTTAACACAGATTCAAATTTTGAGTTTTTGAAGGACTTCTGCTGAGATTCAGGTAGAACACCAAAAATAAAAGTTGTTGGGAAAGTTGAGTTCTACAACTTTTAGTTGGACAGAAGTTCCCTTAAGTTGAAGAGCATTGTATTTATTTTTATTGTGGCATGTTCTTTATTGCTAGTCTATCTTCCATGATGAAAAATTAGCCTATCTGTTGACACCGGTTTTTGACCAGAATTAGCCGCTATAGATAAGGTTCTGATAGCCGATGAAGGAGAGAGAAAGAGGCTGAAGTTGGCGCCGCGTTGACCAAGACTGACCGCAGTTGACCAGGGTTCCAAAAGCCGATGGAAGATCAGGCGAGCCTAGTTTGAAGCAAAATCGACTCCACCAAATTAGGGAAAGCATGGATGTTTATCTTTAGTAGTTTTGAGGAATAGCTATAATAATTCATGTCGTATCTGAGTAGAATTTTATGCTCCAGTCTTTTATGTTGATAGATTGAAGTTAATGCCCTCTCATTCGTGTTGCCTTGTCTAAGTTCAATACACTTATCAAGACATTAATTAAGATCCGTTAATGTATCTGGTTTGTGTATGGTTAGCATTGGTCGGTCCTTTTATTATGTTCTAATCTTTTAAGTTAGTAGATTGATGCTAATGCCCTATTATTTATGTTACCTTGTCTGAGTTGAATACACTTATCAAGACATTGGCTAGATCCATTAGCTTATCTGATAAGTACGTAGTTAACAAGGGCTCTCTTTTATGACTGTTGTGTTATAATGCTTTATCTTAGCCCGTTGGCTAACATAGTCGATGGCACATGCCATTAATATTTTATTTACACCACATGCTTATATTAAATATCTATCTGCCATGGTGTTTATTCCAAGAATGCCTACCCATAAGTTCAAAAATCTTTGCCGCCGATCGGCTCAGGAATTTAATGTTTACCTTGTCAATTTTCAGGTCAAATTGACTGGCACGCCTTGCACCACTCGCGAGCCGATTTGGAGCCTGCACTAGAGTTAAGCAGATCTCCCAGGTCCTTCGTGTTGTTCAACACAGAATCCTGAGGTCCAGATTTTGCGTCAACACTGTCACAACTTTAACTTTAAATGATCAATACTTAAGAGAGCAATGTGTCTTGTTATATATAACTGAGTGCAGGGATGACATCGAAGGATAATGCTGAGTTCTTGATTAAGCATGTATCCTAGACTTGCTCGAGGATGAGCAAGGTTTAAACATGGGGGGATTGCTGACACTTGTTATCGACATATTTTTCGTGCTATTTAAGTGGTGTTTTATACATATTCTTATACTAACCCGCCACTTGGCACCTGAAATAATCCCATTTTTATATATGCAATGTATTTTGGAACATATTGTATTTTTGCAGGAAATTGGACTAAATGGAGCATAATTGGATAAAGCCCAGAACAAGTGACGAACCAGAGAAAGACGAAGGCCAACGGGTCCAAAAAGGGCCTAGGCCGATTGGTCTATGGAGGCCAATGCCGATCGGCCTAGGATCCTTTGGGCTCCTCTGATGCTCATTTTTGGCAAACACTCCTTCAAGATTACTTAATGGCTAAGTTTGTAAAGATATGGCAAGATGAGTTCGTGTTCAAGCTAAGGGAAAAACTCAAGATTGGAAGGTTAGAATGCTCGCAGAAGCAACAGATCTTGCACGAGGCATATCTCCATCGTCCGAACTCCGATTGGGGCGAATTTGGTATCTAATTTGCATGGCTCGAAAAGATCTACAACTTTAGTACATAAAGTTTTGGCGTTTGAGGCTGGGAAGGTAGCAAACTTTCCTAGGCTGATCGGCCCGGCGGGCCTAGGCTGATCGGCCTGGCCCATTTCTGACCCCGATCGACGTGCCCTTCACTCCACAGCACCTCCAGACTATAAATACTCTGATATTTCATCGAATATGCAGATCCATCCACCAGAAATCGATGAAACCTAGGGCATTCTCCAAAGAGAGCTGATGACCACCGCAAGTCTTCAAAGTTGCCTAGAAGATGGCTTAGGCCAGACCTAGCCGTCATGGCCTCCCTACGCGGTTGTGCCATGGTGGAGATCAGGCGCAGGAGTAGATCATCGATGGTATGTACTCGGAGGTGATGATCTAAATATATCTATTATATAAGCAGTGTTCTTCATATCATCCGATCTGTTAGCGACTCAATACCTCCTTCTATGCTTTTTGTCTATCATGGATATGCTTGTTCCTAGTCTAGTTCCGGATTAGACTATCTAGCATGCTTAGTGTAATCATGGTGATTAGATCTAATATGTCGATACTTCATGATAGTTAGACATGTTCACCTGTGTTCGTGCCCTTAAACTGCCTATGCTGATAGGGGAGATCGTGACAGGGTCTTCTTGCGTGTAGGGTGGTGGTTTTTGGGAGGTTGACCGGAGGTAGTAGCTTAAAGATAGCTTTGAATGATATGCATAATTTACTTGATTATTAGCTAGATATACAACTAGAAGATGATAGGTCCTTGTTACCCTTGGTATGCTATCTCATATATATCTGTGGTTGTGATCAATTTATGCTCTATTAGTCATATCTATTAGGTTTACCCTTCTTATGCAATCTATGCTTCGTGTTAGGATTAGATCCGTTGAGTTAGATAGAAAACCTTAGTTAGTTCGCTACCGATCCACAGATTGATAAACCTCTTGGAAAAATACTCTAAGGGAAAAGCTACGATGATCTGTGCGCTTGCAGTTCACAAACTAGCGTGCTAACTGCCATCAACAGTTAGCACATCAAGCAAAGAAGAGAAGGAGAAGGAGAAGGAAGAAGATAAGCAAGAACCTTCCATATCAAGAAAGAAACCTCAAGAGCAAGCATCAAGTTCACGCTCAAGCTCAAGTGAGGTTTCAAGTTCAAGTGAAGAAGAAGAAGAAGAAAGTGATGATGAGGCAGAAGGTGAAGAGGATGATCAAGCAAGTGGTAGCAACTCCTTCGATGATGAAGAAATCAAGCAACTTGTAAAAGGAGTGAACAAGCTACTCAAGAAGCTCAACTCCAAAGGTATCCCTACGGAATAGTTGGTTCACCATAACCTAAGAAAAAATAAGAAGGAATGTCTTGGTTGTGGTGAGGAGGGACACTATATTGAGTAGTGCCCGTTGATGGAGAAGAGATGCAAGCAAAGGAAGAAAGAGAGAAAGGAGAGGAGGAAGGCGAAGAAGGCAAGCAAGAAGGAGGCCTTCACAAGCATTGCAAAGGTGAGTTTGATATGAAAAGTTCAAGTGAGGAAGAAACCCACCGCAAGCCAAATACCTTCTTGCCATCATCAAGCTCATCGCACATTTTTCTAATGGCGAAAGGTATGAAAAATAGCGATGTAAGTGATGATGACTCCTCCCCTTCCATTCATGAGCTTGCGGATCTTTTTCTTAGTTAAGAGGTAGCAATAACAAAACTCCTTAAAAACAAGGAACTCAAAGAAAAATTGGCTAGATCATCATCCAATTATAAAGAATTGGCCAAAAGGTTTGATGATATCATTGACCAAAATGATGAGCTAACTAAGAAAATTGAGGTCCTTGAACAAGCTAAAACTACCTCTAACAAGGCATCCACATCTTTTCAAAATAAATCTAAAAAGGATGTCTCTACTTCTTGCATTGATTTAATTGATAAATCCTTATCACTATCTTGCAATGAGACTTGTGCCAAAAATGTTGTTGTAGAAACATGTGATGATCTTATTGCTTAAGAAAATGATGAGATCAAGTAAGAAGTGGAAAGGCTCATGAAGGACTTGACAAGGCTCAAGGGCAAGAAAAAGGCTAATGAGAGCAAGAAACAACATCCTCAAGATAACCATCTCAAGATGGTGAAGAAGCTTGAGAAGGGTGCAACCATTACTTGCTACTCATGCCATCAAGAAGGCTGCAAGTCCTATGAGTGTAAGAACAAGAAGAAGGGGGAAGAAAAGAAGAAGAACAAATTCAACTCCAACACCAAGCCTTACTTGAAGGTTGACAAGAAGAAGAGCACACCCTACCTCCTAAAGAAGAAAGATGACAAGATGGTGGCTCACTTGATCAACAAGCAAGGAAAGGGGTGGAACCAACCTATTTAGGTGCCCAAGGAAATCATCACTACCATGAAGGGCTCAAAGAAAAAGTTTGGGTTCCAAAGGTGACTTAGAGTCCACGGGATTCGGGAGGATTTGGAGACTTGGCCACAAGGGAAGAGCATTCCATGCAAGTGCCAAGTTAATCAAGATTTGAAGCTCAATGTGAAATCTGTACTAATTACTCATAAGTCGTCTTTAATTTTTTTTAATCAAGATAGAGTATCTCATTGAACCATTGCTCGGTATAACTCCTCTAAGCATCGAACGACCGGTCAGTATAGGGATGTCGTCGGAATAGTTTTATACCAACGCCACTTACAACAACTTATATGTGGAGTCGGTATAACTCTTTACTAACTAATGGTTAGTCGGTATAGAGGTTTATACCGACTCCAATGTAGTCGGTATATTGGGGCTGTGGTATAGTGATAGTGGCTACATCAATGCACTCATCCATGTTGAGACTTTCCTGGACTTGATATTACTGATGTGAATTATGCATCATGCCTAGATTCACTGTTAGATTCATGCAACATGATGTGATGAACTCTATGCAATTAGTTTGATCTCTCTTATGAACTATGTAAAAATATGGTGCTTACGAGATATGTGTACAAGTATAATGATGCCTCTGATGATGGTATTCGATTTAACATGTGTTGTATAAAGCATGTATACACTTGATACCACTAACCAATGGTACAAACGCGACTTTCACCATTAGGTTCTACAAAGAACCGATTGTACATTTGCATTTTTCTAGTTAGTTCAAAAACAATCTCTACAACAGTTCTGAACTAATAGTGCTAGGGCATCTTGCAATAGTGCGCATTAACCGGGTCTCGAATTAGGTGTAGTTTACAATATTCTTCTCATGTAGGTCTATAAACTCTCAAACTTCACATTCATACCTTACAATTCAAAAATGTATCAGTGCCCATCCATACCCTTTTAGAGTTCGGAAGGTGTCCAACTACCAATGTGGCTTGCTACTTGCATGAGATGCCATGACAATTACGCCCTTGACCTCCCCTCATTCTTACTGCTTTCTCTCTTTGTTTCATTGTTTCTCAAAAGAAAAGAGACCAGGAGGTCAGTGACCGAGGCAATGGTTGGTATTGAGTATGACTAGAGTGCACTATACCACAGCCCCAAAATACTGGCTACATAGGAGCCAATAAAAGCCTCTATAGCAACAAACCATCAGTCGACATAAAATATAAATCTTTGCTGACTTCACATTTCAGTCGTGGTAAGTGGCGTTGGTATTAAATTTTACCGACTGAGCGATCATTCAATGTTCCATGGAGTTTAAAAACTCACACATATTTACCAAGCAACAATATGTTGCAACAATTAACGATTGACGATTTGAAAAATCAAGTACTGCATGTTACTACTAGAGAACTGACTTTAGATCCCACCCCCTTTAGTCTCGGTTTAATTTTAGCCCGGGATAAAAGGGGGTGCGCCACGGTAGGCTGGAATGGGGCGCACCTTTACTCTCGGTTCTTTTTTTGCAACCAGGACTACAGGCGACCCTTTAGTCTCGGTTAAAACGGCTAGTTTCCAGGCACTGACGACGCCACCCTTTACCCCCGGTTGGAGCCTCCAACCGGGACAAAAAGATCCAACCAATCGTGATAACCATTTTACTCCTGGTTGGTAATTCCAACCAGGACAAAAGGTTGGAGCTTTTGTCTCAGTTGGCGTTACCAACCGGGAGTAACCACCAACCGGGACAAAAGCTCAAATCTTTTGTCCCGGTTGGATTCACCAACCGGGATAAAATCTTATCTACAAGTACCCTTTCTTCCTCCTCTACTCCTCCAGCCCGAGCCACTCCACTCCACAAAGACAGAGAAGCTCATCCTCTACATGGCGCCGAAGCAAGCCTAGGGAGGTGCTGCTGAAATTTTTTTCCTCATTTCCGTGGGGATTTCACCCATCCAAATTGTTGTGAAGGTTAGCTATTTCATGCTCTGTTCATTTATTGTTGTTAAGCTTTGTTTTATACTTTAGAAAGGGAGAAAAATGAGTTTGTTTGTTGTTAAGCATGTAGAGGATTTGTATTTATACATATTTTTGAGCTACAGTGTGATGGATAGTTTGAATGTGAGGGAGAATGGACAGTAAATGTGAGGTAGAATTGAGATTATTTCAATTTTATGTATTAGGGAAAAATTAGAGTAAATGTGTTTTTAATACTTATAAATTAGCCATATAAATTGTAGTTGTAATTTCATACTTTAGTACTTTTCAGATAGAGGTATGAAATTAGCCATTTTTAGAATAAGTACATTATGTGGAAAATATTAAATTTTTTAATAGTTTAGTTATTTGTAAATTAAATATGAGCTAAATAATTTGTGTATTTCTATGTAAACTTTCAGCAATATTTGAGTTGGTCGTACTGTATGATGTTGTTTGCTTCTGAAATTTTAATTTGTCTATTTCTATCTTAAATTTTATTGTAATCCATTTTATTGATGGCTTGCGTAATACGATGCAGATGGACCGACAATGGATGAATAACGCGGATAGGCGGAGCAAGGTGTTTATTGCTGGCATGAATAATTTTCTTGAAGTGGCCAAAGCGAACAAGCTAGAGAACGGGTTCATATCTTGTCCATGCGCCCAATGCAGTAACCAGAAGTGCTATTCAAAGACTTCCTGGGGGACTATTCACAACCACTTGTTTAGATACAGTTTCACGCCTAACTATTTGGTTTGGACTCATCACGGCAAAAGAGGGGTTGTAATGGAAGACGGTGAAGAGGAGGATGATGACAACATTCGGACTGCGCTATAGGCCAATCTTTTGCAGATACTACAATGGGTGAGGCTGATGAAGATGAGTTTACAGAAGATGGCCATACTGATGACCTCGGTCAGGTGCTTAGGGATCCACACAGAGATTGCAAAACTCAAAAGGAAGCATCAAAGTTGCAGCGCATGATAGATGATCACAGGAAATTGCTATACCCAGATTGCTAGGGAGGCTATAAAAAGCTGGGTACCACACTAGAATTTATGCAATGGAAGGCTAAAAATGGTGTATCCAATAAGGCATTTCAGGGAATGTTGGAAATTGTCAAGAAGATTCTTCCCAAGAATAATGAATTGTCATCCACAACATATGAAGCTAAACAGATTATTTGCCCTATGGGATTGGAGGTTCAGAAGATACACGCATGCCCTAATGATTGTATCCTCTATCGCGGTGCTGAATACAAGGATCTGGATGCGTGTCCCGTGAGCGAAGCACTGCGGTATAAGATTAGGCAAGATGATCCTGGTGATGTCGAGGGGCAACCTCCTAGGAACAGAGTTCCCACGAAAGTGATGTGGTATTTCCCTATAATACCACGCTTGAAGCGCTTGTTCAGGAACAAGGCGAATGCTAAGTTGATGCGATGGCACAAAGAAGAACGTAAGGAAGATAAGATGCTAAGACACCCCGCTGATGGGGCTCAGTGGAGAGCAGTTGATAGAGCATTCCCTGAGTTTGAAGGTGATCCAAGGAATATAAGGTTTGGTTTAAGTACTAATGGATTCAATCCATTCGGTGAGTTGAGTAGTGGTCATAGTACTTGGCCTGTGATCTTATGTATGTTTAACCTTCATCCTTGTATGTGCATGAAAACGGAAGTTCATTATGATGCTGACGCTTATCCAAGGCCCAAAGCAACCCGGCAACGATATTGATGTGTACCTAAGACGTTGGTTGATGAACTTTTACAGCTCTGCAAGGAAGAAGGTGTACGTGTGTGGGATGAGGATAAACAAGAGATGTTTAACCTACGAGCACTGTTATTCGTAATCATCAATGATTGACCTGCACTAAGTAACCTTTTCGGGATAGACAAACAAGGGATATCGAGCCTACACCTACTACTCAGACGACACAGATGACATGTATTTGAAGCACTGTAAGAAGGTAGTCTATATGGGTCATCGTTGATTTCTCCATGCTCACCACTAGCTGCGAGAAAGCGGGATGCATTTCAAAGGGGCGCCAGAAACTCGTAAAAAACCTTTACATCATAATGGAAAACGTGTCTTTGAGATGATAAAGGATGTAAGGGTAGTATTTGGAAAAGGTCTTGGTAGCCAACCTGTTCCGAACAACGATGACGGACGTGCAGCCATGTGGAATAAAAAGTCAATATTTTGGGAGCTACCTTATTGGGAAACCCTAGATGTCCGCAATGCAATAGACGTGATGCATGTGACGAAAAACCTTTGTGTGAACGTGCTAGGCTTCATGGGTGTTTATGGGCCCTCAAAAGATACACTAGAAGCACGACGGGACCTTAAAGAAATGGGGCAACAGGATGACCTACATTCGGAAAAGAGAGATAACGAACAACACTACTTACATCCTGCTAGTTACACTCTCAGCAAGGAAGAGAAGGATAGCATGTTTGAATGCTTGAAAAGTCTGAAGGTCCCGTATGGGTACTCCTCGAATGTAAAGAGAATAATAAATATGAAAGAAAAGAAGTTCACAAATCTCAAGGCCCATGATTGCCACATGTTGATGACCCAGTTGCTTCCGGTTGTACTGAGGGGTGTTCTACCAGAGAATGTTCAATTGCCGCTCGGAAAGCTATGCACATTTCTCAATGCGATTTCACAGAAGGCAATCAATCCATCGAAGCTAACAAAGCTACAGAATGATGTGGTGCAATGTCTTGTCAGCTTTGAGTTGGTATTTCCAACATCTTTCTTCAATATTATGACTCACCTTCTAGTTCACCTAGTAAAACAGATTAATATTCTCGGACCAGTATACCTGCACAATATGTGGCCTTTCGAGAGGTTCATCTCAGTCCTAAAAAACTATGTTCTTAATCATGCCCATCCAGAAGGAAGCATCGCCAAAGGATATGGAACAGAGGAGGTGATCGAGTTTTGTGTTGATTTTATTGACTTAATTGAGCTGATTGGGGTTCCAACTTCACGCCAGGAAGGGAGGCTGGGGGAATGGGCACCCTTGGAAGGAAAGTATGTTTGAGCAATGAAGCTAATTTGTTCAACAAGGCACACTACATTGGTTGCGCAAACAACTTATGGGTAACTCTGAGATTCACCCACAGCTTGCTTGGTTAGCTAGGGGACCTTCTAGCACAATCGTGAAATTCCAAGGCTACGAGATAAATGGTTATACATTTTACATGAGAGCCCAAGACCAGAAAAGCACGAACCAGAATAGTGGTGTCCGCATAGATGCCATAGGCAGAAATAGTAGCAAGGACTCTTATTATGGTTTCATAGAGGAGATATGGGAAATCGAATACGGACCGCTGTGCATCCCTCTGTTTTGTTGACAATGGGTGAAGCTAAATGGTGTAACCAAACATTAGTCTGGAATGACAATAGTGGACCTTAGCAAGACTGGATACAGTGACGAACCATTCATACTCGCCAATGATGTGCATCAAGTTTTCTATGTGAAGGACATGTCTAGAAAACCCAAGAGAAATCTAGAAGATCCATGGGAGTCAAAGCGCCACATAGTCCTTACAAGTAAAAGAAAAATTATGGGAGTCAAGGACAAAAAAGACTAATCAGATGATTATGATCAGTTTGCAGGCATGCCTCCATTCGCTGTTGAAGTTGACCCTAGCATCCTGCTATCCAAAGAAGAGGCTCCGTACTTGCGCTGCGATCATCACCAAGGAACATTTGTGAAGAAGAAGTTTTTTAATGTTACGTTGTAATGCGTTAAATTTGTTTCACATTTATGGTTAATTTCATGTACTACTTGATACAATTTCATGTGTGCTTAAATTAGTTGTTTTCGCGCGTATCAATTATTTAATTGATAATTTCTTGATGATAGTGATGCAGTAAAATAATTATTTAAGAAGGTAATATAACTAGTGTAGAATTAATGAGTCATTCAAACTTATTGTAAATATAATTGCTAATTAAATATATTTTTGAATGTTCAAAATATGTAAAGTTTTAATTTTTGCTGCATGAAATCCAGCGAAAATATAAAAAAATTGTTGGGATACGAGGTAGGCTACGCTAGCGCAAATCAAAATTTTCTACCGCGTATAACCAGGAAGAACTGCCGTATAAGGATCACGGGATTACCACTCGACGCACTACTGGTGCGGAAGATGTAGATATGCGTCGATGCAGTGAAGACGATCACGTAGTCGATCAACGTAGTCGTACGTAGTCGATCACATCCAGCAGCTCCTCAGCAGCTCGTCCACGTGCACAGCAAGATCGCCTCCGGTACCGCGGCTCGTCGTCGGCTCGTCGTGGCTCGTCGGCGGCTCGTCGATGGCTCGTCCAAGTGCTGCAGGCGCAACACCTCCAAGGTATCCACACGTGCAGGGAGGAAGCGTCGCAAGCCGGACTGCTAGATCCGCGAGTTGCAACAGGCGAGGGCGTGGGAGGCGCGGCAGGTGTGTTTCGCCAAAAGGTGTAAACCCTAGGGCGCCCCCACCCCTCTATTTATAGAGGTTCCTGATGGGCCTCTGGATCCGAGGCCCATTAGTACTCCTAAACCTAATCCAACTCGGATCAGATCCGAATTGGGCTTCCAGCCCCTTAAGTGTGTGACCCTATGGGTTCGGTTACGTATAGACATGGCCCGAGTACTCCTACTCGGCCCAATAGTCGGTAGCGGCCTCTAGCAAGACGTGCCAACTCCTATACGCACACGAAGATCATATCAGACGAACCATCACAACATAATATACATGCTATTCCCTTTGCCTCATGATATTTGGTCTAGCTTCAAGCCGACCGCTCTTTCTCGATCCTGTGATTCGGAATCCCTTTGTAGGTTAACTCTTAACCGTACGTAGCATGGCCATGCATTTTCGGATCCGATCACTCGAGGGGCCCAGAGATATCACTCTCAATCAGAGAGGGGCAAATCCCATCTTGATTGACCATGTCTCATAGCATGCTTCTTGACAAACCCGAAAGCTACCTTTATAACTACCCTATTACGGCGTAGCGTTTGATAGCCCCTAAGTAGGTCGATCCACATCTAGAATACATGCGACAATCTCAGGTCTAAGGACAAAGCGTATATGTTGTTTAAAGAGAAAACTACTTCTCGTGTTGGGTCAGTCCTAACACATGTCTCCACATGTGTCCACATTATTAGTTCAACATCTCCATGTCCATGACTTGTGAAACATAGTCATCAACTAATACATGTGCTAGTCTAATATTCATGTGTGTCCTCACATGAACTCCGACTAGGGACAACTTTAGAATAACCATACAAGTAAAGAGTTTCACATACAATTCACATAATTGCAAATCAATTCGAGTAGCCTTTAATGGATATTCAATGAACACAACATACAAATCATGGATACAAATGGAATATCATCATCTCTATGATTGCCTCTAGGGCATACCTCCAACAGTCTCCCAGTTGCACTAGAGTCAATCTAGAAGGTACCTAATACCCATAGCTCTTACATGCGCATCATGCTTAGCCTGCGGGAGTGGTTTTGTCAACGGATCAGAAATGTTCAGATCCGTGTGTATTTTGCATATCTTGATCTCACCCCGGTTAACGAAGTCTCGAATGAGATGAAATCGCCGCATTACGTGTTTGTTCTTCTGGTGGTTCCTTGGCTCCTTTGCTTGCGCAATTGCCCCATTGTTATCACAGTAGAGATTCAATGGGCTGGACGCATTCGGGAACACACCAAGCTCAATGAGGAAATTCCTTATCCAAACACCTTCCTTCGCGGCTTCCGAAGCCGCGATGTACTCGGCTTCTGTCGTAGAATCGGCCACCGTCTCCTGCTTGGAACTCTTCCAACTAACAGCACCACCATTTAGCGTGAACACAAATCCTGATTGTGACTTTGAATCATCTCTGTCGGTCTGGAAACTAGCATCGGTGTAACCTGTTACAACGAGCTCCTCCTGACCTCCATAGACGAGGAACATATCTTTAGTCCTTCTCAAGTACTTAAGAATGTTTTTCACCGCTGTCCAGTGACTCTCACCTGGATCAGATTGGTGTCTGCTTGTCATACTTAGCGCATATGAAACATCTGGGCGAGTACTTATCATTGCATACATGATAGATCCAATAGCCGAGGCATATGGCACTCTACTCATGCGATCCCGCTCATCAGCAGTCGAAGGACACTGAGTCTTGCTGAGATGTATGCCATGTGACATAGGCAAGAACCCTTTCTTTGCCTCTTCCATGCTGAACCGCTTCAATACTTTGTCAATAGTATCTTGGCTCAAACCTATAAGCCTTCTCGATCTATCTCTATAGATCTTAATGCCCAGAATATATGCCGCTTCCCCTAAGTCCTTCATCGAAAAACTATTTTTCAGTGAAGTCTTTACGGACTCAAGCATAGGAATGTTATTTCCAATCAGTAATATGTCATCCACATATAAGATTAGAAATACTACAGAGCTCCCACTAACCTTCTTGTAAACACAAGACTCTTCTTCGTTCTTGGTGAAGTCAAACCCTTTGACCACTTCATCAAAACGAATGTTCCAACTCCTAGATGCTTGCTTCAATCCATAAATGGATCTCTGAAGCTTGCATACCTTTCTAGCATTTTTCGGATCGACAAAACCCTCGGGCTGTATCATATACACGTCCTCAGCTAGGCTTCCATTCAGGAAAGCTGTCTTGACATCCATCTGCCATATCTCATAATCGAAATATGCAGCTATAGCTAGAATAATCCGAATGGACTTAAGCATCACTACGGGCGAGAAGGTCTCGTCGTAGTCAACTCCTTGAACTTGTCGAAAACCTTTTGCGACAAGTCGTGCTTTATAGATGTGAACATTTCCATCCATGTCCTTTTTCTTCTTATAGATCCACTTGCACTCTATGGCTTTAACACCATCAGGCGGGTCAACCAACTTCCAAACTTGATTGTCTCCCATGGACTCTATTTCGGATTGCATGGCACTCTGCCATTTTTCGGAGTCTGGGTCCATCATTGCTTCTGCATATGTCGCAGGCTCATCATTGTCCAACAATAATATTTCCCGCATTTCGCGGAGCCTTGCCGACCTTCGTGGTTGTGGCGGTGCTTCTCTTGCCATGGGTATCTCAACTTGTTCTGCTACGTTAGCATCACTCATTGATTCTTGCCCGATTGGCTCATCTTGAACTTCTTCAAGATGCACTGTCTTTCCACTCTTTTCTCCTTTGAGAAACTCTTTCTCTAGGAAAACCCCGTTCCGAGCGACAAACACTTTGCCTTCTGATCGGTTGTAGAAATAATATCCCAAAGTTTCCTTTGGGTATCCCACGAAAATGCACTTATCCGACTTGGGTGTGATCTTGTCCGACTGAAGTCGCTTGACAAACGCTTCACATCCCCAAATCTTTAGAAAAGACAAACTAGGAACCTTTCCAGTCCATATCTCATATGGTGTCTTAACAACGGATTTAGATGGTACCCTATTTAGTGTGAAAGCTGCTGTTTCTAGAGCGTATCCCCAAAATGACAACGGTAGGTCCGACTGGCTCATCATTGATCGAACCATGTCTAACAAAGTTCGATTACGTCGCTCGGACACACCGTTTCTCTGAGGTGTTCCAGGCGGCGTAAGTTGTGGAACAATTCCGCAACTCTTTAGATGATTGCTAAACTCGTGGCTCAAATACTCGCCTCCACGATCAGATCGTAAGGCCTTAATTTTCTTGCCACGCTGATTTTCAACTTCATTCTGAAATTCCTTGAACTTTTCAAAGGTTTCAGACTTGTGCCTCATCAAGTAGACATAGCCATATCTACTAAAATCATCAGTGAAAGTTATGAAGTATTGGAATCCTCCTCTAGCCGTCGTGCTCATTGGTCCGCATACATCACTATGTACGAGTTCCAACAAGTCTACTGCTCTCTCAGGAAATCCTGTGAAAGGCGTCTTGGTCATCTTGCCTAGCAAGCAAGCCTCGCATGTCTCGTATGATTCAAAATCAAACGAAGTTAGAAGTCCATCAGAATGGAGCTTCTTCATGCGCTTTTCACTTATATGACCCAAACGACAATGCCACAAGTAGGTAGGACTCAAATCATTAGGCCGAGGCCTTTTAGCACTTACATTACAGACAGGTGAACCATCAAGATTTAAAACAAACAATCCATTCACAATGGGTGCAAAATCCATAAACATATTATTCTTAGAGATCACACAACCATTGTTTTCACTCGCAAATGAATAACCATCCTTCATCAAACATGAAGGAGACAAAATGTTTCGACTTAAACTAGGAACAAAATAACAATTATTCAACTCCATAATAAATCCTGACGGGAGGTGGAGTTGCATCGTCCCGACGGTCAAAGCAGCAACTCTTGCATTATTGCCCACGCGGAAATCAACTTCTCCTCTTTCCACGCTTCTACTTCTTATCATTCCCTGCATCGAATTGCAAATATGAGCAACCGATCCGGTATCAAATACCCAAGAATTAATAACTGTATCAGCGAGAAATATGTTGTCTATAACATTAACAACAAGCGTACCTGAGGTAGAAGTACTCTTACTTCCGCCATTCTTCAAGGAAGCTATGTACTGCTTGCAGTTTCTCTTCCAGTGACCAAGTTCATGACAGTACAAGCACTCTTTGTCTGGAGCAGGTCCAGGTCCAGCTTTAACCTTGGGCGGTGGGTTTGGCTTGGACGTTCCAGCCTTGCCCTTCTTCTTCCAAGAATTGCCCTTCTTCTTAAAGCTGGGCTTGTTCTGTATCGCCATCACATGGCTGGTACTAGCGCTTTTCTTGATGTCAGCCTCTGCTGTCTTGAGCATACCACACAACTCATTCAATCCCTTCTCCGTCCCATGCATATGGTAGTTCGAGATGAAGTTCCCATAGCTAGGCGGAAGAGAGGAAAGAATGAAATCAGTGGCCAACTCTTGGCCCAGTGGGAAGCCTAGCTTCTCCAACCGTTGAGTGTAACCAACCATCTTGATTACGTGTGGTCCTACTGCTGCGCCTTCTGCTAGCTTGCTCTCAACAAAGGCCTTAGACACATTGAACCTTTCAGTCCTGGCCTGTGTTTGGAACATGTCTCTAAGCGCCACGATCATATCGTGCGCCTCATGGTTTGTTTTGAACTGCATCTGCAGCTCGGGTTCCATGCAAGGAAGCATAAGGCAGCTTACTTCAAGGTTAGCATCACATGCTTTCTTGTAAGCATTCTTAGCAGCAGCGGGTGCATCCTCAGCAGGTTCTTCTGGTAGTGGGTTGTCTAGAACATCTTCCTTTTTCTCAGCCCTGAGAACAATTCTCAGGTTGCGGATCCAATCCGAGCAGTTTGTTCCATTCAACTTGTCCTTCTCAAGGACCGAACCCAAAGCAAACGATGTGGTGGTGTTGCTAGGTGCCATTTAATCTACAACAAAAGTAATGCAAAATACACTAAGACAAACGTATCCATGATAGAGCAAATTACATTAAACTATTTTAACAGAATCTACTCCCACTAAAAACAATATCCCTCTATTGAAACTTAGTGATTCAGGATCCACGACTAACAAGTCCACTAGTGAGCTTTAGCATCACCGCTAGCAAACGAGGTAGATCGGTAAGCAACTTTTGCTAATCATATCACATATGACTCCTGTTGTTGGGTGACATCTCCATGTCTCGGCGCCCAACCTTTATGCCCCAAGGTCCTTAACCGTTAAGATAACCTTGTTAAGCAAACCAACCCTTATGCGTGTAAGTGTCCGACACAAACCCGTCTAGTCAAGGAAAACTAGTGGCACCCTAATTTCATAGACCCACCACTAATTGTACAAGACATGGGACGGTGCAAGTTTTAGTTGGGAGGGCATACTAACTTAAACTTTGTGAGGGATCGTTCTACTTCTAACATCACAGCATGCAGAAAGTAAAACAGAATAGCATTCACACAGTTGTGACACAGTATGGCCTGTTTTCATATGGTGATCTCCATCTCCATAGAACCTGTTCACCATGGTGATCTCCATCTCCATGCTCCATGTGCGCCATCCTCCTGGTGATGAGTCCTCCAAGAACTAGAGCATGCTATTACGCCTAATAGCTAGTAAAGAATCTAGTAATGAAGATTACATAGTTGCTTGGATCATCACAGATTGGTACGCAGACCATTAAATACAATAAAGTGACAACACATATGGCTCCTGCCGTGTTGCCGTACGCGCGACACGCAGGTCACGAATGAGTTACACACATGCATCACATACACAAGGGGGCCATACTGATCACAAGATACATACATACATCCTGCAAAACAGAGTTAGGCGTCCTAACGTTCCAAACTTCGGAGGCCCGAAACTCCATCTTCTAAGCCGAATTTGGCAAATCTAATTTCGCCGAAAACAGCAGAGCGGTTGAAATTCATGTGTAACTTTTTCTGTAGATCAATTTTCATATAGAAATCGCCTCGATCCGAGATCGTACCGAAAAGTTACGGCTGATTTACCGAAGCATGCGCATACGGCAAAATCCCGACCCCGGCAGTAGATCCCATCTACCATTGCACATCTAATGCGCCTGGCGTATGACCCTGGATCTCGATTCGACCAATCATATTGATCTTCGCTCACTGCAACTGGATTTACGTGTATCACTTAACTCCGATGGCGGAAACCGACCGGTAGGAGTATGTCGTTACACTACCATTGCAGCAAGGGCACGTAATCAGGACATAGATCAAACAGAGAACTCGCATATCTCCATATGCACACATCCCGAATCCAAAACTAAGCAGCTACGGCTCTTGATACCACTGTTGGGATACGATGTAGGCTACGCTAGCGCAAATCAAAATTTTCTACCGCGTATAACCAGGAAGAACTGCCATATAAGGATCACGGGATTACCACTCGACGCACTACTGGTGCGGAAGATGTAGATATGCGTCGATGCAGTGAAGACGATCACGTAGTCGTACGTAGTCGATCAACGTAGTCGTACGTAGTCGATCACGTCCAGCAGCTCCTCAGCAGCTCGTCCACGTGCACAGCAAGATCGCCTCCGGTACCGCGGCTCGTCGTCGGCTCGTCGTGGCTCGTCGGCGGCTCGTCGATGGCTCGTCCAAGTGCTGCAGGCGCAACACCTCCAAGGTATCCACACGTGCAGGGAGGAAGCGTCGCAAGCCGGACTGCTAGATCCGCGAGTTGCAACAGGCGAGGGCGTGGGAGGCGCGGCAGGTGTGTTTCGCCAAAAGGTGTAAACCCTAGGGCGCCCCCACCCCTCTATTTATAGAGGTTCCTAATGGGCCTCTGGATCCGAGGCCCATTAGTACTCCTAAACCTAATCCAACTCGGATCAGATCCGAATTGGGCTTCCAGCCCCTTAAGTGTGTGACCCTATGGGTTCGGTTACGTATAGACATGGCCCGAGTACTCCTACTTGGCCCAATAGTCGGTAGCGGCCTCTAGCAAGACGTGCCAACTCCTATACGCACACGAAGATCATATCAGACGAACCATCACAACATAATATACATGCTATTCCCTTTGCCTCACGATATTTGGTCTAGCTTCAAGCCGACCGCTCTTTCTCGATCCTGTGATTCGGAATCCCTTTGTAGGTTAACTCTTAACCGTACGTAGCATGGCCATGCATTTTCGGATCCGATCACTCGAGGGGCCCAGAGATATCACTCTCAATCAGAGAGGGGCAAATCCCATCTTGATTGACCATGTCTCATAGCATGCTTCTTGACAAACCCGAAAGCTACCTTTATAACTACCCTATTACGGCGTAGCGTTTGATAGACCCTAAGTAGGTCGATCCACATCTAGAATACATGCGACAATCTCAGGTCTAAGGACAAAGTGTATATGTTGTTTAAAGAGAAAACTACTTCTCGTGTTGGGTCAGTCCTAACACATGTCTCCACATGTGTCCACATTATTAGTTCAACATCTCCATGTCCATGACTTGTGAAACATAGTCATCAACTAATACATGTGCTAGTCTAATATTCATGTGTGTCCTCACATGAACTCCGACTAGGGACAACTTTAGAATAACCATACAAGTAAAGAGTTTCACATACAATTCACATAATTGCAAATCAATTCGAGTAGCCTTTAATGGATATTCAATGAACACAACATACAAATCATGGATACAAATGGAATATCATCATCTCTATGATTGCCTCTAGGGCATACCTCCAACAAAAATATATTTCCAAAAAAGAAGAGGGAGATGAGAAATGGGAGAGGGACCTTTTATCCCGGTTCGTAATTAGAATCGGGACAAAAGGGTAAATTTTAGTTCTCGCTTGGACGTCACCTTTTATCCCGGTTCTATTTACGAACCAAGATAAAGCGTTGTCCTTTAATCCCGGGTGCGTCAAAATCGGGATAAAAGGGCAGGTCTTTTATCCCGGTTGCTTACAAACCAAGATAAAAGGGCAGGCCGTTTATCTCAATTTGTAAGAAGAACCGAGATTAAATGTCCATTTCTCTCGGTTCTTCTTACAAACTGAGATAAATGGTAGAGGGGGTGGATAAAAGTAACTGGCGTTTCTACTCCCCCCACACCCAGTAACTTAGCAAAATTTTTACTCCTCTCTAGCCTCCGCATCGTCTCCGTTGCCGGCTCTGCGGGTGTCACACTGCCGCCTCCATCCTCGTCGCCGCCGGTTGTCTTCATCCCCGTCGTCGCCTCCTCTCCGTCCGCTCCGTCATCCTCCGCCTTCATCCGCGTCGCGGTTCGTCGTCGTCCGCAAGCCGTGTCCTCCCCTCCGTCCGGCGCCCCGTCCTACCTCCTCCGTCCGCGCACTCCATCCTCCCTCCTCCATCCGGTGCCCTATCCTCCCCTCCTCCGTCCGGCGCCTGTCCTCCCTCCTCCTCCGTCCGGACTCCGTCCAGTGCCCCATCCTTCCTCCTCCATCCACGCGCCGTCCTCCGTCCGCGCCTCGAGCCCCGATCCACCTCGCGCGCCTTGCCACCGCGGCCACCCTCGCGCGTCGTCGACCCCGCGCCACGCCCGCGCGCGTAAAACCCCGGCACCCGACGCTCTATCTAGTTAATACATTTGGCAGTGATGATGCAAGGCAGTGATGAAAGCCTTTTTTTTACTTTTTGCTAGTTATATAATTAATAGAAAATTATGGATTAGTAAAATTGTATAGGAAGTTAGAATAAATTTGGTAGTGATGCAGATAGTGATGCAAGCCTTTTTTATTTACTTTTTTCTAGTTATAAATTTAATATAAAATTTTCAATTGGTAAAATTGTATAGGAAGTTAAAATAAATTTGGCAGTGATAAATCTAATTGGTACAAATTTTAGAAAAATTCCAATAAATTAGTAGAAATCTCTATAGATAAATTACGCCTCAATTTTTATAGAATTCAGTAGAAATTAGTATAAATTAGTATGGTTTCACCTTGTTCTTCTATGAGTTCATGTGTGTACATTAACTTGTAATACATTAAAGACATGTCATGTAATTAAGTTTCATTCAAGATTTTTTGTGTATTTTTGAAGAAGTTTTCATGTAAGTTTAATTTTGTGTACGATTTCATTTGTACATTTCTATGATTTCATTTATATACCTTAACATAGATGTATTATAATTTCATGTGTGTTTGGAGCAGTTGAGATGGCGGACGACGAGAATGCAAGGTTCGTGCTGGAGGACATTATTGCTGGTAGAGATCATAACGTAATGTACACCGAAGAAGAGAGTAACTAGGCGGACACGTACCTCAACATATCCGCCGATGGCAAGGAAGAGCCTGAGCAAAACCTTGCCGCGGCGGAAGATACCGCCGAGGTATATATCATTAATAACATTGTACCCCATTTAGAATGTCTTCTTCTTTATTATTATGTACTAATTAACGAATCTTGAACTATTAGCCGTCTGGATCGGCGAACCCTAAGAAGACACGAGGTCGAAGCATGGTGATGGATGGATCGCAAAAGCTAGAGATCACAGAAGTGTCAGAAGACGGCAGGCCGGTTGCTCCCATCGATGTGGCAAACAAGTACGTGACTCAGCTCGGGGCAATTGTAAGGGACAATGTGCCCATCAGCTTCAAGAAATGGAGAGGAAAAAGCAATGATTCGGACGCGCTACCGCAAATAGAAAAGGATATGCTATGGGAACAGGACAAGCAACATATCATATTTCCCGCTAGATATATTGAAAAGGATGTGAAAGTGTGGGCGCTGAAGAAGATGGCCACACAATTTCAAACATTCAAGAAATTTCTAGTTTCAAAGTACATTAAGGAGGACAAAACTCCAGATTTCAATGAATTTCCAAAGTTGAGCGGCCACTGGGAGGCATTTGTCGAGTACAAGAGGAGCCACGACGGTCAGCAAAAAGTCAACACCAACGTTGAAAATGCTAGTCGTAAGAAAGAGCACCATAAGCTAGGGCGAGGTGGTTACAAAATAAGCAGTGCCTAAATTTCAGAAGATGGAATAAGACCGAATGGGGTGTCGTACCAGCAACTCATGAATGCATCCAACGAGCTCAAAATTGGTTTTTCGCTCATGGAGGCAAACTGAACCCAGAGGATGGGACATTGATCTCAACTGAGGAAATATGTCTCAAGGGCGAAGAGCTCACCAAGAACATTGAAGATGTGAAGGCTGGGAGGTTGGTGGTGGATCGAGAAATGGATGAGCTCACATTAGCCCTCGGGAATCCTAAGCACCCAGGATGTGTCCGCGGGTTTAGGATTGTTTTGTGGAAGTACGGTTTCAAAGAAGACAGAGACTCGTACAGAAGACGTAAGTGAAGAAAGGATCGGGCTGAGCAGAGCTAGCGGCGCAACCTAGAATCTCAATTGCAATCTATAGAACAAAGAATGCATGACGAAGTCAATCGTTGAGTGGCCCTTTCCCAATCAGAAGCACAGCCCAATCCACTGGACCAGCAATAGTTCGCTGTTTATTTCATCATTTCCCAATCAGAAGCACAGCCCAATCCACTGGACCAGCAATAGTTCGCTGTTTATTTCATCAGGCAATGCACCTCCTATGAGCTGCATGTACCGGTCGGCAAACTGACTATTAAGGTATACTCTTATACATAATTAATATTTATGCAATAATCTTCTCAATTCATCAATCCACCACGCCTCAAGATTGGAGTTTAATAACATCTTTATTTCTGCTATATGTACAGGTAGTGTACGCGAATGCCTTACCAAGCTAGGCAACGCAGGCGAGCCATGGCATGGAGATTCCACCTAGCTATGCTTGTGTCTTGGTAGAGCAACTCGTTGATTGGCAATATGAAGGCTATGAGCTCCAGCTCCCAGGAGGTGTTGGGGAAAGGACATTAGGAGATGCGGTTCAAGGAGGCATCATTCTATGGCGCAAATGCTACATCATCATCTCGGGCATGGAGGCAGCACCCCTCCCGGAAGAACCCGAGCCGCAGCCATCTCCACAAATGGCAAGACCGACTTCTCCACCACAATCAATTCCAGGACCATCATCACCAGGACCATCACCATTAGGACCTTCAGCACTAGGACTGTCGTCAATGCATGCTCGAGCAAAGTCTCCATCTCCACATCCAGCTGGCAACGACGACGACAACAACACTCCTCTCCACTCACCGACGACGTCGGGAATAAGAGCAGTCCCAAGCAAGGTACCTGCAGCCCCGAGAAAGGAACTTGTTGGAGACACGATTATGAAGTCGCGACCAACAGCTCCCAAGCCAGCACATAAAAAGAGGAAAACAAATAAGGAGCCTAAAGTGACTCCTGATGAACGTTGGAATGCAATGACTCAAGAGGAATGCTGGTCCGAAATCCAAGCAAAATGCAAGGATTTGTTCGGGAAAAGGGCTGAACAAAAAAAAGCAAGAGAGATGGAGCCACAACCAACAATTGATCCAACTAAATTACAATTTTTTCAGAAGATGTCACATTCAAACAAGGAGGTGATGAATATAGGGAAAAAAAGAAAAGGAAAGTCATCTTCAAGTGTTGTTGATCGCTTCCTTCATCATCTACCAGAAGGAGACGCTAGAAGGATAGCACCAATACCCAAGTCTCAACAAGATCAAGTATTGCAATTCATGGAAGAATTTGGAGTGGGACTTGATCAATGTATAGAGCTAGGTGGTCACGAGCCAGCAGCTTCACAGCCATTTCAATCGAGATGGACGTTTGAGTTAGGAAAGTCTTTGGTAAGGCCTGAGTTGGTAGGGAGCCTATCACCAAAGATGTACGAATTCCATGAATGGTACATGAAGACGCCAACCAGACTTCCATGTTCGCCCTTAAGGTAAAACCGATAGATTTTTACGGCGAAGGTGAGAAATACCTCTGGCATATGGTCCAAGATTTATACGAAGTGTACCATCAAGATGCTCTAGACGTCTCTCTCATCAGCACTTGGGCTCTGTAAGTATCCATTTATCTATATGTAAATTTTGGACCATATCATTATTTTTTATGCATACGTCACCCTACTAACTTTGTCTTCCTTTTTATGTAGGCGGCTAATTCAGAAGTGCCGGCAGGAAGGATACTTGCATGTTGGCTTCATGGATCCATCCGTAGTTAACCAAACCCAATTACGAGATTTTACAGATAAAACGTTGGTGGAATGTTTCAATATGCTGGACCTTCAAGGTGGCAAGAGCTACATACTACTTCCATACAGCTTCAAGTAAGTGTTTGTACGTACGTATACCATCTATCTTAGTATCCTTTTCCTTATCTGATTAATGAATATTTACGTACATAGTTACCACTAGATCCTAATAGTAATTGAGCCTGATAGAAGCCGAGTTACCATCCTCGATTCCTTGAGGAAACCACTAGCGGAGTACCAAGAGATTCAAGACATTCTATACTTATAATTAATAATTCTGGACCTTTATCTCAATACAAAAGTGTGTTTCCTAGATTTTCGCCTAACACTATATCATTCATTATTTAAATCTGTAGGGCATGGAAATAATTCATCAAAAAACGACGCCAAGGTGCATTCCAAGAAAAACTTACATGGGACACAGACTTCCCGGTACGTATGAAGTTTGCATATTTTGTAAATTCTATATGACAAATATTTTATAACTTGTTTTTTCCCACTGAAGTGCTTAAGACATGAACAAGGGAATAATCTATGTGGGTACTATGTCTATGAGAACATGCAAAGTTTTCTGTCACACAAGGCCAGGTTGACGTCGCAAGAAAAATAGGAAGTATCATAATATAAAATAATACTATTAATAGTTAATTGTTTTCTAGCTCCTTATATTTAATTGTCCATGTAATATTATTCACTTCCAAATTACAGATGCATAATATTCGAGACAAGATCTTGGAGAAGAAAACAATAGAAATATGCGAAAGTCTCGTAGGATTCCTGCTGGACGAGGTGATAAATCCACAAGGAGAATTTCATTACGGTGGATGAAATTAAGAAGCACCGAGCAACACCTCGATGAAGATCCTAGAGCTATATAGCTAGCTAGCTAGGAATTAATTGTACTATATATATATACTAATCAAGAATTGTACATATACTAGTTGATTTTATAAGAATTGTATATATAAGTATGTAATAGTTAAATTGATTCGTTTAAATACTATATATAGTTTGATTAATTTCATTAATTATAAAAAAACTCTCAACTAACTAAAGGAGTACGTGATGCACGAAATTATAGGCGCCATGAAGGTGCCTGCATGGCGCTGTATAAAAAACAAATCGGGACTAAACAGGCGACCTTTAGTCCCAGTTTGTAACACCAACTGGGACTAAAGGGGTCTGACCAACGCCTGGCGTGGCAGCCCCGTTAGTCACGGTTGATTTTACAAACCGGGACTAAAAGAGGGTCTTATATACCGGTTCAGGGACCCGTGATAAAAGACCGTCCCCTTTTATCTCGACGGGTTAATCCCGGATGCATTTTCGGGAGATATGCACCCTACGAACTGGTACTAATACCGAGTTCTCTAGTAGTGTGTGTTTGTAGTTGTAACAATGTACTAAAAATCATCTGCTGGTTCGATAAGTGACGCTGGTGGGCTAGGGCTTGGCGGCAGCTGTGCATGGTTGGGTCATAAAATCCATGTAACCCATCCATGCATTGGCCTATCATCGTGATTGTGGAGTTTTGAGCTATACCAGGCCAGAACAAACATGGAGATTTTGTCTCAACCCTTAGTTATGAGGGTCACTAGGTTCTGCAAATGCTGGTGGTAAACTCAATTACTTTCAAGCTACTGCGTTCTTGAGGGTCTCCACTCTCCAGCATCATGCATGCATGACACCACGTGATGTATTCTTAGAGAAAGAAGAAGACACACACTTAGGAATCCATAACGAACAGCTCTTTATTAATTTCATTATCTAAACTCTTACAATTATTACACAGTACAAATAGAAATAGGATCACAACATTCCTCCTAAATACAAGTATTGACCGTCTATGTATATATCAGTCATCGAGACATATGATGAACACTTAATAAATTATTTATATATAAGAACTAATGAATGATCTGCCATAGCTAGCTAGATTATATCTATTGATCGACCCATTATTATTCTACACGTGAATTCGATTGATCGAAAAGGCGCAGCAGTTCACAAGACAAGGTGAAATCATGGAGCTTTCGCCGGCGGAGTGGGGCACTTCTTCCCCGGAGGAGCATTCTGGTCGTTGGTGCAGTTGCTAGACCCAGCCGACGCTTTGCTGACAGAAATCAGCCGACGCGACTGCGCCTCCGTGTGCGCTGCTGCCCCTTGCTTGCCGGGAGCAGGGACTTGGCACCCATTTCCCGGTTTCTTTGGGTCATGGGTACAAGGGTTAGGCTTAGGCCCTGACAGACGGCGCGCCGCGGCGGCGGCGTCTGCGCGCATAGAAGCCGCGACGAGCAGCAGCAGCGCTACCAGTAGAACCATCGTCGCTGCTGCTCCGGCGCCGGATCCTTTGCCTCCTCTCTTCATCGTCGTCTTTAATTTAGTGATGATCTCTAGTCTTTATCTAGCTAGCTCTCTGCGTTTTTCGTGATCTCGAGAGCAAGGAGCGTATGGTGTTTGGTGAGTGCATGAGTGCTGGCTATTTATAGGCATGCAACCAGCTGAAGCCTGAAGGATTCCAAGCATTAGTGGCACTCGCGATCCACCAGTCTCTGCGAACGTTTTTGACGGATTCGACTTGTGAAGCATTTGAGAGTAATTTCGTTTATTCCAGTTCAAACATGTGGAAAGCTAGGGGGACTGGGCATCCTTGACATCGAGCGACTAGCAAGGAGACCCTCCGATTACGATGGTGTTGGTTCCAGTGGAAAATTGAAGATAGACCATGGAAAGGACTGGAGATCCCTTATACCAAAAGTGATAAGACCTTTTCAATGCAGCAACAGTAGTTACGGTGGGCAACGGCAAGAATGCCCTCTTGTGGCACTCCTCCTGGATAAATGGGACAGCACCAAAAAAACATAGCACCACTGCTTTTCAAAAGAACATAGCACCACTGCTTTTCAAAAGGTCAAGACGTAAAAACTTCACAGTGCACATGGCACTCTAGGATAACTACTGGATAGACCAAATTTCCCCACTTACGATAGGAGATGAGATCAGAGAATACGCAAATCTTTGGGAGGAAATCCAGATGCAACAAATCAATCAGGATATTGGACAGAGAATGGCGAATACTCAGAAAAAGTGCATACCTCATCCAGTTCCAAGGCTAGACAAAGAAAATCAACGTCACTCCGATATGGAAGGCCAAAATAGAACCTAAATGCAGGACCTTTGCTTGGATACTGCTACACAGGAAAATTCTAACGGCAGATAATTTGGCAAAGCGGAACTGGCCGAATGACCCGATTTGCAAGCTATGCAATATGGCCCCGGAGACACCAACATATTTGTGTAAAGACTGCACATACACCACTGCAGTATGGAACCGTCTGGCTATATGGTTCGGTCTGCATCACTTACTGACAGCGAATAGGATATCCTCGGTTTACGATTGGTGGAAGCAAAGTAAGAGGCTCATTGCAAGACAGAACAAATCCTACTTTGATGTATTTGTTGTGTATTTCTGGTGAAACATATGGAAAGAAAGAAATAGAAGAACATTCAACTAAGAGAGCAAGCCTTTCAAGGATGTGACATATACCTAATCAAGGAAGAAGCTGGACAATGGCAACACAGCGCAACAGTCAAGACATACAACAGGAAGCTTAGGGTTTCTTCGTTTTCTTCTTTTTTTCTCACCCGCCTGTAAGCAGTGTGCAATAGGGGTTTCTGTTGCTTTTGTTTTTGCTCCCCACTTGTGTGCCTTCTACTAGGCTGCGTTTAAGTTGTACTTCAACTTTTTATTTCTCCTTTTCTAATAAAAATTTGGCAAAACTCTTGGCGTCCGTTCTGTACTTGATCACGTATATACCTGAAGCTAATGGACAGATCAGTGGCCTCACTGCTGTGACTGGTATGCATAACGCATTTGACGCGTTGCCACACTTGCCATAGCAATCCAAGTCATGGATGACCGGTATAAGATTACGCACAATGCTGATTAGACACGGCAGAAACATTCAAAATCCAGCTAGTCGGTCGCCTGATGGAATTCTTTCGCAGCTGAACTCGATGCTGACTTGAGTTTTGTACACAAATAGTATGGAGTAGATCTGTCAAAAACTGAAAAATTCGGTGATCTGCCTTGAAGCTTCCCAGCTATGGCATTGCAGACAAAAAAACGTACGGATTGACTTCTGAACTTTTAGACTTGTGCTGCACTGTTGATGTGGCAATCAACTGTTCTTCTCACTTGGCATTCTGTTCTACCCAAAGATTCCATCTTTGCGCATCAAATACATATGAATTTGTCAAAGAATGTACACATTGTGGCACGCAGCTGGAGCATGGATGAATGCACTGGCGTTGTCGCGCCGGCCACTCGAAATTGGTTTTGAAAGATACCAAATATTTCTCATGAATTAACTAATTACCACTGACTTCATTTGCGGGTGCGGAGAACGTTTTTGACGGAATAAATAGGTGAGATTGGTCCTGTATCTATGTTTTCCAATTCAAGAATGGACTGAATCATTGCGGTATACATACCTAAAACTTTTGGAAAATGGTGTAGACACCTGTGGACCTACAGGCTACAACTTACGACAGTAGGATGAACCAGGTATGCATAACGTATTGGACGGCCCATCCATTGTAAATTTGTTTTGAAAGGAACCAGGCAGGAGCATCCATTGGAAATTACAACTCGTTGCATGGCAAGGCAAGTCTAGAATCACCGTTAGAGTACAGATTTGCAATATGGGTCTGATCTGCTGAACATTCAGAAGGCAGCTATAGCGGTTTCGTTGAGTTCGTTTGTAGCTGAACTCAATAACTGATTTGAGTTTGGTACAAAAGTACAGAGTATATTCGTCGAGCAATCGCAGTGGTCAGCAGCCTTGAAGTTTCCCAGCATACATTGCCTATGACGATACTGCAAACCCAAATAAACCCTGAAGGCTGATTTTGAAGATTTCTTACTTGTGCTGATCTGTACTTTCCACCAAGTTAGGCTGACCACAGACTTGACATTCTTTTTAGACAGAATAATTAATATTAATTCCTTATATCTTCACAAATCAATGGCAGTATATACTACAAGATATATAAGATATGCTGAGGGTGTGTCATCAAGTGGCTGATGGGGCTTCAGTTATTTTCTCCACTTGGTCTGGTATTGTTGGTAGGCAATTGTTAGTAGGGAATTGGTTTTTTGATACTCTCGGGAAATACTACTTTGATACTAAAATACCGTCACCCATTGTAATGGAGTTCCCGTCGGCCATTTAGTGGAAACTCTAGGCAATAGTTAAAAATCTTGTAGTGAGTAGCAGCAAGGAGAGGGCTGAAAGTTTTACTCCAAACATGGTCAAATTAGATGCAAATGGTATGCGTAACCCGCTTGACAAGCAAGCTAGGTCACGGATACCAGTGCAAGAAAATCTTGCTGACTCTTGATAGCTATAGCTAGCTGCAGAATCTTCTTGTTCGTTTATCGTTCTGGATCAAATTCCATATGCAAAATTAAACAATGACTGCGTGATGTTCGCGAGAATATATATGGTCTGGTCGAAAGTTGAAACATCTGCCAGCTCGACTGAACATGGACTGACTTCTTCAGTTTGGAAATGATTGAAATTTGGAACGACTCACTCGTACGGTCGTGCCGCGGAGCATAACGCGTACGTCGAGTCGTCAACACAGATAAGGTGGTCATGCATGCATGTGTCACGTTTGCATCGATCTACCTTCGGTCTGGACGAATTGAGTTTGCGTGATCTGACTTCCCAAGTCGCGTCAAGCAAATTGAATTTTGGAGGGACCGGGCTAGCAGGTCGGCTATAGGTTTCTTCACGTTCAAACGGGCCAGGAATAAACTTACGTGCGGCAGGAGCATTTGCTGCGGTTCTGGGGGAGAATGTATGTAGTCATGTCTCGAATGATATAAGAAGTTAGCTGAACCTTGTCAATGAATACCGCCTCCTCATGCTAACTTTCTAAAAGCTGGTATTAGCGTCCATAAGAAATTGGTGTGCATGCTCAAAACCTTGCTAGATGGTCTTGGTATACTGCCAGCTCACGACCACTTAAACGCACTAAGGGTCCATTCGGTTTGGACGGAATGGCCTGGAATGCAGCCCAATCTGGATGGATTGGAACAGCATGAACGAATACGACTCAACACAAGAATTGTTGTTCGGTTGGCCTAGCCCGAAACCAAATCTGGGCCGGAATGATTTCAACCCTTTCTTCCACGGCCCAGAAGCAATCCCCACCTCATCCCTCCCGGATCAGTTCATGGCCACGCGACGCGAGGAGACGAGATGCTCTGCTAGCAGCGCGTGAGGCGACGAGGCGGCGGTGAGAGGTGACGGCGTGGTGGCGCGGCACATCCTCGACAGCGACCGACTCCCGTTCAGCCTCCACCCTCTCCGTCGCCTTCTCCCCAGTAAGTCCTCGTTCGGTTTCTCTGAGTGCCCGCCACCCGCCGTCCCTTCTTGCTCTTCTTGTTCAATACGAACTGGTTCTCCGTCCAGAAGAAGAGCCTCCAGTTTTCTTGTTCTTGAGGTTGCATAGCCTAGGGTGTAGTGGATTCGATTATTCTTGGGTGTAGAGGATCTCCATTCCCCATCGCCTAGGGTTCTTGAGTTTCTTGGATCTGCGTTGATTGGCTCAGCTACAGATGTATGCGCATGTGTAACCATGCATGCTGTCCTGAAGTACTGATGTATGTTTTAGAACTGTTACATCTTATGTGTGCCTTCCTGGTAATCAATTATTTGCATTAATTAGGCTGCAGTGCAGTGATTCGCCCG